>NC_090926.1:720912400-721215431 GCF_040938575.1 Ambystoma mexicanum
CATTTATACAGGAGGAACATCTGTGCACCAACAAACGTAGAAGAAATATAACCTAAGTGATGCCTACGCTGACGTGTAACACAAAGAATATATGCTTGTAGTTTGCTAACATGTAATTGTGACAGTACCGAGCAGCCATGACATCCAAAATGGACGCCACAAAATGGTTGGGAACCTTCCAGCACTTCGAGGCCTAAGAAAAGCTTAACAAGGCTGACGTCACAAAGACACAGGCAAATTAGAAAGGCTTGCTTAACAGATAATATTATTTAATACTGAACCTCGAAAGTGGAGTACAAGAAAAACAATGGCCTTGTGGGTTGGGAAATTTCACTCAGAAAGACAGATGCCGACTGTGATCTCAGCAGTGCCCCTGCAACTATTTTTTTTGTTAAATAAAACTTAACACAAAGCAGGGAACATATAGAGTAAACATAACAGCCAATCAGAAGTGAGGTGAGACAATGGTTTGCTATACACTGACCTTGGTACTGGGCAGCGTCTCCTTCCGTTGTCCAGGCGAAGAATATCTGGTGGTAAACAGTGTTTTCCCAAAGCTCATTTTTGCAGGTCAGCACAGAGTAATTTTAGTAAGAGGGGAGGGGGTCCAAAGGAAAATGTGCTTAAGGTGCTATGAGTGTACGGCGATTATTATTTATCCTTAGTAATGTAGATGTAACCTTCTTAAGTGGTCATGCCAGGTTAGTAGTACGGTTAGTTTGAATGGTATGTGAGTTATACCAGTACAGTAGGTATGGTGTGTGACTGTGGCTGTGTGAGTCTTAAGGTCTGGGAGATAGCGCTTGCAGTGTTAGCATTGTGTTTGTTAGAGATGTGAGTGTGATTGTGATTGAGTGTACCACAAGGGTTCCTGGGTGGTAGCACCTCCAGTGTTAGCAATGAGTATGCTAGAGTTGTGAGTGTGGTTGAGTGGGCTACAAGGTTTAGGAGGTAGCGCCTCCAGTATTCGTATTGAGTGAGTGTGGTTGAATAGCCACGGACTCCGAGAGGTAGCGCCTCCAGTATTAGCAGTGAGTATGCTAGAGTTGTGGGTGTGGTTGAATAGCCACGAGGTATGGGAGGTAACACCTCCAGCATTAGTATAAAATGTGAGTGTGGTTGAATAACCACAAGGTCTGGGAGGTAGCGCCTCCAGTAATGAGTACGAGTGTAGTAGAGTGGGCCACAAGGTTTAGGAGGGGGCATCTCCAGTTTGCAGGTATTATACAAAGTGAAGGGGGACAACCCGATCTAGGATGGGAGGCCTGCTGAAATTGTTTCATGAGAATAAAGATTACCCCTGCTAACTGCGCAGGGAGTATTAATTCTATTAAAGACTAGGAGGCAAGCATTATGATTCAACTTCTTTTAGTACTACTCCTCAGCAGTTTCAACAAACCAATAACCAAACACTGCAAAATGTCCAAAGTGACTTTTCTTTCTTAGAACTACAATCCCCATAGTCTCTGTAGTCCATCTCCATCTCTGCTCAGCTATGACCACATCCTGTCCCTGAGCTCCTCCTCTCTTTTACGTGCTTTGAACTGTCACTCATAAACTCCACACTATGTCCTGCCAACAGAGCGAAGACTTAAACCACTTCAAACTGAGACGTTGATCCTCCTCGACATCCATTGACCATAACCGCTAGTCTTTCTTCTCAATTGTTCTTCTGCTCTTCCCCTAAGGATAATACAAAGCAGAAGAATCAGGGTGGTGTCCATTTATTGCAACCATTATACAAAACATCATCATTGACAATACATGAATGGGCAGGAATTTAATGCTCGCCTCCTAGTGTTTAATAGAATTAATCATTCCTGCGCAGTTAGCAGGGGTTGTTCTATGACAAGACTGGAGGCGAGCATTATGCTTGTTCAAAGCTTCCCAATTCAGTAATTGCTAGGCTCTCTGTTGGCTTAAACTAAAATTCCTTAAAGGTACGATCACTGGCCCAATCTGTTGCTGGCATAATCTCTCTTAATGACACCCCTGTCGTAAAGGCTTTAGATGCCATTGCGCCACAAACAGAATGTGCTCTGTATTTTCCCAAATCAATGTATGCTGCTTGCATGATTTCTTTAACCCATCTAGCAATGGTGGCTGTAGATATGGCCTGAAAAGGCTTCCTACGGGCTATGAGCAATTGCGTAGTGCCGGCCGCTCTATACTCTGCCGTCCTACACTCATACTCTTTAATGCAGCTTGCTACTCACCATTTGTGCTTGATTGGAAAATATGGATAGTGTACCAAGGAGGTTCCTGTCTTAGTCCTCCTGACAATCGAGAAAGGGACTCCTTCCGGACTGAAGGATCTCCTATTTATCTCAAGCGCTTTGACTTCTGACACACGCTTACAAGCTATTAGACATAACAGCATCGTTAACTTCCCTGACAGCTGCTTAAGGGACAAGTATCTATCTGTGGGCCAGCCTTCTAGCAGCTGGAGGACTGCTGTGATGTCCCAAACTGTATTATAACGAGGCTCCGGGGGAACTTTAAATCTGGCACCTCGAATAAGCCTCACTACTGCTAGGTGCTCCCCAGCTGGTACACCTTCGATCAGCAAATGTCCCGCTGAGATCGCTGCCCTGTATACTCCTATCGTGCAGAACGCTCTTCCGTCTTGTAATAACTGTGCTAGGAAGTTCAGGATCACCACTACAGGGGCTGAAATGGGATGAACACGTCTCCCTTTGCACCAGCTAGAGCACTTGGCCCAAGCCACGTCGTAGCTCCTTCTAGTGGAAGGAGCCCAGGATTCTGCGATAGGCTCTGCAACTTGCGTCGAAATGCCTGGCAGCACCCAGCGTCTCCTGATATCCTGCACACGATGAGCGGGAGTGTCCCTCTCACTCTCAGAAGATGATACGACCCAGCTGAGTCCGTGAGCAGTTGCTTTCCTTCTGGTAGCACCCTCGGCATATCCACCGACAGCTCCATTAATGTTGGAAACCATACTTGTGACTTCCACAGGGGTGCGACTAACAGTAGTTCATCTCTGTCTCTCTGACACTTCGCTAGAACTCTGTTCAGCATCATGAATGGGGGAAATGCAAAGTGCGGCCCACTCTTCCATTCTTGCAGGAAATCATACGTTCCTTTGCGCGCCCGGATTTAGTCTTCAGCTGAAGTACTCAGCTGTTTGTGTGTTCAGGTGAGATGCAAAGAGGTCTATATGTAGTGGACCCCACCCCTGATTCAGCTTCTGAAATACTGTTGGATCCAGTCTCCAGTCGCTCGAGTACGTGAGGTAGCGCGAGTTCCAATCCACCACTACGTTCAGCTCCCTGGGCAGATACTCTGCCATCACTGACGTCTCAGCCTGCAGGCAAAAATGTCAAAAATCCTTCGCTAGCTCGGCTAGCATCTTGGACTTCGTTCCACCTAGGTGGTTTATGTAGGGGACCGCTGAGATGTTGTCCAGCTTCAGCAATACGCATGATTTCATTCTTCCTTTCATGAAGGCCTTGATCGCGAAGGACCCTGCTAACAGTTCCAGGCAATTTATGTGAAGGCGATGCTCTTCTTGGCTCCACTTTCCTCCTGTCTGCAGGTCCCCGCATCGGGCTCCCCAGCCTAGGCGACTGGCGTCTGACTCTATGATCAGGTCTGGTCAATCTCCCAGGGACATCATTTCACCAAAATGCCAGGGGTAGCGGAAGTGACATCACACGACCCTTGACCCCCTGATGACATCACAGGAAATGATGTCATTTGACCCCACCCTGAAGTGATATCGCGGGAAGCGATGGAACACAACCTTTCACTCATTGACAAAACAAGAAGTGGCATCACATAGCATTGTACACTACGAAAAATATGGTTACGATATCGCTATAATGTGATGTACATTTCATACAAGAATGGATCGCCGTATGTATTGTTAAGATCAGTGTGTATAGGCCCATATTACCAAATTACTGTGAATGCAAGCAGACATCCATGACCAAATGATAATGATGTGTTATTATATAGCACTTACGCTTAAGCGCTTTATATAGAAAAAAATATACACCCAATATCACCCAACCTGTGTTGGTACTCCTTTATCGACCTCAGAAGGATGAAAGGCTGAGTTGAGACATTTAAGAACAGACTAAATCAGTGACTCACCCCCTGAAGTGTGCCTGAAATAAACCTTTAACGAGTTAAGCAATTATTGGCTAGAATTCCAGAAAGCACATTATTTCTTAATTAGGGTCAGTGCTGAAAGTGTTGGACTTGTGGTACTCCTGTTCTTATTTTTCTTCTTTTTTTTAAGGGGCCTGAACAAGAAAGCCAGCCACTCCAGAAGTAAAGAGCCACATGGTGCTGGCCACAGCACAGGAGCTTGCATTACCAAAAAAAAAAAAACCCACTTTTTTGGGGTTTTATTTTTTAGGTCGCAAGGGAGACCACAGAGATCACAAGGGAGACCTCACAGGTCGCAGTTGTGACCTCGACCCCTAAATAACATCCCTGCAATCTCCAAAAATTGCCCGCCCATTCCAGGCGTCCATATTCTTCAACCACCATTCCAGTTCGGTCACAGACTCTTGATCCAAAGGTACTAATTGATGATATCTTAAACCCTGCTGCAAGTGTCTTATCTTCAGCCTTTGCAGCGCTCGATGGTATAAGGGCCCTGGGAATATGGCTTGAATGGAGGCTGCTAGAAGCTCCACTATCCTCGCCAGAACCCTGAGGGAGATCACTTGCTTCTACAAACATCCTCGGATTTCCATCTTGATGTCTCGGATCTTCCGGGCTGGAAGCTCTAGGGTGGCCTTCCTGGTGTCTAAGATAAAACCCAGGAAGTCCAGTCTCTGTGCTGGTGAAGTGTCCAACTTCTCTATGTTCACTAGAAATCCCAGAGATAAGAGCAAATCCTGCACCCATTTCGTATGGTACACCAGCGTTTCCCAGTCTTTGGTCAGCAGCAGTAGATCCTCTAGGTATATGATCAATCTTATGCCCTTTTCTCAGATCGCTGCTGCCACTGGCTTCATCAGCTTGGTAAAGGCCCATGGAGCTGATGCAAGACCTAATGGCATTGTCTTGAATTGCCAATATTGTCCTTTCCAATGAAAAGCTAAGAACCTTCTGAATTCCTCGAGTACTGGTACCGTCAGGTAAGCATCCTTCAGCTCTAGTCTCATAAGCCAGTCTCCGTCTCTGACAGTGTCTCTGAGCCGGTGAATGCCCCCCATCTTGAAATGGCAGTAGACTACCCAGCCATTCAGTTCCTTCAGGTTTATCACCAGTCAGACCTTCTCTTTCCTGTGTACCAGGAACATGTTGCTCACGAAACTGGGGTTCCTGGGCACTTCTCTATAGCGTTCTTCTGGGCGAGCTGAGACAGCTTGTGGTCTAAACAGCTCTGCTCTGCACGTGCTAAGCGCTGTTGATGTGGCCTGCGCCCCTGTACGGGTGGCTCTATAAATTAAAGATGCAGACCCATCACGGTTTGCAATACCCAAGCATCGCTGGAAAGCGCGCGCCAGTTCCGTCAGAACATACCAGTTCTCCCCTCCACTGGAGGGTAATTAGACATTCTCACCTTATGTGAACCCTTGGCCTCGCCCGGTTCCTCTTCCTCTGCATCCTCTAGGGAAACATGCCCTTACTGGGAAGAAGGAATCCTGCTGCCTGTTCTCCCAGTATTGTGCTCTGGGATTAGGGGGTCTTCTGCCTCCTTGGTTTTGACCAGCCACGCGACCCCTGGGGCGACCGGTCCTGGCAAAAACTCAGTTCAGGAAGATCTTTCGGATCAAAGCTTGCGCCTTCTCTAATGAAGTATAGGTGCCGACAATGTGGCCGATCTCTTTCACAAATGTCTCTCCAAACAGGAGTCCTTGCGCTGCTTCCACTGCTTCGTAAGATGCAAGGTCGCTGAGCTTAGGATCAATCTTCAGTAGCAAGCCTCTCCTTCTTTCTGAGGTGATTGCGCAGTGGCATTCCACAGTAAAAAGACTGTACTCTGTGCCCAGGGCATCGGGGTCTACCTCCTCCCCTGTGTCCTTAGCTCTCTCAGCTCGGTCCATGATCTTAGCCAGAGGCCCAGCTAAGTCCAGAACTTTCTCTTGGCAGCTTCTACAAGACCTGTCGATACCTTTCCGGGGGTCTTTGCTGGACTTGGATACAAAGGTTAACATTTTGGGGTCCAGCTCGGGGGTCTCGGCTACCTTACCCGGCAAGTCTGGTCTTGGACACTTCGCGGAGGCGTTGTCTAACCTCCTTGTGGAGAGCTTTCCACAATCTTATGGTCATGTACTGTGCAACTCTAGGAGATGGTTGCCAGTCAGGCGACCTCGGGTTCCGGATGCTGTCCGGATCGAACATGTTTTCCTGTTCTTCCTCAAGGTGTTTCTCCTTGTGGGTCTTCTACTTGGCCCAATCTTCCTCTCCTGTCTCCTCTTTGCCATGGGAGGACAGGTCACCTGCAACTGGCTCTTCTTCAGAGCCTGGGTCACCCTCTCCATCATTATCTCCCCCGGTGTGGGGGTTGTGAGGTTCGGCACTGCCTGGCGCTGCAAGTATGCTTCTCTGAGTTTTGCAAAAGCATCTATTACCTCCGGGGCCTTTTCTTCTGCCCCATCCGAAGGGCCCTCGGTGTCACAAGAGGCTTTCCTCTTTCGGGCCTTAGTACTCCCCTTAGACCCTGCTTCCGAGGGTTCGGTGGGCGTGCGCTCAGTCTTACCGGTGCTCTCTCTGGGCTGGTGTAGGATTGCCTCCAAGGTCTCCAGCCTGTCTTGTAGGGGTTTCACCTCTTGAGCCACAGCATCCACTAGTGAATTCCCCAGCACCTCCTTGAAGCTGGCAGCTAGGTCCAATGACTGCTCCTCTTCACTCCATTCATAATCTGACATTTTTGGGACGTTGCTGTGTGCCTGGTGTACCTGAGACAGGTGCCTGAGCACGCCCACTTCACTAGATTAGTGCTACTAGCGGGCGTTCTATGTTCCGCTCCTAGTATTTAATTTGAATTGCTCCTTTTGTTTCTTAATGTGAAAACCGAAATTATATATATTATTTTTTTTTGGGGGGGGGGAATTTGTGGCTGCACCGGATTGTTTGCTGTATTTTATGCCTGAAAAGGGCAATATTGTTCAAATCGTCCTCTGAAAGACACTGTGCCACCACGAGGCTGTGGCCCCTTATCTGTGATCAAAGGAGCTTCTCTGCTCCGTGCTCGCGTGTAGCCTGCAGGCTGCTCGTGTTTTCTGGTGAGCGGCGAGCGTATGCAAGTATCTTTGTGTATCTTTGAATTGGTATAGCACTTGCTGGTGCTGAATATTTTTTCTTTTCTCTAGGCTACGGAGGGTAGCACTGGAGTGTTCACTGCCGAGCCCAGGTATCGAGATGCCTTGCTTCACGTCGTAGTCAGAATGTGACGCGGGCTCTGTGCTCTGTGATCTGGCCCTGCCTCCACAAAGGATGGGGCCAGAGCGGCTCGGTGTTCCTCTGCCTTCTCACGAAGACCGCAGGGGCTCCTGTGGGGCACTTGGCAAACCCCCAATGTGCCGGTCATGTGGCATGGGGCGGATGCGCTGTGGGAGCCTGTATCGCCACTAACACGAAACGGTAACGAAAATGACAAACAAAAGGTCGCGTGAATAGAAATTCTCATGGGTATCGCGTACAGTTCTAAATGAGGTGAGGCTCCTAAGTGCACACATGCACAAATCGATACTCTAAAAATTATGTAACATACTATCTGCATATAACATTTATAACTTACTAATCGAAACTAAATGACATGCTATATAGGGAGATGAAGAGAAATAGTCCTTATCTGCTTGAAGAGCAGTAAAAGAAGAGGAGGATCTCAGGGACAGGATGTGGTCATAGCTGAGCAGAGATGGACTACAGAGACTATGGGGATTGTAGTTCTAAGAAAGAAAAGTCACTTTGGACATTTTACAGTGTTTAGTTATTGGTTTGTTGAAACTGCTGAGGAGTAGTAATAAAAGAAGTTGAAGCATAATGCTTGCCTCCAGTTTTGTCATAGAATTGCATCTCTCCATAAAAAGATGCACCATCAGTGTGTTTCCTCATGTTTCCTGTGTGACCCTGTGTTTACATAGGACGGGAGATATGTTGCGATGTGCTTGATATGATATGGCATTTGGCATTTGCTTGTGATGTGCCTTGTGATTTGCCAGTGTGTGTGTGTGGGAGGTATTTGTAAGGGAAGGAGATGTGTTGTATAGTGCTTGTCTGTGAATATGGGATGTATGTGATGTCATGTAGAATGTTGTGATGTAAATGGGAGAATGTTAGGTTTGAGGATTCCACACTCAGGCAGTTAGAGCTCCCCTGCCTGGATGATGGGTGGCAGTGTTTTCATGTCCATGTAACTTAATGTAACTGTAACTTAAGAAGTTGTAATTAAAGCTAAATTAACCTACAAAGAAGTCCGCAGGTCACTTTATTACAGGTGCTCTAAGTATCTCTCCCCGATTGAGAATGGCTAAAAGTAATGGGTGGGTCACTTCAGAAGAACCTTCTGCAGACCACGCGACTGTCAGCGGACTACCACGTCAAAAATTGGCTTGGAAAGTTGTAAAAAGTTGACAGATCAACTAAGAATGGGTCTAAAAGCTCTGCAAGGGTAAACTTTCCATTTGGCCAAAAATGTAAGTTTGAAACTGTCCGCGGTGACGGACACCGTCTGTGGACAAGCCGTCACATCGCACAGGTGTGGTCACATGACATCCCCGGATGTCTGCTGCAACGGTGGATGTCCGCGTTCACCCACAGGGTGGGAGCCGCATGCGCATGGCTGTCCACAAACGGGCACGCTGTTCGCAGACTAATTAAAAGTGTGTCATGCGAGAACAGACATGCCCGGACATGGCGCAATGTCCGCGGACACCCTATTTGTAAATGGACACCCCAAACTGTTGTATGGTCCATGCATTATTAATTGGGGTTAAAAATAATTATTTCAAAACACTATACAAGATATTTATAGAATAAAAAATACATGTATTAATGAAAGGGATGGGGTATCAGTATGGGAAACAAAAATGGGAGAATTTGATATTTCTATACAATGATCATCAGAGAAAGGAGGGAGTGAAGTTTCATCAAAGAACCTTTCATTCATATTTTGTGAATTACAATGGGGGTGATTGATGGGGGCAAGATGGACAGGTACCAGAAGGGTAGTGATAATCAATATTTCTAATAACATGACTATTAACATAATTTAACAGATCCTTAAAGTCACTACTAGATTCATCCAAGTTTGCAAACAAAATCATGATTTCATTATGTACAGTTGGGGACAGAGATCGTCTTTGTGATTCTTGGCACGCTCCATAATTAAATTGGGGTGTTGTTTATTCATGTAAAGTATGTGCTTTTGTTAAAAACATTTAAACACAACCCCTTGTAGGGGCTTTTCATCAAAATTAATTGTATATGTGATGTCATCAGTAATGTCATCATTGACATTTGTGATGTCATCTTTGTCCTGGGTGTTAGTTTTAGCAGTGCACAGTGGTGGCACGAGTTATTTTTGCTTAGTTTAACATAACTGGCAAATTTCTGGGGGGTTTCGGTTTACTTGTACCATAACATCCATGTAACAAAGTTTTTTCACTGAATTTCATAGGTTTTAATTAGTACAACTTAACCACAATGTCTTTCTAACAAAGTTTGTTCACACATATTATAGGGCGGAGATAGCCGCTGTATAGTTAATGTGAGTCGGAGACACATAGGAACACCTCAAAATAGCCGAGGGTATGGGAAAATGAAACGCAGTAAAAAGCTATTTGAAGGTCGAAAAAAAACATACAAATGTCATCAGGGTAGCAATGGGGGAAGACCAGAGGCGCACTGAGTGACATTTGGGAGTTGGAGGGGGCATAGGGCCCGAGTTCGCAGCTCAAAGCTTTCCCTAGCCTCAGCTATAGCTGCAAATAGCCAACATCTCGATGCAAACTGGGTCACAGAAGCAGTGTGTGTTCTGGGTGAAAGGGAGAGGACAGAGGAGGTGGGGAGACCATCTGGGGAGTGGAGGTAGATGGCACAGATGAAGGGGGCAATTGGTAAGGGCCTGAGGGGGCAGGCAAGCATTTTATTCTGCCGTTTTGATGATATCCATGGCTATATTTGAGGCTATGAAAGAATACAGATAGCCGCGGGTATGTGTAGTTTGGTATGCATGGCTATATAGTTTGGGTTGACATTGTTTATATTTTTTGAATTTGTATGTGTGTTTTTCAGACTTTTGAGCATGTGAGACTTTGAAGAGAAATAGAAGAAAATAGTTTAACGAAATGAATATGAAAAGGACGAATTGTAGTGTAGTTTTAGATCTACAATAGAATGTATTTTAGGGTGTGTTTTTTTAAATATGGTTTTATATTGTGTGGCCTTGGAATGTTAGCCTACGTAGTTTTTTGTTACATATTTTTATTATTTTTCACTTATTGCATATATGTACATGAGCATTGTTGTTCTGTACTGATTATTTAAGTTGTAGAGTAGTATAAAAGTTAAAGTCAGTCCCCTTCTCAATGAACCTTTTGTAACTGCGGCTATAATAATAGTCAATGAACTGTAGCCGCTGGTATAATAAAAACATTTTTTTTTATTATTATTTTATATTTGTGTATTTATATATGATAATTAGTCCTTAAAATGACTGTTTGGGAGACCACTGAGTTTAGAACTTTAGCACATCAAGAGTACTGCTTTGATGTTATCAAGGAACATTGCATTTCCTTCATCGGTTAGGTGTACTCCATCATGCCTCTGTTATGTTAATGTTAAAGGATATTTGAACCGTGCACTATCACGACCGGAGTGGTGCCCTGGCACTCTGGCGGCTCTGAAAAAGGGAAGGGGGGGTGAGTTAGTGGGAATAAGCTGGAAAAGTGCAAGAGAGCAGTGATGTGCTGTTGGCAGCCTCAATCCGGTTAACTCTGTTGGCTGGTCCTGGGGTGTTTTCTGGTTGGTAGTCGTCGTGTGCTGTTGTGCAAGTCTATGTGTGGTTTGTTTTGTTGTTGCAGTGTAGTGAAGTTTGTGCAGATTGTTGCGTTATAGGCTTGTGGTTGTGTTTGGTTAGAGCTTGAGAGGTGTATGCAGAGGGTTAAAATTATTAGTGGATTGGTTAATTGGCATTGCTGTCTCGAAGCGAGGCGCTAAACTTCCATATTCTCTCCAGGTGGGGCGCACAAGCATCTCTGCACCTCCATCCAGATCTGGAACCGGCCGACACTCGCAGTCCTTTCCACACATGACGCCCACTCACATTCATAACCTTGTCCAAGTTCGGCCCCAGCCACCACCGTCAAACCTGTCTGCATGCGGGGCAAGCATGCGTTTGTGAGTCCATCCAAATCTGGCCCAGATAGAATTCCCAATCCAGTCAGTATGCAGCATTGGTCAGCCAGCGCTACTCCATTCATATGTGGCAGTGGTTGGATTTCATCATCTTATCCAACTGCTCATGCAGCCTACCGCTCACAGCCCCTTCGAAGCGTGGCACATGCCAACACTTGCAATTACGTCCAGGCGCTGCACCAGCCTATAGAAATTGGCCATGTATTAAACTTTCTCCGGGATTTTTCATTTTAACATTAAATATGGTGGTGCATCTCCATTTTTGCCTCTGAGTTAGATTGGAAAAGATGAAGATGGTGTGAGGAAATAGTTCCATTCGTTTTTCCATGTCTTGATTCATCATTAAAGTAAGGGACACCGCTCATATATTCCCCAAATCATTGCCTACACAATGAATGAGTATGATGTTTGAGTGCCCTGTACTTCTAAGACTTAACAATTTTGGAAGAATTTGAAACCACTGCATTCCTCACATTGCAAACCATTTATTTGTGAAATTTGTCAAGCCTAGGTCCATGGTAATATTTAGTTTCTCGCAAAAAGCCAGCAACCAAAACCGCCAACTGTCTCCAATCAGCTACACAGTTTTCATTGCTGTCATGATGATATCTGCAGTGTTTCTCTGTTTTCCAGAAAAATTATTCCTACTTTGAATTTCAAGTAGCTATTCTCCACATTGCTATTCACTGGTAGACATCCAAAGCACCCCTCTGTAGCCGCGGCTATATTAAATAAATGACACGTCGTGTGTTTGTGGACGTGTGATAGCCACGGCTATATTTGTGGCTGTGTCAATAAACATACATTTGTGTGCAATTATTATATGTTCCTGTGGATGATACAGTACAGATTTTTCTTTATCTAGATTATTTTATGTACTTAGTTGTTCCCTTATTTCATTTGAAGGCTTAAAGACCAATTTGTTTTAGTTTTGGGTTTGCAGAACATTTTTCATGTAGCCACGGGTACAAACTAAAATATTTAGCCACGTCAAATAGCTGCGGCTATGAAAGAGGGTAGGTGGGGAGAAAATTGATTTCTGTCAGTTTCATTGTTTGCTATTGGTTGTTGTTACTTTGCATTTGTGTAGGGATTAGTGATAGGTTGTGCTGAAAATGTGTCAGCCATGTTAGTAGTTTTATTGATATATAGTCCTCTTTTTTTAGTGTTTCTTTTGGAAGCACACTTTTCTGCAGGTTTGTCCTTTAGATTCCTGAATTTTGACTGTGCACACGGCTGATGTGAAAGAGTTACTCTGTATTTCCAAATTTGAAGGTTTATTTACAGTGTTGTGTGTGTTAGTTGTAGTGACCATTGCTATCAGATAGTATTTATTATTTTATTAATTTGCGGTGTTTGAAAAAAGTGGAAATGTAGCTTTGTATTTGTTATTAAGGCTGATGGTTTCTTTGATTGTACCTCTTGAACATGTAATGTATTTTGAGCTATGCATTACTTGTAGGTGTTTCAAGTGTTTTGTGAGGTAATTCAATTGGTGTTTCACAAGTTCATTTTTGTAATGCAATTATTTTTGTATTTCCTTGTAGCTGCTTTGTTATCATCATCCCAGTGGATTTGCACTATATGTTGCTGATCTTCGTCTACGTAAAGAATGGGACCCATGCATTTTCTTTTATGATGGATTAATCATTATCGATGTTCCTAGACTTTGGTTTTTAAAAATGTGTGCGTACAATTGTGTTTATAAAAGTATGTGTGCCATTGAACTAAGACTGTTTCTTTTTTTAGATAGGAACACATTATTTTAAACATAGGTGTGTAGCTGCGGCTACAGTTTAGCCAAATGGGCCAGCGGCACTTGGAGACGCGGGTAACTGCAGCAATGACTGGGGGGTGTTCTAGGCGCGAATTCTATGACATAAACCTGTGGCTATGCTTTTTATGTGTGGAAAGTGCATTCTTTACATACTTATTTTTTGCACTGGTTATTGTTATTAATATTTTGCAATACATTAATTAGAAGAAACAAAGGCAATAGTATAGTTGCGGATATAAGAATTGGGGAGTAATTGGTTTTTGGGATAGCCGCGGCTACACTTCATTTTTGAAAAAAATATTTTACTGCAATATTTCTTTAACATGTATTCAGTGTAATATTCGTAAACAGTTTTTGTAAGAGTTACAATACTTTTTAATCATTAATAATGCATATAAATGTATGTAGTTCAAAAGGGTAAATAAATATTGAAACACACTTTGTTGGCAGCAAACAGGTTCATTAAACAAAATAGATTTATTAGGGGTGGATATTGTTGTGGGTTTTCTTTTTCTTGCCTTGGAACACATGAAACATCTTCTTATTTAGCCCAAATATCTGGATTTTTACTGTGCATGATTTGTTTTCTTCCTCTGTTGGATAGTTTTCCTCAAGACATTCCATGTAATTTTTCATTGTACTGTGAGTGAGACAAATAGTGTTTGTCACCTCAGATATTAGAATTAGCAATGGAGGAAGATTACATGAGGAAAGAAGGTGGAATTTCTTGTTTTTACTCTCTGATTGGTTGTCTGTGTGGTGGGTGCTTGCCAATAGGATGTCTAGTACCACAGATGCTGTAGAATGTTAAACCTATCAGAGTATGTATTCTTTTTAGTGAAGTTTATATATGCCAATAAAATAGTAGATTATATTGTATTCTTATATTAAGAGTTTTTCTACATAGTACATTTTCATTGGTTAAGGGTGGGCTGTACCTTTCAGGAGATAGTGCTGGTTTTGGGGTATATATATATTGTTTTATTTGATATTTGAAAATTGAGCCAATTTCAGAAGGAGAGGAATCTGTTTCTTCAGAAGACTGCAAACATGGTTTTGAGAATGGGGTTCACAGTGATGTTAAGGACATAGGTGATAAGTTATCAAAGCATTGGCTTATATTTTTTGGGGGTTTTACAATATTGTTTTAGATGGAGTGTTTGAGATGGAAGGTATATGCTGTCATTGTGGAGAAATATTTTTGATAGGGAGCACAGGTTTTTTTCTCTTTCAGAAAAGGAAATTAATCATCTAAAAAAGAGCATAGAGAAGTTATTCAAAATTATCATAGAAGTAAAGAGGATTTTTCATATTGAAAATATCTTTTTTCATGATATGTTGGTAAAATAATCCAAAGGCTCTTTGAAGAGCTACCTAGATAACTTTATTAAGTATTTTGGAAAAAGAAAATACCTTTTGAAGTCTTAAATTATAGTCGGTGCTACAACAGCTGGCAATGAAACATTGGGCCTCATTACAAGTTTGGCGGAAGCCTTGCCGGTGTCCTTCACTCGTTGATGTAACTGACTTATCTTTATGCTGTAGCAACTGGTTGTTTAGCTATTGTTAGACTCTCACTGGGTACCAGGCTCTTTATGATCAGTCAATTGTTCAGTGTATATGAGCTTACTACCCCACTTATTGGCTGTAATTGTAATTCTAAAGTCACTTGATCTCTGCGCACTAGCAAGAGTCGTGCTGCCTAGGCTGCATTTATGTTTGGTTTTCCTCTTCCCTCTCGCTTGCACTGCCACCCTTGCTTTCCCTTTGCACTCTTTGTTTTTGCGGTTACACAATTTGAATGACACAAAGGCTAGTAAGACAAGCAAGGAAAGACAGATGGAAGACAACACAACCGATCTTACTAGGCCTTGTGCCATTCAGATTATGTAAGCGCAAAAACAAACATTGCAAATGGAAAGGTAGGGAGGAAGTGCAAGGGAGAGGGAAAAGGAAAATAGACACAAATGTTCTAAGTCATTGCAGCCAGGGTAACGCAACTCTTGGTAGTGCACAGAGAACAAGTGACTTAAGAATTATAGTAACAGCTCATAAATGGGTGGTAGGCCCAGAAACAGTGCAAGGGTGACTGATCAATAAAAAGCCTGATACGAAGTAAGAGTGTGAGAATAGCCAAACAACTAGTTGGTACAGTTGGGGATATATTTGGTAATTGTAGGTCATATGTGGACTCTCCCCCTCTTAATCAGACTTTTTGTCAATTAGCAGTAGTAGTTATATTTTATTTTCATAATATAACGAAACACAATGTGTATACAAGCTTCCAAGCCTTAGCTTAGCCGCCACTTCCTTTGAATACGTCGTCAAGCCTGAATTTGGGTCAGGAGATCAGAAGTAAACCAGGCCGCTGTAGGCTTTGTTCATCTGAAATGAGAAGACTTAATAGGGGCCAAAGCATCTGCCACCTTTGCAAGAGATTTAAGGAGAAAGGGGCAAGGATTGTCTCTCTCTCTCTCCCATGAACTCCATATTAACTTCTGATAATTGATCTGCCAGAAGAGACCGGTCCACTTTGTGCCATAACCTGCAAGCTTGGAGGCCATGAGAAACCTCAGGAGAACAAGATGGTGCTCTAACAATAAAGGTTACCAGAAAGTGATCAGACCAGGTGATCAGAACTGGTCAAGCAGATTGCCACTCTTATAGGTGGGGAGATGATTACAATGGCCTAAAGATATGACTAATAGGCTAGTTACCATATTACTGGCACACCGATCAGTAGAGTCATTTGGATGAAGGTTAAAATCCCCCATTACAACTAAGTTAGTATGTATCAGAACCAGATAAGCGACCAACTATGCTATGTTAACAGAGAAATTTGCTCGACCATATGAAGGTGGTCTATATACCAGTAAAAAATGAATAGTCATATTGCAATTGACCTGCACTCTGACCAGAAAAAGTTCACAGGGCAATACGTGCTCTATTAAGAATAACTGGCATGGGAAGGAAGCAAGATAGATTATTGCTAGGCCACCACTCCACCCTGGGTGCCAAAGATCAGGGTCAGAGCTAGGTGGAAACCAGGTCTCTGTAACACATAAAAAGTCAAGGGCTGTATCTACCAGAATGGTGTGTAGGTCATACTGGTGAGCCCCTGCTGATCTTGCATTGATCAGCAAACATTTAAGAGGGCCGTAAGAGCTTGGGTCTTCCCTCCCTCGTCTCTTCCATCGGAGAACACATATCTTGAGGACCCCCTGCATAGATACTACATTGGGCTCTCTTATAGAGCATTGTCCCACCTGGTGCCAAATCAATGAGTTCACTATGTGTATACCTTACCCTGTTAGTCACCCCAGTATTGAATTCCTCAATGAGAGCATCCTGATTTTGGCATAATGCCGGGCCCATAGCTCATAGCCCATCCAGCTCCCGGACACGCCCAGACGTGCTTGCCTTTGGCGCGCATCAGCACACTCTCGGCACGCCCGCTGGGTGCGCCCAATCTGTGTCAGCTCCAGGATGATGTTTATATGATGCCTTGGAAGAGGAAACGGCCACGCCGAAATAGAAAGGGAAAGAAGACTTAAAATACTAATGGAAATACGGCAAACCGGCAGTCCCCTAACAATGATCTAAGGTGTGTCAGTCGAATAAAGCAGTCTTAAATTAGGTATTTTCCTTTCTCTCCAAATTCATTTAGAAAGCATTTAAAATCACAATAACACCAGCAGCAACAAGTCAGGGCAGATTCAGAATAAGAGCTGTCTAACTCACGACCGTCCAGCGTCCACTCCGGGCTGATGCTTATATTATTCCTTGGAAGAGGGAATACAGCATGCCGAAATAGAAAGGGAAAGAAGACTTGCGGTCCCTAACTCAAATTAAAATACTAATGGAAGAGCGGTAATAATGGAAGTGCGGCAAGCCGGCAGTCCCCCAACAACGATGTATGTTGTCTCAGTGGAGTAAAGCAGTCTAAAATTAGGTATTTTTCTTTCTTTTGAGATGCATTTAGAAAGCATTTAAAATCACAATAACACAAGCACACTAGCAGCAACAAGTGAGGGCAGATTCAGAATAAGAGCAGTCTAACTCACGACGGCCTTGCGTCCGCTCCAGGCTGATGTTTATATGATGCCTTGGAAGCGGGAATGGGATGCGAAAATAGAAAGGGAAAAAGATTCACGGTACCCGACTCCACTTAAAATACGAATGGAAGTGCGACGAGCCAGCGGTTCCCCAACAATGATCTAAAGGTTGTCTCAGCGGAATTAAAAAAAAATAAGTATTTTCCTTTATTTTAAAATTAATTTTACAGGAGAAAATGTTGGATACATGGAAAGAGAGGGCATCATGCACAAATCTGCAGAAGTAGAGGAATATCACATTAGAGTTGTGTCACTTTATGGCCACAAAGTGGGGGGGCAACACACACTTTACATATGTATCCCCCTACAATATCAGACAATATTCCTACAATACAAGCAAAGTACCAAATTAAGTAACAGTGACCAGATGCCTTTCTAGCACAACACAAAGGCACATGGAGAGTGAGTACATGTCACATTTATGGTATATTTGAAGTATTTTGAAGTTACAGAGGAGGGGCTAAAAGAAACAAAATGGCACATAGTATAATATGCAATTGTGAGGGCCATGAATGAGGGGCTATAATAAAAATAAAGTACAATATGCAGGATGGCGACACATCTGCCAGCACAAGGAAGCAATGTATAAGAGTAAGAAACAAAATATTTTGTATACATTAACAGAGAATGTTTAGTGTCATCAATTAAAGGCTACTATTTCCTTACATGTACTTAGTGGAATATAGTTTGTTAATATTGTTGGAAGGAACAACATAAGAAAAGAAAGGTAAACACTTGTAGATCTGAAGGGGAAGTGAATAGAGATAAAAGTGAGGTAATCGTAGAAGCAACGGTAGTGTGTGTGTTTCTCTATTGATGTTTATTGAAGGAAAGGAGACACAGGTGCGTAAAGGTAAAAGGCAAATGAGGAGTACAGTGGTTTTAAATGAATAGTATTTTTAGTATATTACAACAGGCACAGGTAAAGTATGCTATTTATTTTTTAGGGTATAGATTGAGGAAATGGCTAGTCTTAACTCCTACGTTCAGGTAATTAAGCTCACCTAGAAGAAGGTGAGTTTTCCGGGTAAAGACGATAACATGTTAATAAACATCTATTGGAACAACTTAAGAATTAACCAACAAGACATGCTGGATGTAGTTCAGGAGATTCTCTTTAGTTGGGGAAATAGTGGCGTGAATTCCATAATAATATGTGGTGACCTAAACTGCCAGTGTGTGGACACAAAGATATGTCGTTGAGTATGTGTTTGGAACAAATTGATGAGTTGTTTTAATATTGTATATTTGGATTGATGACATGTTGTGATAAATATTAAAATATGTGTATTTTTTCGACAACTACATGGTTAAGTGCCCTTTGTTTGGGTTAAAGGATGCAAAGAATAAAGTATTCATACATCTAGGGCGGCTCACTCTGAGCGGTAAGGGAAGGAAGCTGATCTGTGGGATTTTCATGATTTTGTGTTTCATTATCCTCACCCACTCAGCCCCTAAAAAGAGGATTATTGTGGCTCACAAAAAACTTGAAGGTAAATGTAGGGGGAAATAAAATAGTTTGGAACAAATCCAAAATGAACATTTTCAACAGATTTCTGGCCTCGGGGGAGCTAGATCAGCTCCTTGAAGAATGGGTGGTTTGTAGGGCGACGCGACCCATTTGGGAACAGATTTATAGGTATATGACAACAAAAAAGCCAGGTAAAGTGATTCATAGTCATAAGTTTGATCGAGTCATTTTACTGAAAAAACAAGAATTGCGGAAATCAATAAAGGCGCTTGCAAAAGAAGATAAAGAGTGGCATAATGCGGGTAAAGAAAGCCCATAGGGGACGGTTAAAACATTATTGTCACCACTTGACTCTGAGGGATGCCAGCAAAATGCTGGAAGTAATGATGAGTAAAAACTCCCACGAGTTTTGGAATTTAATAAAAAAATGGTGACAATCTCCAAACGGGTGCCCAATATCTATAAATTGTTATGGAAGCAAGTCAAATCGTAAAAAGAGGCCATGATAAAAAGGTGGACAGGGATACAGTCTGGGACCACGACGATTTGAGGCACTTTATAAATAGGAGTAAAAAATCTATGGCCACTCGGCCCAGAACCATAGGTTACTTTAGGCACGAGAAAAGAGAAGTGACTTTAGTCAAGAGCAAAACAAATGTAATGAAGTAGAGAAATGAAGAGGAAGAATGTCCATGTGTCCATTATTAGGAAGCAAGTCAAGAAAAAGAATGAAGATGGGATTGTACACAAGGTGTCTTGTGTGATTTGGAACGCAAGGGTCAGGGTGGAGAGTAGAGACAAATGAGTGAGGAAAGATAAGGAGGCGCAAGACCATGAAGGCATGAGAAAGGAAGTCGAACAAAAGCTGGGATTGAAAGGAGAGCCTGGATATAGAAAGTAGGGAGCCGGAAATAGAGGTGTGAGGAGGAAGACGAAGGAGGTTATGGATTGAAAATGTATAGATGGAACAGGGAGGTGCAAGCTGATAGGCAGGAAGGCCTATAAGCAAGGATGAGTAGTACAAGAGTTGAGAGAAGCCAAACACATGAAGACAGTTTTAGTAGCATTTAAAGAAACTGAATGACGGATGTTACATATTATGAAAAGATCAATGTGGCAGAATGAGAAATATTGGAAATTCGAGAAGAGTCCAAGAGGACACCAAGGTTGCAAGCAGTGAGGGAGAAGGGAAGAGGAACATGTAGGAAAAGAAAGATAGGGAAGAGAAGGGGAGGGGCAATCAAGGATTTAGTTTAGGAGTGATTTAAGTAAAGGTAGAGGGAATGTAATGTAAGTGTCTTGTATTGCGCCTGTCTGCCATTATTGATGGCCATACTCTGCTTGTCTCTGTAAGAGAAAAGGGGGTAGGGTGCATTAGTGGGACAGTGGGAAAAGCAGATGAGAAACCTGTAGTGTTGATGGTTGCACGTTCAAAGTACCTGGTTTCTGACTGCCAATCTGATTTCTATGCGTTTGTCGGAAGTGACTTGGGAGTATGTTATACATAAGGAGGAGCCCATGATCTGATAGACTACAGCTCTTTAGGTCTGGTTAGCCGCTGATGCGGGAGTGTGTGACAGGGCTAAAGCAGCGAGATTAGTCAGGGGTTTCTTAGTGGTGATGTGCTAATGGCTAGGCCTATGGTGGCCTTCTGTGGGTGGGTTTGTGTGTAATGTAAGGTGGTACGAGACTTTGGAGGGAAGTCAGTCAGGGAAAGGCAGGAGTAGGCTTTACAAAGCAAAAACAAACTGCAACCCTGCAATACTACCCCTTGGCCATATGCAGACATGTCTTATTTCTGTAGATCCCAATGCCACCTTGCTCTCTCAAATAGTTTCAATGTAGCCCATGAGAAACAAAACATGCTTCTGCGAGTTTGGCAGATGAGGGAATGGGTCGGTGTAGAAACTCCGACATTATCATAACCAGATATGACTTACGGGAGGAAAGAAAATAAAGTTCAGTGGAATGGCATCTTACAATTTGAGGACCGTAGTCACCCATTTCACCTTCCTTATTGTGATGGTTAACAGGTTGACAGATTCCTCAAACCTTACTCTAACATGTCCGGGTGCGATGCTCAGTGGCTTGCTGAGAGGCTTGCCCATCAAGGCAGGGCAAGGCATTTGTCAGGTGTTTGTCAGGGAATTGGTCGGGCAGAGGCCTACTATGCTGACTCCTAAAAGACCCAAACACTATCACACAGTCCAAATTTAAATCTCCTCACCCTCTATCAACAGCCACAACTCACCAGGTTTTGACGCGGCACATGGTCTTTGTTATCAGGTTGATGCTGCAACCCTGCCGGGGGTTCTTCAGAAGGAGACACGGAGCAGAAAAGATGGGAGGTGGAGTGTAAATTTCTCAGAGAAAAAATGTGCAGCGACGTGACCTGAGGGTAACATGAATGCATCCAGTGTTCGAAGTCAAGATGACAAGTGGATCAAGAAGAGTGAATATCAGAGTCATTGGCATAAAAGTGAAAGAAACGCCAATTTTAGCATGAAAGGGTTAGGGCGTGTAGAAAGAAACAAGGGTATGAACAAGGACAGAGCCTTGAGGAACAACACATTGGAAAGTTAGGACAGAAGAGCAGAAACCAGGCCCGGAAACAGAGATGGTGCAGTCAGAAAGATAAGAGTAAAAGAGGGAGGAATGATAAGAGTAAAGACTTTTGGAGCTAGAGACGAAGATGGAGTGTCATCTGTCGAGGCAGTGGGATGGGTATGAGTAAGAAAGTGGGCAGTATCAGAAAGGATCGCCAATCAAGATATGAATTGGGAGGGGCTAGAGAAGTGGGTAGGTGAAGGAGTTTACTAGAGAAGTAATTAGCAAGATCAGTGGGAGAGAAAGGGGAGAATAGGGCACGATTGTGGCAGAGGAAAGTAAAGAGTCAACACGTCTAGAGGGATAATGGGGTGTGGGGAATATGATTGGATGAGGTCAGATAAAGTGGTTTTTGGCATCAAGGGGAGCCATGTCATAAGATGAGTGAAGAAAAGAGATTAGGAGGAGGCCAGAATTAGAGCGAGATTTCATCCAGAAACACTCTGCACGACGGACAGAGTAACATAGGGATAGAATATGGGGTATGGTTGGCAAGGTTTTCATGATGGGGAGAAGGGACGAGTGGGGTAGGAGTCAAGAATAGTGGTACTGGTAGCATTGAGGATGTGCAAGGCAACATTGGTGGGAATGAAGAAAAAGATGAGAGAGAAGGTAGAGAAAGAGATTAACAAACAAAGCAGTAGGTATAAATGTTCTTGAGATTACGGGGAGAAGAATGAAGGAGAGGAGGGGGAAAAAGGGGAAGGTGAGAAGAGCATGATCAGAATATAAAAAGCAAGACAGAAATCAAGGAAGGAGATGGAAAGGAAGCAAAGTTTTGGTCGATAGAGGACACTGAGATATGGGATGGAGGAGATGGGGATTGAAGAAGAGGAAGAAAAGAACAGGAATCAGTACCCCGTGATGGGTGTGTGAAAGCCTCCCAGCCAATGAAGAGGCTCAGAATGGCGTCTTTACCACAACGGGAAAGACCCCGCTCCGAGCCTCCTCAGAGTAGGAGGCCGCCATCTTCTGTTGCTGGGATTGAAGGTAAGAGTGCTCCCATGGCCCCTGCACGTCTTCCTCACCCCATTCCCCTTTTCCACATATCCTCACCCCTCCCTAACCGCACCCCATGTACCTGCGCTGTTTGTCCCTCGCTGGCGCCGGGAACAGCACTGTTTCAGGCTCATATCTGCAATGCAAATAGCGACCCTGGAAAGACAGTACGCATAGTCCCTTCTCCTCGATCCATAACGGCCATGTTTTTTCATTTTCTTTCTCGGGTTGAGAAATGATTTACACGCCGTTTCTCAACAAGAGAAAATTAACTATTAGTACCCTGGTACAACATGCTTTGGTATTAATAGTAATAGGGCCCTCGCAGGGGTGGGCATTATCAGTCTGGTAATGCCCCAGGACCTACGTGAAAGCCCTTGCTTTGCTTGTAACTGACGCCCCAGGGTATTACCAGACCGGTAGTGCCCCCCCTCCTCGGGTTCTATTGCTTAAGTATGAGTCAGAGAGAGAGAGAGGTTGAAGTCACGAAAAAGGAAGAGAGGAAAGTGGATGGAGAGTAGCATGAGAAGGGAAAAGAGTCGAGGTAATCAAAGAAAGAGTGTAAGAAATGGGAGGGTGATCGATTGTAAAACATTATGGTACAATTTGGAGAATGCCATACAGTGATATTAGTAGGAGAGAATGTGGGCTGAATAAAGGATGAAAGGAGTAAAGGAGGAATGGAAGAGAATGCTTGTTCCAGCACAAGTCCTGAAATGATGGGGAGAATGAGAGACATGGGTAGGAAAGATGGATACAGGAGTGACAGTGAACGCACCAGAGGAGGAAATCCAGATTTCAGTGAGGCAGAGAAAGGGGGGTTGAACCGAAAGAGGAGAGAGTGTATTTTATTGCAAATATACCAGGCAAAAGTAGATTAACAGACAGAATGGAGGAAGGCAGGTAGGGGCGATTAATATATGATTGTTCAGGTTTTGAAAACCAGGGGAGGGTGTTAGAAGATAAGGCATAATGAGACGCAGTGTGGACAAGGATAGTGAAAGCCATGATGTTAGGAAGAAAGACAATAGCAAGAGGGCCTAAGTACCAAGGAGGTAGATTTGGGGAAAAAGTGCCTGTGATGGTAATGATGAGAAGGAGAGGTGTCTACAGGAGAGCAGAAGAGAAGCCACAGGAGATGTTGCATTGTGCAGAAGGTTCAGAGGAAGAAAAGCAGAGATGTAACCTAGCAATCCAAATGTGGACAAACAGGGCTGGGTGGATGAGTTGTGGGAGGTTCAGAGTGTCAAAAATCAGTGGAGATTTTTCTTCATGTACATGGTTGCTGGGTTGGCAGGGATGTTGAAGTTGTTGATTTTGTTATTGGCGTGCGTGAGAGACATTGTGGGATCCAAGTCAGTGAAGTCTCTGATGAAGGAGGTGATGTGCTTGGGTGATATGTAAAGAGAATTTCAGGTTTGCGCAATGTTAGCGCAGTTGCATTTCTAAAGAATGTTTGTGAATAATCGTTTCTGGGACCTCATCCACTTCTGCACTCTCTCCTTTCCAGTTACCAGACACTTCATTCTGCTCCGTCTTTCTCAGCCTTCCTCTCCAATCTTGGTTTCCCAATTTCTTCAGCTTCACTGAAGCAAACCCCACCTTCTCTTCTCAACATCTGCACCCCAACCTTCTCCCAGCACCTCCAGTTCTAGGTTATTTTCTTCTCTTTCCCCCCTCCTCCTCCATTTCTTAGCTCCATCCCCATCTCACTTCCTTTCTTCAGTCCTGAGCTCTTCTCTTTCTCGCATATTCTCCAGCCCTGAGCGCCTAATTCTGTGTTCATTTTCATTTGATGTTCTTACACCTTCTTTTTGTCTTATTGTATCTGTGTAAGTGATTTCAATCCGGCACTTCACCCAAGTAAATGCCTAGCATGGAATGCACAACTGAAACCCTTATTTATTTATTTGTGTCTATAAGTTCTTTTATTTCTGAACGATGTATCACTAATATCATGCCCCTCTCTTTGAATCCCCTCCTCCCCCACAGTCACACTGAACCAGGAAGCAGGCTGGTTTGCAAAGTTAAAATATTTATTTATGTATTGCACAATATATATCACAATATTTTAATGGGTATACAATGATCACCAATGGGGTGATGTCACACTAAAGAATCTCTTTAATCACAAGGAGTAATTATGGGGAAAAACAACAATGCAGCACTGAACTAATACTTTTGTGGGTGTGTTCAAATCAACTAGCAGTATGGTTACTATTCCCCCTGTACACCCTCAGTCCTCCCAATATGCAATATAAAGAGATAGAAGGAGAGAGAACAGGTTTCAGGAATGCAGAATTCAAGCAAATATATCAATCCCAATTTCCCCCCAGCAAACAAAAGAGAGAAACAGGAATGATTGGCAAACTGTCAAAAACGGTTTTAAAATTGGCTTTGAATGAAATGGGTAAAACACTGAAAATGGTTTAATTCACTGAAATTGTTTCAATACTAATGGGAGCCGCTTTATCTGGTTTCAGACACACACTAGCAAGGATTTGAGAGTAATAATCAAGTTGAAAACTTAATTTTGAGGTCGGATGCAATGAAAAGCTATTTTACACGTTATAGATTTTGGCCAAACGAAGAATTTGTGGCAAACTTTTCCGTGGCCAGTAAGCGCGATTGCGGAAAAACTATAAGGAGTTGAGGTTTTGGACTATGAAGAAACAAACTGCACAGATGCTCAGCCACTTGATCAAGGCAACTGCCAGCCGAGACACTTGCCATCTTCAGATGCAATATATCAGCACAAAGATGATTATAACAATATTATTACAGAAGGACTATAGGATAAGAGAGAGAGTTCAGGCAAGACAAAAAGGATTTCTAGCAATACAGTTCTGGATATAAGATAGATTTGATTTGGAAAGGGATGACTATGGACAGTACATAGGCTAGTGACAATCCTATACTATGGATGCTCACTACCAATGTTTGAATGGAACCGTCAGGGATCTGGTTCTGGTCAGAGATACTTTCGGGACAGACTGCTGGGCACACTGGACTGGTCAGGTTCAGCGATCAGCAAGGGACTCTGGAAACCGCACGGCAGGACTGGACAGCAAGGCGCTCTGGTCTACACTGCACAGCACGACTGGACTGGATCTGCAATGGCTCTCTGGTCTGCACAGCACAGCACGGCACCAGACGGGGTTTAATCTGCCCTTCTGGTTCTGAAGATGATTCTTGGGCAGGAAAGCAGTTACAGCGCAGCCTGACTGCTTCTTTGGTTTCCCCTTTAAGTTGGGGGATGGGTTCTGGATGTTAGGCCCAGCTGAAAGTGGTTCAGCTGTGCTCTGAGCCTTTCTGCTTGTAAAGTTTCTGTACTCTGGAACAAGGAGTATGAATGGATCTCCTTCAAAGTGCTTCGCCAAATTCGGGATGGTGGGTGGATCAGTGTTTTCTGAGTCCTCAGCTGTCTCTATTTATGTGTTTCATAAAGGGGTGGGTAAGCTGAATTATCCTAGGCGCACCTCCTAGGTAGTCTATTGGCTAAAGTTGCTCTCTCCCTTGATTGGAGGAGAAAACAGAGAGTCATCATGATGATGCGGTTTTATGAGGCAAAACATCCTCCCCTTTGCCTTTTGCACATAAAATCTATTTTTGATATAATACATCTTTACATGTGTACAATCTGTATACCAATAACATACATAGATAACATATTTTGTGGAGTACACCCTCTTCCAGGCCTCGTAGCTGTGAGATCTTGGATCTGGATTTGACAAATGTTCGCACTTTTTGTCTGGGACACAATATTTAATTTTATAGATATGTACGCATGGTATCTGGGCATAATCGTATGAAGTTTCATGCTTCTGACATAAATACAATTGCTACAAAACCAAATATTCACTGCGCCTTCTCAGAACATCGCACAGAGTTCTGGGTCCTCTTAAAATGTGCACAACAAATCACATTAACAATGCTGTTAATTCTATAATTTTTACAAATTCGCACAGTCATTTATCAGTCTTTTTCAAAAATATGCTTTCTGTGCTTTGTGAATCAACAAAATTGTCTTTCCCCGCCTCCATCTCCATCTTGCAGCTCCAGAGCAATCTCCGCCCTCTACCTCCTGGCAGAGGCCACTTTGACATTTTACAATCTGCATATCCTTTCAGCCAAGGAAGGTCCATTGTCCACTTCTGCTGCAGCAACCCAAAATCTCCTCCCCTGATTTAATCAACACAAAGGTGTAAGTTCCTGACTTTGGTGGGAAGCAGGAGAGGTGCCTTTTGTTGGGGGAAGCTGGGAGGAACTGGTTTGGTGACTTTCAGTTCAGCTTAAATTCACTGTCAATTTATTACATTTTACTTGATTTAAAATAAAACTTGCAATTTTTAAACAAGCATCTAGAACACTAATTCCAGTCTCTAAACCATGGAGATTAAATAGTTGCAACCTATATTACTTTTGATAACAGGTCACTTAATTCTCAGACATTTCATTTCAATTGCACAAGTTTAAGCTTCTGATGCAACTAATGACAGCTGTCACACAGGTGGCCGCTGGTACTGCGCCCATATTTTGACAGATTTTCACAGGCAAGCACACTTTTTACTGTGGATATTTTGATGAGAGATTCTGCTTTTCATGACATTGGGCTTCATTACGACCCAGGCGGTAAGGGGTTAACAGCGCTGTAAAAGGTGGCAGCACCGTTAACCCCTTACCGCCTAATTACGAGGTCCCTTTGCGGGTCCCTACCTTAACGGCTGGTTTTACCAGCCGTTAAGAATTGGACCCGCAAAGGGACCTTGGAGGTAATTATGGTACCGCAATTTGCGGTACTGTAACTACCAACTTCCCCATTTCCATTGAGCCCTATGGAGGCAAAAATGGGAATGGGGAAGGGCCAATGGTGAATGGGGAATTACAGCCCCACCAACCTTGGAATGGGGCGGTATTTCCGCCATTCACCATGGCAGAATTGGTAAAATACCGGCGGCAACCATGGCGCTACTAGCGCCATGGTTACCGCACGGGTCATAATGAGGTCCATTGTATATTCATATTGATTCCTTAGATAAAGTGGCGGGTAACACCCAGCAAGGATATTGGATGTTTTGTGGTGTTTTGGACCAGCATTTTGTATTTTCAGGAACCAAGAAAAAGGGATTTAAGAGCAGTTTCTGGGTTTCTTTCAAGAAAGCACTGCCTTTCATGCAATTTCCATTTTTCCTTGGTAGGCAGCCCAGTGACAGGTTTCAGCAGTGAGGTCTCCTTCCACCACTGACAACAGGCAAAGTAGATTTGGCAGCCATCTTTTCCGGTTTCAAAGCGCAATTTTCATAGGTTTTGGCGTGCATAGGGCTTTTGCAGCCATTTTGATGATTCTTGCACCATCAGCACACAGGGATGTCGCAGGGCAGAGCCTAGTGGGTTAAAACTAGGGGTGTACCTAATAGTGAAATTACTATTCGGCCAAACACCAAATAGTTAGCAAAACTATTCGGCCAAAGCCGAATAGTGAGCCGAATAGTTGGTTTTTTAAATACATTGCCCAGCACATGAGAAATACTGCTTTGCAAGACAGTAAAGAACATGTGAATGCACGCAGCATGGATACACACATTCAGATGCTCTTTTCAACCCCATTTAAGAATTTGCACAAATAACCGGCATTTCTACACATTTCAATTTGCTTCCTAAATTCACATTGACGTGCATGTAAATGTGTAAAAACGGAAACGCATTCCCCTTAGTCTGTAACCATTTTTGCTGTTGTTGTGTATTTTTTTAGTGTAAGAGCAGAGGTTTGAAATGCAGCAGGTTTGCGGTAGTATGTTAGCATAGGTGCAGCAGGTTTGCATCAAGGTAGCATGTTAGCTTAGGTGCAGCAGGTTTTCAACAGTGTTGCAATTTGGCCTAGGTATAGCAGAATGGCATCAGTGCAGCAGACTTGTGTCAGTGTAGCATGTTAGCTTAGGTGCAGCAATGTTGTGTCAGTGTTGCGAGTTAGTGTAGGTATAGCAGAATGGCGTCAGTGGAGCATGTTAACTTAGGTGCAGCAGGGTTGCATCAGTTCAGCATGTTAGCTTAGGTACAGCAGGGTTGCATTAGTGCAGCATGTTACCTTAGGTGTAGCAGCAGGTTTGTGTCCATTTAGTGGGTTCGCAGGTGCCTTATGTCTTCTTGAAGAGCCCTCCCACAGCAGTCCCCAGCAGGAGGCAGGATTGCTGAGTGAAGAAGACCCAGGTGATGTCCTGCAGGGAGTTCTGGGTCTGGCACCACAGGTCCAGCAGAGTGGGCCCCAGGAAGGCGATGCAGAGGCCGAAGCTGAGGAAGACGCTCCAGTAGGTCAGGGTGGGCTGCAAGTTCTTCCAGAAGAGGCCGACAATGCACTTGTCCAACCCCATCCTTGGCCCTCAGGCAGTAACGTCCCCTGCAAGAGGTCATCAAAAGCAGAGGGCACCCCCAGTTCTGTAGACACACCTTCTGGTGGTAAGGGAAAGGGGGGCTACCCCACCTGGCAGCATCCCACAGTGGCCACTCACTGCTTCCTTCACTGATCACAAGTGGCCAACCAATAAAAAGGGCATTGGTCCCAAAGAGCACCTTCGTGATAGAGGGATTCCGCCCAATTTTACGAGCCACTCACTGCATGTACAGCACGAAATCTCTGCTATGCATGTGGCGGCTGCTTCACTGCACAGATCGTGCTGTTAAACCAGTGCTTAGATGAGCAGGAGAAATCTGCAATTCTAGTCATTGATTGCCTGGGTTCAGATAGATGGGTGTAGATAGATGCAGGCTGGCACATGACCACTGCATGCCTAGCTAGATAAGATGCCCGCCAATACATGGGGCCTCCATCTGCCCCCCCGAGATTGCATCAGTGTGAGACTAGATACACACACCTGCCAAGTGAGGCCAGGTGTATTCATATATACATATATATAACCTAACGCGCTTCACGCCAGATTCCTCCCGCTTCTAAGCGCTGTACTAATAGCTATTCCCCAGTGGAAAGCTAGGACTGTGGAAAGCTCTGGTGCAGTCTTAGCTTCCGGCCGTGCCAGAGCAGGTGCAGGGCCAATGTAGCTACTTAGAATTAGGCGTGCTGGGCACCGGTGTGGGTGGTGGAGGGGGTGCTGGCAGAGCGTGCCTGGAGATGGGACACTTTAAGAAAATGGCGCTGGAGACACTTGTTACACTGAAGGGAGGGAATTGGGCACACGGTTTGCTATGCCCAATGAGGACAGGCCTCACTGCCCAGGGATGCCTTCAAGAGTGGGCCCACATAGTGGTAGGGTGCTGGGTGCACAGAATGTTTGGTGGTGTTGGCGTCAGGCGCAGGGCACAAGGAGTACATACAGAAGGTTATATGCAGAGAGAGTGCGGGGCAGCCAAGTTTGCTGTGCGAACATATTGCTGAGGTCTGATGCGTGGCAGGGAGCACAGGGGTAACAGGGGGCTGGCGCAGATGGATGATCCCCTGAAACAAGTCCTCCGAGGTACCGTCTTATGGCACAGGTGATCCGCAGAGCAGACTGCCTCTTCTGCACAGATCGTGAAGGGGAGCACCCCTGCTAGAGGCACAGGCAAACGAGGGTCACCTTCTCCTCCTGGCACTGGAGCAGGAGTGCCTTTACACTATAACATGACAGATAAAGGGCCTCATTACCCGGTAGGCGGTGAGCCATGGCGCTATTAGCGCCATGGCTCATGCCGGTAAAATACCGGCACCGCCTTGGCGGAAAGGGGATTTACCGCCCCATTCCAAGGTTGGAGGGGCGGTAAATCCCCCTTCCGCCATTGCCCTTCCCTATTCCCATTTCTGCCCCATAGGGCTCTATGGGAATGGGGAAGGCGCTAATTATGGCACCGCAATTTTGCGGTGCCGTAATTAGCTCCGAGGTCCCTTAGCGGGTTGGATTTTAACGCCTGCAAAAAGCAGGCGTTAAATCCCCCAACCCGCAAAGGGACCTCGTAGTAAGGCGGTAGGGATTTACCGGTACCGGTATTTTACCAGTACCGGTAAATCCCTACCACCATCCGTGTAATGAGGCATAGGCTCTCTCTTCATTGGAGAGAGAGCCTATATCTGTCGTGTTACACTTACCTGATGCTACCTCGACGGCCGTCTTTCCTTTTCGGTCGTCTTCTGCCGGTCTCGGCGCTCTGTCCCACATCCCAGTGCTTCAAGGTATTTTCCCTTGTGCTGCTTGCAGTAGCCAGTAAGCTAGCAGCTTACTGGCTACTGCTGCTCTCCCGCTGTCCTACCTTCTAGGATTGGCTATCGTCTCTCACACTGAGAGAAGATTGCCAATCATAGAAAGAGGTCTATAAAAAAAACATTTTTTTTTAAAACTTCGGCTTCGAGTAAGTTTTCCAGAAACATTCGGCCGAAACCGAATAACTGGTTTTCAGCCGAAATTCGGCCGAAGTATTACTCGAAGCCGAAGTTCGGTACACCCCTAGTTAAAACATCCCACATCTGTCACATTTCTCCCACCCTCTCCATATTAAGATCCCCCCTTCCTTTTTGTTTTACTCCCTCTCTATGTGGCAATGCTTCCCATTACATTTCCTTGGAGGGACAATCAGTTACCAGTAGCCCCGTTTAGGTGGTGAGGCCTGCTTGCTACGCTCGTTCTCTCGCTATGTATAATATGACTTCTTGTTGGGATGGCTCCTCAAGGGCAGGAACTGGCGATTTCCATCTGGATAGATGATGTTTGCCGTTATTCACGCTTGTCAGCCGAGCACCTCCGCTAAAGCTCCTCCCATCTCCCAATCTCCCTAACATACTATGAGAAACCTGCGCTGCTTGTCCTCAGTCCCCTCACTGCCTCCCCTATGCTACTCATCCTAGCTTTTAGCAGCTCCCTCTGCAGTCTGAACTTTTTGCATGCCTTCTTATAGTCCTCCACTGTTTATGGGCTTCCTCATGGCTCTCAATTCACAGAAGTGGCTCTACCCATCTTAAACGTCCATCCTTGCAACCCTGCATGACCCACTCTTAGTCGATTCAAGATAGTTTCTGCTCTACCCGCCGACTCTGCATACCCCCCACCTCTCTTACTCTGAACCTTCCTTTGTACTGCATACAATTGCCTCCCCTTCCTGCTCATATCCCATCTGCTTTGCTATTCTCCTTTACCTCCTCCTTTCACAACCACCTACACTTTATCCACACTTAAGGGGATCTCTATATCCACTACCTCCCTGGCCATGTCCTCATACACGGCCCTATCCACCAATTTGTTACCCAATATCCCACAATGACTGGGGATCCATGCCAACTCAATCACCATCCCTCCCACTGTGGATTTCTCGAACGCGAACCGCTGTCTAATATGCAACACTATATTCTATCGCCGTTCCCTTCCTTTATAGCTTGTAACCGCACACAGTGAGTCCACAGAGACCCCCACACTAGCCAGTCTTTTCGCCATAGCTCTAACCACTGCCATTGTAATTGCCATCAATTCTGATGTGCAGACAGAGACATTATTCGACAGCCTCGCCATCTTAAATTCCTCTTCCTCCTTAAAATAGTAGGCTGTTGGCCAGACGTTTTTCAGGGCAGGTTTTAGTTCCCAGCCCTGCCCCATCTCAAGAGTTCTAGCGTTATAGGCAAGTAGGAGGGCACCAGCATGAGCCTGTGGGGTCTTGATAGGCCGCAGTCATAGGATTTTACCAAATGTTTCTGTGCTGAACACTCATTTTGGGGCCCTGTTCTAGAGAGCATGAATTTTTGAGAGGCTAATTAATCCTCGGGCTTGCACGGCCCCGACTCGTAGATTTAGAGCCATTTAAAGGAAACGTGTTAACCACTCTGAGGTAATTATGTAAAACAGATCAATATCCGCCCTCGCAAAAACGCTAATCCAGGGAGAGGATGTTTATTCAAAACACACGCCCCGCGGGGACGGGAAACAAAACCCTCACGCATCGAATTAGGCCACGAGGAAAAACAAGAGGTGGGGAGCGCGGGCGACTGCGCAGGCCGGCAGACGCGCTCCCCCCAGCCCGCCGCCTTATCGAGAGCGCGAGCCGCGCTGCGCATGAGCCCCGGGCGGGCATGTGCCGCGCTGATACACCAGACACGGGACGGCAGCCTGGAGGGGCATCTTTAATCCAGCCTCGCTTGCCAAAGTGGGTCAATCACAGGCTCCTGGCCTAGTTCTTAACGTCACCAAACACTTTGAAGATTAAGAGAAAGACAGATTTGGGAGGGGAGCTGGTAGGGAGGGAGGAAACGAGCCGCAAATGTACATATTTTTTTAATGTGCTTGTTCACTTTTTTTTCCAACGGGGGCCTGATTTTGAGTTCAATGCAAAATAAGAAAATTGCGTTGTTTCGTGGGTGTACGACACTTTTCTTAAATGCACCATATAAAGAAGATGAGCGAAAGCGCTGATTTCTGAAGGCATCCACCACTGTCAGGCACTCTATTCTTACAGCATGGCAACAGCACTGGAAGACCCCTAGGATCACAGCATAACAATCAGTGTGTGAATTCCCTTTGAACTCCGCCTCTTTACCATGGATTAAACAAGCACTGTCCATGCCAATAGTTTGGGCTTTGGTGTAGACATGGGAAAGACACTTGCCAGGCACTGGCTTAGTGTTGTTAATTGGCTATCGATAGTTGCAGGTGCAAAATAGTGTGAGTACCTGGGCATATAATACCAGTGCCTGCTAAATACCTATTACTTGTCCACAAGCCAAAACTGTTGGCTTTGCCAATGCTTCAGTGAAGGACACACATTGTTCGTATAAATTGAGTGGCTGAAGGCAGACCTGGTTAAGAAATGTTTATATTACACCAGTAATACGTTTACAGCTGAAATTAAGCCATAAACTCTCAGAAGACTGTTTTAAAACAACACTGGCAGGCATTTTGAGTGCAAAGTTTAATGGAAAGGCTTGATAAAGCTAGCTCAAAGATATCCCAGGTAGATGGGTTTTGGGTGGGGAGAGACATGAAGTGGGTGGGAATGGCATAAGGATTAGCATGGGCCTGGGCAAACAATGGGGCATCATTACAAGTTTGCCGGTCTGGGAACTATGGTACCGGTAAGCTTGCCAGTACTGTAGTTCCCGGACCGGCAAACTCCCATTGAGCCCCATGGGGCTCAAATGGGAATGGGCAAGAATTTCTTCCGGCGCCCTGGAATGGCCAATTACCGGGTCCACTGGGGTTGTAAAGGCCTGGTAAATGCCCATTCCAGGGCGCCGGGAAAAAAGCGACTCCGGCGGCAGCCAGCCTCTGCGCCAGGGTCGTAATGAGGCCCAATGATACCTACAAGCTTTGTATTCGCCCTCATGTGCATTTTCTCTCTAGCTGTACTCTAATGCAATAGTTTCGGCTTATAAGTGGCACTCGTCAACTAAAAGCCAAAACTAAAAAGTAAAATTCAGGCACTGTGGGAGGTGGTATTAAGAGAAAAATTGGCTAACAGTCATCAGGGACGTAATTTCACCAAAATATCAGGGGTAGCGGAAGTGACACCACACAACCCTTGACCACCTGATGACATCACAGGAAGTGATGTCATTTGACCCAATCCCGAAGTGACATCACGTGTAGCAAAGGAACATGACATTTCTCCCATTGACAAAACAGGAAGGGGCATCACATAGCATTGCTCCTAAGTGCACAACGGAAAATATGGTTACAATATCACTATAATGTGATATACATTTCATACAAGAATGGATCACCATATGCATCGTTAATATAGGGCCATATTACCAAATTACACTGAATGCAACCATGCAAGCAGACATCCAAGACCAAATGATAATGATGTGTTATTATAAAGCACTTACACTTAAGCGCTTTATATCGAACAAATATACATACAATATCACCCAACCTGTGTTGGTGCTCATTTATCAACCTCAGAAGGATGAAAGGCTGAATTGAGGTGTTAAAGAACAGACTAAATCAGCACTGAAGTTTGCCTGAAATAAACCTTTAATGAGTCTAGCAATTATTGTATAGAATTCCAGAAAGACAAATTATTTGTTATTCCTATTCTTTCGTAATTAGAGTGACTGCTCAAAGTGTTACGCTGGTGTTGTTTTTTTTGTTTTGTTTTAAAGAGGCCTGAACAAGAAAGACAGCCATTCCAGAAACAAAGACCCACATGGCACTGGCCACCTCCAGCCCAGGAGCTTACATTTAAAAACAAACAAAAAAACATTTCTTTAAAAAAACATTTTTTAGGGGTAGCAAGGGAGACCCCAAATGACGTCCCTGACAGTCATGGTAGTTGGCAGTGCTTTAAGTGGGGTAAAAAATTGAGGGGGCACTAATTTGGGGGCATGGCTTGCTTGATGGTTGTGGGTTAAGAATTGGTGGACGTGGCCTAAAAATACATGTAATAGAATGCACAGGGGTGGCCTGGCCGACACAACTAAGTGCATATCACAACACAGTCAACAGGAGCAGCTGGCATAGCAATGAGGACCCGGCTGTGCAGGTCAAGGCGTCTGGTTATGAATTCAATATGGATGGCTTTAATGCAATGTTGTAGGTTGGAATGGGTGCTTTTGTATAGCTTTTGTATAGCGCCGAGAACCCCTGGGTATTATAGAACTGTATCACAATGTGGGGCAGCTAGGGTGTCTGAACAGCATTACACTTGGAAGTTCTGAGGAAATAAAGCGTTTTAAGGTGATGTTCTGCTTGGCTGTCAGGGGGGGAGCGATAGTCTGGGGGGCGCTGGCCCAGATAATGGAACCCTAAGCTGCAGAGTCTTTTCTCAGCCGAGTGCAGATAGGATCAGGGAGGGGAAATATGCTGCTTCTAGATGCATTGTGATGTATAACTCTATTCTGGGGCAGTTTTTGAATGGCTGCTTTAAAATGTAGCCTGGTTTGGACAGGCAATGCTGAAGTTCACAGAGAACAAGCAAGTGTGAGGCAGGCGCTATGAGTGCATTAGTGACTATTCGTGCGCCACTGCTTTGCACAGGCTGAGATCTCTTCATAAGCACTTGTGGAGCTCTATCATTGAGAACTTTTCAATGGTCTAGTTTGGCTCCCACGAGGGCCCTGGAGTACCCTCCTCGTGTGCGTTTCCAGTGAGATAGCCCAGGGATGCGCCAAAAGCTGTGAGGGCTAAACGCAGACACAAACGTAGCCGACACCCCCACAGCCAACCCTGGGGCCAAGGATCCCATCCCCCTACAAGTATAGGGCAGGCGGGGGGAAGGTGGACACCTTCCAGACTAGCCGGCCACTGGCCCAGGAAGAAGGGTGGGACAGGACAACAAGGTGCGAAAAAGGGAAAAGTAACGGCGTCAGTTCCGCTCAACGGATGCTGCTCGCCAAGAAGTGGGGAATGTAAGGGTGTGCTGCTCAGAGTAGAATATCCTGAAGCCAGGGGCGTTGCTAGGGGGGGGCTAAGGGGGCTATAGCCCCTGATCTTTTGGTTGTAGCCCGGGATAGAATCTCAGGAGCTACAGCCAAAAGACTAGCTAGCCCCCAGTCCCAACAGTTCCGACATCAGCGTAGCCCTGGGTCTTTTCCAGACCTAGCAACTCCCCTGCCTGAAGCAGTACTACCAAATTCGAGTAACGGGGCACCTGTAAGCTACCTCCTGCTTAATAAAGCATCTGCGTCATATACATCCACAAACAAGAGTCAGTGTGTTATTTCAGGTGGGGGGGTTGCTGGAGGGCAGCGGAAAGGGGAATTCGTGGAAGGCTGCAGAATAAACAATGTCGCTTTATGCATCAGGTAATAAAATACATGACCCAGGAAGGCAGTGTGGGGTGTGGTGGCTAGGGATCTAATTCGCTCGAAGAAAATAAGGCGTAGCTGGTGCTAGTCACTGGTAACTAGGAGGTGGCAACGTATTGGAGATGGCAGTGAAAGGGGCTAGCTAGCAGGGACCCCCGCACACCCGCCCTAGTCCTGGGACTCATCAGGCCTCTGCTCTGGGAGATGGGTGCAGGGTCTGAGCAAGAGGCAGGGGCTGGAGGGAGATGGTGGGGTGGGATCGTGCTGGGAATGACAGTGGGGTACTTAGCAGAGACCCCATTACACCTGCCGTGAGTGCAGCCCTCATCATCTCATTGGGGTGGTATGAGCAGGAGGCAGGCGATGCAGGGAGATGCTGCTGGTGGGGTGTCAGAGTGCCGAGAATGGCAGTGAGGGGGGTACCATGGACCCCATTACCCCAGCCCTGCATGCAGACCTCAGCAGCTCTTTGAAATGGTCCGAGAAGGAGGCAGGGTCTGGAGGGAGACACAAGGCTGGAGGAATTGCAGGTTAATGGAGGCGACCTGGCTGACCTACAGAGCCGTAGCTGGACAGAACAGGACACATCTGTCCCGCCATTGCTCTATAGGCCAGCCAGGCTGCGTCAACATTGCCCAGCATTTTCACTGGGGGCGTGAGCCCGATCGGCTCAATCGTGTTGCACCACTGGCAGCGACAGAGCAAGATAGCAAAACATTTATAGAGGGAACATGGGGCAGTAAAGAGACGCACAGGAGAAGGGGAGAGAAGAATTGAGGCACAGGGATGCACCGGGCGACAAATGCAAAGAATGTGCTAGAAACAGAGGAATACGTCTGTGGGAAAAGAGAGAGAGAGTGCAACAGGTTCAGCTTGTCGAGGCAAGCGCCACGAAAGACAGTTGCAGTTTGTTCGATGCCCTAGCTGGCTTTTCTGTCAGTTACAGCTGTCTCTGATCAGTATTCTGGTGGTGCTGATGCTTACGGGTGATGTTATGTGTGCAGCTATGCTGAATTCGAGGGGTATACCTGCGTTCTAAAGGCTGTTGAGGTGAATGTGGTGGTGTGTAAGTATGTGTGCATCTAGGCCAAATTATTTGAGGGGTGTGTCTGCATTCCAATTGATTGTTGGTGCAGAGGCAAGAGTTAGAATAGTGGGGTGTTTTCCAGGAGGACCTTGTTTCTGTTCAGCTTCCAGTCCTGTCAAGGGAGTGGAATCTTCCTGTATCTTGGTGGGTCACATTGTTTGGTGAAGTATGGTGGGTGGAGACCGGGTGGTCAGTCCTTAGCAAGAGAGGAAATTCCTGGTTTTGATTGTATACTGCATAATTACAGGTCCGTGATTAAGTTCTTAAGTGCTCGGTAGTTCTGTTATATATATTCAATGGTAGGAGTGATTAGCAGCTTAACTTTTGGATGGCTCCCTGATGGCTAGTTCTGCTCTGGGTTTCCAGGGGTGTAGCGTTGGCCGGCAGGTGCCTTCTAGAGCCGATTGCGTGGTACATAATTGTATGGCCTTGATCAAGCTCAAGAGTATTGGTGCTTGGGTTACAAGTCTTGCAAAATTGCCGAAGATTAATGGTGATAGCTGGCTTTAGGCCTTAGCATGTATCGTGTTCCTGCAAATAAGGCAATGAATACATTCAGTCAGGTGCAGAGTTCTGTCAGTGTGCCACTACGATTAGGAATACACGCCTGGACAGAGGCCATAGGTGGTGGGGTTGGTGATCTTCAGGCTTGATGGTTTATAGTATGGTCCGTATTCAGCAGGGTACCATGCCAAGTGTTGGTCTAGGTGATAGGTCGGGCGGTTAGGCGAAGAGCAAGGTTTTGGGTGCCTTCCAGAACGCCATGTAGTCTTCGCTGTGTCTAACACGGGCAGGCAATGAATTCCACAAGGAAGGCATCAGGGTTCAGTAGTCCGACCCTCCAATCCCGGTTGAATTGGAGGTGGGGACTACTTTGAGGAGGGCAGTGCTTGACCTAAGGGTGCGGGTCTGGAGGTAGGGCGTGATCTTGTCTTGTAGGAATTTGGGGCCTGTTTTGTGCACTGCTTGGTGGGTCATACAGAGGAGTTTGATGGTGGCCCGGCATCTAATTGGGAGCCACTGTAGGGTGCAGAGGGACAGAGAGCTGTGGTCCCTTCGTCCCAATGCGAGAAGTAGACTGGCGGCTAATGTTCTGTACTCTATGGAGTTCGTTTAACCGATAGGCCAGTTCACCCAGGAAGAGGGAGTTTGCATAGTCGAGCCTAGGCATGACAATAGACATAATTGCAGTCAGTCTGTTCCGGTAGGTAAGGCAGGGGAAGATACGCTTCAGGAGCTTGAGGTGGAAGTGGCAGGCTTTGGATGTATAGTTGATGTGGTGAGATAGAATTAGGTATGAGTCCTTTGAGCAGCCAAGGTGTTTTACAGTGGTGGTGGTCATGGGGGGAAGACAGAGTGAGGGTGGCTAGCGATTCGGAAGGGGGAAAGAGGGTGATTTTTCACATACCATGATCTCTGTTTTACCTGGGTTCAGAAGGAGGCGATTAGACGTCATCCAGCGGTCCATGTCTGAGAGACATGCTGCCAGATTAGGGCTTGGGTCTGATTTGGGAATTCTAATGATGATTTGTATGTCATCCGCATAGTTGTAATAGGTGAGGGCGTGTGAGCGGATGATCTTGGGGAGGGGAGGTCAGGTAAAGGTTGAAGAGGAAGGAAAGAGCGGCAGGTGCCTTGGGGTAGCTATCGGGAGGATAGCTCAAAGGGCAACGTGCCCACCTTGGAAGCAAGACGACACAGAGCACCACAGGTTCAATTCCTGGGTACGCGCTTAGAAAACTCTGGCTATTAAGCACGTTATAAATAACCTATCATATCATATATCATACTCCAGTGATTGCTGGGAGTGCAGCGGAGAGGAAAGGGGGGAGAAGGGTGATTTGCGTTCTGTTAGAGAGGAATAATGTGATCCAGGAGATAGCTGAATCACGTATTTCTAAGGAGTGTAGTCTGTCAAGGAGGATTGTGTGGTTGATCGTGTCAAACGCTGCTGAGTGCGATAAGAATAAGAGTTGCTCATCCTTCAGAGTCTGCTGTCACTTTGAGGTCATCCCAGATAGAGATCAGCATGGTTTCTGTTCCGTGGCGTGGACGGAAGCCTGATTGCACAGGGTCTAGGAGGTTGTTAGATTCCACAAGGGCATTTTTAGAGAGCACACACCAAGTGTCCACCAATGATCAGGAAGACTGTAGCACTCGTGCCTGCAGACAACGAGTTCTTCCTACCAATGTACCCCTTGGTTGTTTAAATGTGACAAGCCGAGGGATCATGTGATTGGAAGACAGAGGAGTCAACCTTGACACCACCAGCTGCAAGGCAAAAGGCTGGTGTTAATCACCTACAATCAATAGAAAATAATTAGGACTTGAGATAGACCAGGAATTACAAAAAAACACAATAGGAGTGAACAGGAGTGTTTCTTACCAGGGAGGAGTCATGAAGTGTAGAAGAAAAATGGAAGAGTCCAAGAGGAGGAGTTTTCGGAGAAAATCCAGGTGAGGAAAGGGTCCAAACCTATCCCGACGGCACGAGGACACCTAAGTTGCAGAGAGCACAACGAAGTCTATAGTCCATGCTCAAAGAGTCCCAGAGTTCCTTTAGAAGATCCAAGTATAAGAGGAGTGTGGGATCCGGGTGATGTAGAGGTTGAGGGAGGTGGGAAGCTTGAAGATTTGCTGTTAGAAGGGATAAAAGGGTTTGCAGTGGTGTGGGCAGAGTAGGGACGGAACATGTAGTCGAGCGGAATCCGCGGACAGGCAAAACTGGCATTGTTCTGGCAAAGAATCAACAGAAGGTTCAGGAGAGCAATCCAGGGACAGGCAAAAGGTCGGGTGTCATGCGGGCAAAATATCAGACACAATTGTACAGCAGTAGATAGTCCAGAGAACAGGCATGTCACGTGACACTGCCTGAGCATGCCAACTTGCACAGAACACGTAACGAGAGGCTAGGTGCGGTCTCCCAAGTTTCCATGGTAACCAGTATCGAGCAAGGAAAGAGGTCCTCTGTGGCCGCCGTGACAAGCGTGTATGAACACGGAGATGAGCAGTCTTTGACAGTGTTTGCTTTGGGGTGTCTATAGGAAGCGGCTTGGGTAAACATGTGGCCGGAATCCTGACAGACATTGAGCTGTGAGTAAGTAGTGCGATCGATGAGTTTTGCCAGGAATCTGGTGTTGGAGATTGACCTGTAGTTGATTGGTAGTAGAGGGTCGAGGGATGAGCAGAGGTTTGACATGCACAGTTTTGAAGGCATCTGGGAAGTTGCCAAAGGTCAGTGAGTCGTTGAGGATGGATCTGTCCACTTCTCCTGCACAGGTGGCGGTGAAGATTTCTTTGAGGAGCGAGGCAGGACCAGGATCAAGTGGTGAGCCAGAGGATCAGCGCGCTGATAGTAGTTTTGCTAACTCCTCGCTCGAGATGGGGATGAAGGAGCAGAAAGAAGGGTTCTCAAGGGTGAGGACAGGTGGGTCAAGTATTGCAGATATAGAGCGGGTGAACAAGAGGGCGAGTTTGGTGTTGATGGTTGCTGCCCTGTCTAGGGCTGATTTGTGGTAGTGATCAGACAGGGAATTGCAGAGTGATTGTGAGGAGGCAGTCGGGGGTATGGTGCAGGGCTGGTTCAGGAATACAGTGATGATCCTGTGGCTCTCTCTGCTGCCATTCTGGCAGTTCAGAATCCTTTTATTGTAGTAGGCCTTTTTGGCATTTCGGATCTCTGATTTGTAGTTTTAATGTTGGTGGGAGAGTACTGATTTGCTTTGCGGTGTTCTGGAAGCTCACCATTTGGGCTTACAGGAGCGGTTATGTGTTTTCAGAGTCTTCAGTAGGGGTGTGAACTATTTAGGTGTGGGTCCATTGTGCGAGGAAGTTGACTTGTAAGGGTTTAGGGGAATGAGGGAGTTGTTTAGCCAGGAGTCCAAGAGTTCTATGGGTAGCAGTCTAGTTGTGGTCTGGAGTGATGGGAGGGTGCTTAGAAGTGCCCTGGAACAGTCCAGTAGTACCTTGACCTTGTTCCAGCACTTGACCTGAGATGTAGGGGAGTAGGAAGGCTTGGGGGGGGTGGCGGTGGTGTGAGGATGGAGAAAGGAATGGTAGAGTGGTCTTTCCAGGTGAGAAGTTGGGGCGTTGACACGGAGGCGAGGTCAGAGGAGCTGAAAATGACATTGGGAGTGTGGCCAGCAGTATGTGTTGGTCCTCTGTTATGCTGGGTGAGGTTGAGTGCCTCCATGCTGTCGACCAGTGGTAGAGTCATGGAGTTGTTGGGGTGGTCGAACCAGATGTTAAAGTCTCACAATAAGGTGAGTGCCTGGTGAGTTACTAGAATGGCTGCCAGAGAGTCACATAGGCTGTTGGCGAAGTGTCTATCATAGCCTGGGGGTCTATAGACCAGTAGGAAGCTGTGTGAGAGAGTAGGTAGGAGATAGAGTTTGACTACGCGGGATTCACAGTTAGCTGGGTTGGGTTGTGTTTCAGTGGAGGTGATAGAGATGTGACATTTGTGCAGGATTGCTACATTCCCTCTTCTGTAAGGTCTCTTGGGGGCGATGAGAGTGTAGACAGGTGGGAATGTTTTGTGAGTGATAGGCTTGAGTTCGTCCGAGAACCAGGTTTCGGTGATGAAGATAAGATCGGGGTTCTTTGAGGTGAGGGGATCAAAAATGCTGTGTTTGTTCTTGGCTACAGAGCGGGCATTGGAGTGGAGGCAGGTAACTTTGTCAGAGGTGGAGGCAGCAGTGTTTACCAGGGTGACCGGAGTTGGCTGGGCTGGGGTGGTCGGGGCCGTCTGTAAGAGGATTCAATTCAACACTACAGCTAAGTCAGCGCCTAGTTTATAGTACTGAATGAAAACCCTTATTGATATACCTTTATGTCCAGTTCATGCGTTCTGGATGACTACCCCTATATAACACCCCTCTCTTGGAATCCTCCTGACCCCACTGAGCCAAGAAGTAGTTCTGTTTTGCAAGTTAAAAGGTTTATTTGATAATTTAAACAATAGATATATATATCAGACTTTATAATAATTTAATGTTTGAATATCACACTTAATCTGATATGATAAATATTAACAACGGAGAAGAAGGTGGTACAGAATGCTTTATGTAAGCTCAGGTGGATGCAATATTCAATATTCAATGAATGCAGTACAGAAAATACTCAATATGACTTCAACCAAACAATGTAATCACTTTTCTCTGGCTATTCACTCCCCCCCTCTTTATGCAATGCAAGGAAATGGAAGGAAAACACACAGTTCTCAGAAATGCAATCAAATGTGATTCAGTTCACCCCAGCATGCTTAGACTACAGAAGTTTGAAAACACAGGCAAAATGCTTTGATATGTGCTGGCAATTCAGTGAAAAGTATGCTAAAATGCTTTTGATTCCCTCTAGAGGTTCAGGGTGAGTGGTATCTAGTTAATATTAGTCCAGGCCCACACTAGCAATGATTCAGGGATAATTAGCAGGTTAAACGAATTTCTGGCAAATGAAAGCAAGAAGCTTCTGTTTTCACACGTGGAGAAATTTGCAAATCGCGGTAAAATTCGCGGATGCGTGTTCCGCGATTGCGGTAAAACTATAGGGGGTAGGAATGCGGTTCTAGGTTCGTAGGAAAGTCACGATTCTAAGCTTTCAGATGAAAGTTACTGCAAGTCTCTAGCACAAACGGTCACGGAGATATGAGCGATTAAATAAAGGTCGTTTTTCAGATTTGAAATTTTAAAAGCTCAAAAAGACAAGTGCAGCTTGCAACTAGAAAATGACAAGTGACAGCTATGCAAATGACAGGTGACAGTTAGGAGACAGTTCTACTTAGATTAAGCTAGATTGAATTATATTATTTTAACTAGGAGATTGGTTCTGCACAGTTTTCTAGGTACTCACACTATATTCTTGAGTGAAATGGGCCTCGCCATGGATCTGGTCAGGTTTTAAACTCGCCTCTGGTCTCTGCACTTCACAGTGATCTGGGTCAGCTCTGCTCTCTCTCTGGTTCTGGAAATTTGATAGATTTGAAGTCTCTATGTCTGCTCTCTGAAGGTTGATGGAGGTAAAGTATGGATTTTCCCGGCAGAGCTTCCAGCTGCAAATGGATTTGAAGGTCCCTATCTGTCCTGTCTCTCTGTTTTTATGTGTTTTTATGTGGGTGTGTTCTAGCATCACTGACCCTACCTCTCTCTCAGCTTCTAATTGGTCAAACTTCCATTTCTCACTTGATTGGGGAAGGAACTGTGAGTCAGAGTGATGTCATCCATTTATGATCTCTTGAAAAACCTCCCCTGTCATCTGTGCACCCAAATCTATATATGATCAAAATCCATATTTCACAGTTACACAGTTGTTTGAAATTACATATACATGGTGTGGCTGAATTTAGCCATGTCTCTGTCCAAATCTGCTGTTTCTAAGAGCTTGCATTCAGAAATGGCACATAATTGACTTTTTAACTGATTTTTCAATTTCTGACATTGACCCAACTTTACATACATGTGCGCAGGGAGTATGGACATTAACTGATGAAGTTTCATATTTTTAACATGCATACATTTAGAGTAATATCCACTTTTCCGCTAACACCCCCCTGAACATACCACCGGTTCTAAAAACCTCTTAAACTGTGGGCAGAAAAATCACAAGAATTATGGTATCATTTATAAAATTTTCACATGTCCGCACCATGAGTTATTCATCTTTTTCTAAACAATATTCTGGCTACAAAGGGGTGTGGTTTCCCAGGTCACATGGTGGAAATACTGGTTTATCCAGTTCTGCCAAGCCAGCTTGCTCTCACAGGCAGTGCCCCTCCCAGCTTCTGCCAAGAGGAAGCTACATTTTACGACCGCTGTAATAAAACCTTTGCCTGAGTCAAGACAGGCTTTGTTCAGAGCTCCTGTATTCTGTGGGGCTCCCCTTAATTCAATTATCAGAGAGATGGCATATCCTTAGTGTGGCCAGCAAAAGGCAGATGGGCCTGGGAACACAGTTGTGACTCAAGTTTCACTCCTGATGGGGGTAGCTGTCAAGCAAAATCAAGTTCCTTAAGCCAGACTTTCAGCTAACTGTCATGTTTTTTTTGTTGCTTTTTAAATTAACTTGCAATTTTACACATGCAGCTAGAATGCTGATTCTAAGTGCAAAACTATGACATTTCAACAGTTACAAAGGCATGTGACACCAAACATAGGTCACTCATTTAATCTAAACATTTTCGATTTTAGTGTCTTTAAATCCAGTGCAACTTAAACTGCTGACTCCATAGCAGTTTTGTTATAAGCATTGTTTTGGGCTCTTCATTTCCCCGATTTTGTAAGCACACAAAACCTCATTCTGCCAAATGTCTGCTGGTGTTCAGTGAATATTTTGCACATGTTGCAATGTTTGAAAATAGGCATTTTGAGCCTGCCTTCAGAGAAACACAGGGTGGTTTTAAAACGCCGGCTTTTGGATAGTGGTGAGTACTGGTACTGCACCCATTTTTGGGATTTAAGAAATGAATTCCCCACAATTCTAGGTTGCATTTGGCAATCAGCATTGCCATTCCCAATGGTTTCAGACTACTGTGCGGGTAGTCCAATGGTGGTTTTAAAGCGCTTTGAAGCTAACCGGCGCTACTGTTTTTCCTTTGGCAACCCATTTCCCTCATGGCAACCCGGCCTTTCATTCTCGCACTGGTGGGTGGCAAGTGAGGCAACCATTTTGGTGTGCGCACAAACTGCGCAGCTTTCCTGGATTTCGGCGCACATGTGGGTTTTCCGCCATCTTGAACTTTCTAAGCCCACAGCACCAAATGTTGTGGCATGATAGCTTAAACGTGGGTCAGGACACCCAACAAGCCCCCCCACGCGACTGCACTTTGAATTTGAGTCGATGGGGAGTCGCGTGCCCAAGGGTTTTGACCCACGCACCGGTCTGTCCGCATAATCTTCTTCCTACTCTGTAGATGGCACAGTTCAGCATCTTCTTCTCCATCCGGTACTGATCGATCGGTTCTCCTCGCCAGTCCTGATGGGAGTATTGGGCGGTCCACTGGGCCCATTGGATCTTCGTTCCCGGTCTCCGGATCGTCCTCCTTGGCCAGTCTCAAGGTCTTCTTTCTCCTAGGACGACAAAGGAAGAGCGGCAATACCTACTCATAGACGTTTTTCCACCACTGTTGAGATAGTGGGGCAGCATATGCATTTCATCATAATGAAACATTACATTCTTATTTTAAAAAAAAACAGTATAACTAAGAGACAGTTTCATGCAAATCACAGTATTTTAGAGACTAGATGTGGTATGTTTTATGATTGGAACTGAATTAGTCTGAGACAGTACCCGCTAGGATTCCAGAGGATTCCTCCAGTTGTTGCAGAGTGTGCCTGGGATGGCAACATTTCAACTGGTTTATGTGGACCCACTTGTCTTCCCCCGCTGCCAAAGGACCTTTGGGGATGTGGATTTTGTAGGCCACAGGGGAGATTTTGTCTATGATCTCCAAGGGTCCTTTCCATGTAGGCAAAAATTTGCGCTGCTTGGCCTGGTTCCTTTGGAAGTTGTATAGATAGACCCGGTCCCCCACCTGATATTCCTTCCTGGAGGTCTTCAGGTCATAGTGGGTCTTCATGCTATCAGCTGATCTTTCTAGATTCCGCTGAGCGTAAGCAAAAGCATGTTGAAGGTGTTTCCTTAAATTCTCCACATACTCATGAGTAGTGGAGGCATTTATCAGTGTCTGCTCTTGGGTCCTGTAGAGCAAATGCTGAGGAAGCACCATCTTGCGCCCAGTCATCAACTCAAATGGTGACATTTTGGTTGCAGATGAAGGGGTAGATCTGATGGCCATTAGGACCAGAGGTAATCGGATATCCCAACTTGGCCCAGAATCTGCCACAAACTTCTTTAATATGCTCACAATGGTTCGGTTATATCTCTCTACTGCCCCAGAAGAAGCTGGTCTATAAGCAATATGCAGCTTTCTCTTGACCCCCAGTATCTCCCACATCTTTGTCATTACTTCACTGGTGAAGTGGCTACCTCTGTCTGACTCAATCCTTTGAGGTAGACCAAAACGGGAAAAGATGTGGTTAATCATCAAGGCAGCTGCAGTTTCTGCCTTGCATTTTGGGGCTGGGAGACATTCCACCCACTTGGTAAACAAGCATGTCACAGTCAACATGTACTTATTCCCCCTAGCCGAGCGAATCACAGGGCCTACAAAGTCGATTTGTAAATCTGACCATGGCAGTGTCATCCCCCTCTTTTGGAGAGGCGCACGGTGCGTGAGGGATGATGGCTGAAACTGTGCACACACAAGACACCCCTTCAAGTATTGGTCGAGGTCCTGCCCCATGTGTGGCCAGTATGCAACCTCTCTTAAGATTTACAGTGTTGTGTGAAACCCCCTATGACCGGCAGTGGCCGCATCATGGGCGTGACTTAACATCAGGCTTCGGAATGAGGTAGGAACCACCCACTGATCGTGGCCAGCTTTGAATTTCCTTACCAACAACCCGTCTTGGATTCGGAACATTTTTGGACATTTCATCAACACTCTTAGGTCCTCTTTCCCATTGTAATCGGTATCCGTCAAGGGAAAGTTCCCAGGGTCCTCAAGGTGTTGGTAAAACTTACCAATTATTGGATCCCCCTTCTGAGCGGTAATCAAATCAGCATCAGGGGTCTCCTTGCTCCATTGTGCAATTGAAAGGTCGTTGTGAGCATTTGTCTGGGACCTAGTGATAGCAGTGACCTGGATTTCCCCCAACAGGGACTCAATCTCAATTAGATCCCCTTGGATGGCCCCGGTTTTGGCCAGCTGATCAGCTAAGTCATTTCCAGTTTTGTCTGGTCCCTCTACTTTGGAATGACCCTTGATCTTTTTCCAATAGATGGTCATCTCATTCGAGGTGACCAGATCATCAATGTTTTGGATCAACTTCCCATGTTTCAAGGGTTTGTTGTTAGCACATAACATGCCTCTGGTTTTCCAATTAACCAGGTGCTCCACGAACCCGTTCCGTACATAATCCAAATCTGTGATTATGACCAGTTCGGGGAGTTGATGCTGGACAGCAGTGAGGATGGCCTGATGCACAGCCATCAATTCTGCCACCTGACTACTTCGGGGACCAATTTTGTATCCAGCGGAGGTTTCTGGGGACTCATTCACCCATGCATTCCCTACGACAGCCACCAGTTCTTTCTCCCCGTTGTTGTCAACATGGTAAGAGCATCGATCCACATACACAGTGGGCATTCCCTCACACTTGTCTTCTTCAAAGACTTTGTGGGGGGAATTAAGGTATGCCTCCATGTTGTCCTTTATTTTTAGACCTTCGTCCTCGAGACAGTTTTCTCTGGCACAATCATGCAAGTCAGCCAGACCTTGCGCGAGGGGACTCTTCTTGTTTTGGCCATATCTGACCTCCACAGGAAAGCCTTGCATTGACAGAATCCAGGAAGTAATTCGGGAATTACTCACATTTCCGGCCCGGATTCGGTCACTTTGGAGATATTGCAGAGGCTGGTGAGGAGTCTCCACTATGAGGTGTTCCCCCTGGATAAACGGGCGGTAATTCTTCAATGCCCACACCGTTGCCAGGAGTGCCTTCTCACAATCGTTGAATTTTTCCTCCACAGAGGATAAAGTTTTGCTCGCATAGGAGATTACTTTATTGACCTTGTCATGCTTTTGGCATAATACTGCCGTCAAGCACGTATTAGAGAACCCCGTCTCCAGGAAGAACTCCTTGTTTCTGACAGGGTAAGCTAGGCAAGGCGCTTGTGAGAGGCTTCTCTTGAGTTGTCTTACTGCCTCGGCTTGTTCTGGACCCCATTCCCACTTGACCCCCCCCTTCAGGAGATGAATCAGGGGTCTAGTGATCTCTGCGTAGCCCTCAATGAACTTTCTGCTGTAATTAGTCAGTCCAAGGAGGCTCCTTAGTTCCCGCAGAGTTGTGGGGTCTTTCAGTTTCTGAAGTGCTTCCACTTTCTTTTCCTGGGGACAGAGACCCTGAGGAGTAATCTCATGCCCCAAGAAATTAACACGGGTTCTACACCACTGTGCTTTCTGAAAGGAGAGTTTTGCTCCGGCGGCCCTCAACTGTGTTAGAACATAACGGATCTCTGCTATGTGTTCCTCCACAGATGAACTTTTGATGAGGACATCATCTACATAAGCCAGGTTACCCCTTGCACCCAAGTCGGGCATGGCCTTGTGTAGAAAAATGTTGAATTCATTGCCGGAGTTGAGGTATCCGAAGGGAGTCCGGGTCCATGTGTACTGCTGGCCCCCAAAGGTAAAAGCCAGTTTGTATTGGTCCTCCCTACTGACAGGCACGGTCCAGTATCCATTTGTCAGGTCTATTGCAGTGAATACCTGTGACCCCTGAATCTGGGCCAGCCCTTGGTCAATGTAGGGAAGAGGCCATCGGGAAGTATGGACCCATTTGTTGAGCTCCCTGAGGTCGGTGCAGAGTCTCCACTGGCCGTTTGGCTTCAATATTCCCAGCACCGGATTATTGAAGGTGCTGTGGACTGGACGGATTATTCCCCTGGACTCAAGGTTCTTAATTATTTCAGTAAGGGACTCCATTGATGCGAGAGGCAAGCGATATTGCTTCACAAACACAGGAGTCATGCCAGGGTCCGTGGGGATTGTGGTTGTGTGGATGTCGGTGCAACCACAGTCATATGAGTCTACCGCAAAGAGATCTTGGAAATCCAAGAAAACTTGTTTCAACTTTTGCTTCTGTTCCAGAGTCACACAGGCATCAGCTAGGTTGACTCTCTCTTCCACCATCTGCCTGAAGCCTGGAAAGACTTCTGGTTTGGCTATCTCAGCGGCCTCCTCCAGCTGGGTGGAGAAGTCCCTGGTCAGAGTGCTGATTTGGACTGGAGGCTTCAGGTGGGAAAGGCAGCCCTCATGGACCTGGAAAATCACCTCATCCCTCCTAAAGTCACAAGTCACATCTTCCTTACCATAAGGGCAAGAAGTGTACACCAGGAAGTTCCCCCCATGCCGGGTAAAAATCCTGTCTGGTGTTGTTTTGTCCTCACTGTCACTGTCAAAACAGTCCTTGGGGATTGGTCCTAACAGTTCATTTACTAAGTCGATGGAAAAATGTCGGTCATCAACCGCCATTCCAATAATGGTGCCTGCGGCTAGAGTAATACTCTTTAAGTCGCTGTTATCCACCTCTATTAGAATGGTGTCATGTTCTATGTTGACTAATGGAGATGGGTTTACCCCTAACCCTTGCAGTTGGAGAGAAGCATTTAGATGTATGTAAGCATCAGGGTTTTGCAAATATTGTCCTCTTTTAACTTTCACTTCCAGGGAGAATTGTCGGGTCCTTTCTGGGATGGTGATTTCCTCTTTGATCTGAATTTCAACTGCATAAGGTAGCAATTGAGCTGACCTAAATGCTTTTTCTGGATCATCAAAGCCCATGGGATTATCCGCTAATCGGGACCAAGCTTTGAAGTTTATTAGGTCCAAACTAATGGCAAAGCGATTGAGAATGTCACTGCCTAAGTAAAAGGCGGCAGGGACGTCTCGCACGACCCAACAATTGTGGACTATGCTCTTGTTGCCAATGGAGATTTTGAGCATGCACCTGCTTGGCAGGAGATGTTTGGAATTAGGTGCTTCCAGGTCCATTTCCCATTTGTCTATCAGTTTGAAGGTGGGAATGGCTGGATCCTTTGGGAGTTGGCGAAACATGGCTTCGCTGATGAAGCTCTTACCATTGTTCACGCACACTCGAGCGAGAACAGAGTCCTTCCCATCATTTAACTGAACAGGGATGAACAACTGCTCTCCAATTTGCTGAATATCAGCCAGGCTCTGAGCTGATTTCACATCTTTCTGGACTATAGGAGTGGGAGTTTCTGATTGTGGATTAGTATAGAATTTCAGAGTGTTTCCTTCCAGTGTGGAATACCACCTTAAACTGGAAGGAAGGTTGATTTTCAGAAATAGAGAGGACCCCCCATCACCAGTCTGTTGTCCTACTGCTATTACTGTCACATCTGGAATCTGGTTGTTCTGGAAGTGAAATTCTACTTGGTCAGATTTTTGTTCAACCATGTGGCATGTGCCATTTAAACTAACATGGTTGACACTCTGTTTTAATTTTATTGGTCGGCTAGTCTGGGTCCAGAGGACCTTGTTTACGCAATCTATTAGGGGTGACAACCTTCTTAGGAGGTCATTCCCTAGTAAACAAGGGGTGCCCTCTGGGGTCACAACTATGACCGGGTGTTTCAACTTGTGTCGCCCGATCTTAATGTCCAAGTCTGCAGTCCCCTCAACGGGAATTTCCTTCCCGTCAAAGTTCTGTAGTTGTCCAGGAAGAGAGGTGAGAGGAATTTGGTAATTCTCTCCCCTTCCTGCATTCAGTTCGTCAAAAGCCCTTCTGGACAGAAGGGTAGCTTGAGATCCAGTGTCCACCAGTGCCAAGATTGTACCCTGCCCCTGTACTTGTACCGGGGCATAATATCTTCCCTCCTTCTCCTCAAGGGGGCACAGATAATGTACATTTTTGGACAACTGGTGGGCTAATTTTCTGGTTTTGGACATCGCTAGCGAAGAGATTTGGGCAGAATTCTGTGGAGAGCCTTGGGAATCTGAAAGAAAAATTTGGCAACTGGAGATCAGAGCCATTGTGGGTTCCCCTGGCTCCGGTTCTGGGCCGCCCCCCCCCTTTTTGGAGGCAGTCACCAGGATGGGTTTGAACCAGGGGATTTTCTTGCTCTTGGTTCTGGGATGAGATGGTGGGCGGCGGTAGCTCAGTCTCCACATCTCCCCAGTCTGGATTTGCATCCCTAGGGACCCATTTTTCTTTGGGAGGAGTTCCCCCCTCTCTGAAGGAGAAGATCCTTTTCCCAGGATCCTCTGGGGATCCCTCTCCCTCAAATTGGAAGATCTGTACCTCCTCCTCAAACTGTGTCTGTTTGGGTCTTTTGTTTCTCCTACCCCCCCCTCTGCTCCTTAGGAGGCAGACTATCAGGGGCAGGAGATTTTGTTTCCGGTTCCTGGGTTTCCAGGGGCTGTTTACAAGTAAGGAAGGAAGCTTCCTCCAAGGCTTTACACCCCCCTTCCCCTTGTGCCTCCTCCCGGGGAACCGGTGAGTTATCGGGGTGCTGCCCCCGTCATTGTTCTGGAGCACCAGGTCCAGAGTTGGGTGCGTTCTGCGCCGGCACGCCCATCTGAGGGCTCTGCTGAGCCCTCAGTATGTGACCCAGATCCCGCGCCATGTTTTGAACCTGGCGCTCTAACTGGGAAACCCGCTCAGGCTGATACGGGGCCCTGTTTTCTCCCCTGGGCTGATCCCGGGAAGGGTAGCTGTCCCTCCTCTGGTAATACCCCGGGTTGGGAAGATTTGGGTACCCCTCCACCCTTGGCCTCCCCTCTCCCGGATTCAGTGGTCTGGGCTCAGGGAATTGGGGAAAGAAGGATGGATGGTTTTGGGGCTGAAAGTCGGGTGGATATCTGGGGAAAAAGTTCTGCCCAGGGTTTGGTAAATTTCTGCCCTCCTCTGGGAAGTTTGGAGGGAAGTTCCCTGGGTTAGGTGCTTGGCTGGATCCCCCCCCTTGGGCTGGAGGAGTCCACACATAACCCAGGATGGGTCGATTTCCCTTGTAACGGGGACTTACATAATCAGGAGAGCGAGGGACCCCATTTGTGGGGCTGCCTCCTTGGCTCCCTGTCTGTGACTGACCCGAGGACCTCCTGGGCCTAGCATTATTAGGTGCAGGTAGGTTTTTAAGCCCCCCCATCTCCAAATCCAAAACGGGGGTGACCTTTACCTCTGCCACCTTGGCAGCAGCAGGGGTGCTGTTGGCTTTGGGGTTTTTCTGGGCATTACTTTTGCTATCTACCGGTTTCTGCACCTCATAGATCCGGGTAGCCTGTTCAATGACCCAGTCTATAGATCTTTTCTCGTGAAAATCCCTCACGAGCTGGGTCATGATATATTTGGGCAAGGCATGGAAAAACGTATTAATAAATTCTCTGCTATCAGTGCGCACCCTTCTTGTGGTCTGTGCAAAAGCACGCTTTAACTCCTGCACAAATTCTTGTGGGGCCTGATCCTCCCCACATTGCAAATTGTAGGCTGCCTTGCGAGCCTCTTGAGGATTTCTATGAATGGAAAAATGTTTCAGGATGGCCGCCTTATAGGTGGACCATCTTAAATGATTTTGGTCCTCCAGCCCCGCAAAGAAACTGGAGTATTCCGGGGAGAAGGTCCACTTTACATATTGAATACAGCTTTGGCTGTCCTTCAAATGGAAAGTCTCCATCATTTGTTCAAACAACTCTAAGTGCTCCCAAACAGAATACTTAGCGTTCTTATGGTAAGGCGTGATGACGCTCCTGATCGCCTTAATCTGCTTTAAGGGGTCCTTAAGCAAGGCCCTTTTTGCCTTATTGGCCTTTTTGGTTCGGGTAACCCTTGTCCATTCGTCCTCGGACTCGGAGGCACTGCTCCCAGAGGTTCCCGTCTGTTCTTCCAGGTTTTCCCGGATTCTGCGAGCCTGGGAATGGCTGGCAGAATGTGGGGACCTGGTCTCCTGTGTCCTGCGCAGTTCAGAGGAGTCTTCAGATTCCTCCTTGCTGCCAGGATTTGATGGGTACCCCCCCACTGACCTAACTGGGCAGAGGTTTTCAGGATGCCCTTAAGGGGCCTACTCTCCTGGGGTTCCCCACTGAACTGTACTGTACTTGGGTGCCCATACCCGGATGCCCACCCCTCCATTCCTGGGTGGTACTGGCCTATGAGCCCCATACTCTTAGCTGGATAGTAATCTGCCATCCCTGTGGCCCTGTGCTCACGTGCGCCAGGGGACATGGGGGTGGCAGAGTCCGGGGACTGAGAGGTATGAGGGCCTCTGGTACTAGGGCTCCTGAGGTTATTCTCCGGAGTTTCCATTTCCCAGCGAACCTCATCTCTATCCGCCCCTGCTCCCTGTTGCAATGCAAGAGCCTGCATTTGTGCCTTCAGTTCCTCAGTTAAGGCCTAACTAGACTCTATCAGTCTCTCCTGCATCGCTACCTGTTGTTGGAGCCTATCATTGTGTTGACAGAGGGCCTCATTTTCCCTCTGTGCTTCCTGGTTGGTCCTGGAGAACTGGGCCAGTCTTTGCTGCAGGAGGTTTACCTCCTGAGCTGTGTCCCTATTGGCCTGCTCCTTTCTTGCTAGAGCATCCTCCACCCTCCTGGTGTGCTCTAACAAGTTCTGGTTTTCTTTTTGGAGGTCACCCAGCCCCTGGAGGGCCAGGTGATTTTCTTCCATTTTCCTTTTTAAATGGCAGACTTCCTGGCCTATGGCGTCTCTTTCCTGACTAAGAGCCTGCATTTGTGCCGCCAGGTCGTCCCTCTGCCTTTGGAAGGCACCAGCTTTCTGGCGCTCCTGATCAAACTCTGCCTGGGTATCCAGGTCTTTCAGAATCAGTTTATTGCTCTCCTCTTTCTCTCTATCTAGCTGGCTTTGCAGGGTGACTACCTGCTCCGCGCATGCCCTGTTGAAATTGATCTGTTGCTCCAACTTTTTCTGGTTCTGCAGTAAGGAGTCCAAACTGTCTTGGTGCTCCTTCTGCAGGGCCAGAAATCTGGTATCCTGGTCTGTCTTTTCCTGTTGTAGGATGCCCATATCCTCTTTTATTTTAATGATGTACTGCCTGCTGTCATTTTCTGACTTCTGGCTCCCCTGCAGCCTCTGCTCAGAAGAGACCAGGTCAGATTGGACCTTCTCTAACACCACCTGTTGCCTATTTGCCAGATTTTGGCTTTCAGCACATCTATCCTGCATGTCTCCCATATATAGGTACAGGTATGCTGCTATCCTGGCAATCTTATTGTGTTCCTCTTTGGCTTTAGGAGCCATATATAGTTCACTCAGGGCCACATGTAATGGACCCTGATCTCTCCATAAATCTGACCCTGTTTCAGTGACCTGTCGCGTGATGGCCTGCAACCAGGCATCCTGGCCCTGCTCAGCCCATTCACCTCTCACAAATAGTTTATGTAAGAAGTGCTCTCTGGCTATTTTCATATCTACCAAGGTCGTCATTCTAGAGATTGGTCTCTGTCCTGACTTACAGAAGTTAGTATTTTATTTTTGCAGAACAGAACTTTTCTTGGAGTGTCCCTTTTGAGGAATGCTTCACAGCGTAATGCAGCGTGGTGATCCGACCGGATGTATGTATCCCGTCAGTTAGCACACTGTATTAAGCTGCACAAGTGGTATTCTAACCCAAACGTCCGGCCGAGCCCCCAGTTTGTAAGAGGATTCAATTCAACACTACAGCTAAGTCAGCGCCTAGTTTATAGTACTGAATGAAAACCCTTATTGATATACCTTTATGTCCAGTTCATGCGTTCTGGATGACTACCCCTATATAACACCCCTCTCTTGGAATCCTCCTGACCCCACTGAGCCAAGAAGTAGTTCTGTTTTGCAAGTTAAAAGGTTTATTTGATAATTTAAACAATAGATATATATATATCAGACTTTATAATAATTTAATGTTTGAATATCACACTTAATCTGATATGATAAATATTAACAACGGAGAATCTGGCACTAACACGCTTCTCTATAATCAATAAGGAGTTGACATGAAATGGATAAGGTAGCACACAGGTGAATAGGAACAAAAGAAGAAGGTGGTACAGAATGCTTTATGTAAGCTCAGGTGGATGCAATATTCAATGAATGCAGTACAGAAAATACTCAATATGACTTCAACCAAACAATGTAATCACTTTTCTCTGGCTATTCACTCCCCCCCTCTTTATGCAATGCAAGGAAATGGAAGGAAAACACACAGTTCTCAGAAATGCAATCAAATGTGATTCAGTTCACCCCAGCAAGCTTAGACTACAGAGGTTTGAAAACACAGGCAAAATGCTTTGATATGTGCTGGCAATTCAGTGAAAAGTATGCTAAAATGCTTTTGATTCCCTCTAGAGGTTCAGGGTGAGTGGTATCTAGTTAATATTAGTCCAGGCCCACACTAGCAATGATTCAGGGATAATTAGCAGGTTAAACGAATTTCTGGCAAATGAAAGCAAGAAGCTTCTGTTTTCACACGTGGAGAAATTTGCAAATCGCGGTAAAATTCGCGGATGCGTGTTCCGCGATTGCGGTAAAACTATAGGGGGTAGGAATGCGGTTCTAGGTTCGTAGGAAAGTCACGATTCTAAGCTTTCAGATGAAAGTTACTGCAAGTCTCTAGCACAAACGGTCACGGAGATATGAGCGATTAAATAAAGGTCGTTTTTCAGATTTGAAATTTTAAAAGCTCAAAAAGACAAGTGCAGCTTGCAACTAGAAAATGACAAGTGACAGCTATGCAAATGACAGGTGACAGTTAGGAGACAGTTCTACTTAGATTAAGCTAGATTGAATTATATTATTTTAACTAGGAGATTGGTTCTGCACAGTTTTCTAGGTACTCACACTATATTCTTGAGTGAAATGGGCCTCGCCATGGATCTGGTCAGGTTTTAAACTCACCTCTGGTCTCTGCACTTCACAGTGATCTGGGTCAGCTCTGCTCTCTCTCTGGTTCTGGAAATTTGATAGATTTGAAGTCTCTATGTCTGCTCTCTGAAGGTTGATGGAGGTAAAGTATGGATTTTCCCGGCAGAGCTTCCAGCTGCAAATGGATTTGAAGGTCCCTATCTGTCCTGTCTCTCTGTTTTCATGTGTTTTTATGTGGGTGTGTTCTAGCATCACTGACCCTACCTCTCTCTCAGCTTCTAATTGGTCAAACTTCCATTTCTCACTTGATTGGGGAAGGAACTGTGAGTCAGAGTGATGTCATCCATTTATGATCTCTTGAAAAACCTCCCCTGTCATCTGTGCACCCAAATCTATATATGATCAAAATCCATATTTCACAGTTACACAGTTGTTTGAAATTACATATACATGGTGTGGCTGAATTTAGCCATGTCTCTGTCCAAATCTGCTGTTTCTAAGAGCTTGCATTCAGAAATGGCACATAATTGACTTTTTAACTGATTTTTCAATTTCTGACATTGACCCAACTTTACATACATGTGCGCAGGGAGTATGGACATTAACTGATGAAGTTTCATATTTTTAACATGCATACATTTAGAGTAATATCCACTTTTCCCGCTAACACCCCCCTGAACATACCACCGGTTCTAAAAACCTCTTAAACTGTGGGCAGAAAAATCACAAGAATTATGGTATCATTTATAAAATTTTCACATGTCCGCACCATGAGTTATTCATCTTTTTCTAAACAATATTCTGGCTACAAAGGGGTGTGGTTTCCCAGGTCACATGGTGGAAATACTGGTTTATCCAGTTCTGCCAAGCCAGCTTGCTCTCACAGGCAGTGCCCCTCCCAGCTTCTGCCAAGAGGAAGCTACATTTTACGACCGCTGTAATAAAACCTTTGCCTGAGTCAAGACAGGCTTTGTTCAGAGCTCCTGTATTCTGTGGGGCTCCCCTTAATTCAATTATCAGAGAGATGGCATATCCTTAGTGTGGCCAGCAAAAGGCAGATGGGCCTGGGAACACAGTTGTGACTCAAGTTTCACTCCTGATGGGGGTAGCTGTCAAGCAAAATCAAGTTCCTTAAGCCAGACTTTCAGCTAACTGTCATGTTTTTTTTGTTGCTTTTTAAATTAACTTGCAATTTTACACATGCAGCTAGAATGCTGATTCTAAGTGCAAAACTATGACATTTCAACAGTTACAAAGGCATGTGACACCAAACATAGGTCACTCATTTAATCTAAACATTTTCGATTTTAGTGTCTTTAAATCCAGTGCAACTTAAACTGCTGACTCCATAGCAGTTTTGTTATAAGCATTGTTTTGGGCTCTTCATTTCCCCGATTTTGTAAGCACACAAAACCTCATTCTGCCAAATGTCTGCTGGTGTTCAGTGAATATTTTGCACATGTTGCAATGTTTGAAAATAGGCATTTTGAGCCTGCCTTCAGAGAAACACAGGGTGGTTTTAAAACGCCGGCTTTTGAATAGTGGTGAGTTCTGGTACTGCACCCATTTTTGGGATTTAAGAAATGAATTCCCCACAATTCTAGGTTGCATTTGGCAATCAGCATTGCCATTCCCAATGGTTTCAGACTATTGTGCGGGTAGTCCAATGGTGGTTTTAAAGCGCTTTGAAGCTAACCGGCGCTACTGTTTTTCCTTTGGCAACCCATTTCCCTCATGGCAACCCGGCCTTTCATTCTCGCACTGGTGGGTGGCAAGTGAGGCAACCATTTTGGTGTGCGCACAAACTGCGCAGCTTTCCTGGATTTCGGCGCACATGTGGGTTTTCCGCCATCTTGAACTTTCTAAGCCCACAGCACCAAATGTTGTGGCATGATAGCTTAAACGTGGGTCAGGACACCCAACACATCGGAGGGAGTATGTTAGTGATGGGGAGACAGTCGGTTGGGGCAGGCAGTGAGATAGGATGGGGAGGTCGTCAGGGGGCATTGTAGTGGGTGCATAGAGGGCTGGAGGTTGGTAGAGACTGGGAAGAGAGGGTGGGTGGGCGGTTGCAGGTCTTTGACTGATTGGTGGCATTGGATGGGCAGTTTGAGTGTTGGTGAAAGGCTGGGGAGGGTGGGGCAGGGAGGTGAGGGGTGGTCTGCAGTACATAGGTGCGTGGTTAGGGGTTGTAACAGGAAGGTGCCTGGGGAAGGGGGGAGGAAAGGGGCAGAAAGGAAGAGAACGGGGGGACATCATTTACACTGAGGGAAGCGGGAGGAGGAGGTGGGTGTGACGGTGGTAGAGGGGAGGTGGACCGAGAGGTGTAGGGCAGGTGAGGCTTGCAGAGTGGGTGGCAAGGGTCATAGTCTATCTCTGAGATTTGTGCGATTGGGTGCTGAGGGAGTGTGCAAAAGGGTGGGGGTCTGCAGGAAAGGGGGTAAAGGCGATGGTTCGGGAAAGGGCAAGACGCGCCACACTCAGTGAGGTGAAGGGGCTTGCAGGGGTAGGCCATTTTGGGGTGGTCGGTGTTGTGGGGATTGTGGTTGGTGGGTGGGCAGAGCTTACTGGGGGAAGTGTGGTCGGGGCGAGTGGGGTTGAGGTAACGCCGGGAAGGGGAAGGGTTCGGCCAAAGCTGTGGGATGATCATCACGACACAGTGGGGCAGGTCGAGAGTGTGTATGTGATGGAGGGTGTAAGTTTAAAGGGTTCTGGGGGACATGCACCCCTCGTGTGAGGGATGAGCTGAGGCCAGTTTCTCATGGTCTCTGGGTTTGTAACAGAAGGTACCAGGGATAGGGGTGGGAGAGGGTTGGCTGGGTGCATTTCTGAAACAAGGCGCAAGAGTTGTGCAGGCGCACAGACGTGTTTTTTGGAGCGCGAGAGAGATCCGCTGATCTGAGAGATGGGTTGGCCGGTGGGATGCTTTGTGGGGGGGGGCAAATGATTATTTCTCTATTTCTCTTCTGTCCTCCCGTGTTCTTCGACAGGTAGACACTTTCAAGGCATAACAGAGGTGGGGAACCACAGCATTCCTAGGTAAAGCTGACAGAAAGGGGTCTTGTTTGGATCTGAGAGCCTAACACAAGCCAAACAAGCAAAAGCCACAAACAGTAACAAAAAACAGTCCTGGAAGCCTGCATCCCAAACCCACCACACCCATACTTGGGGCCCTGGCTCCCCACCAGAGAGCTCTAAATGGGAGGCAAAAGGGGCACAGCCACAGGCCCCAGACTGGGAGGAGCCTGAACCTGGCTGCCTGATGTGGTATGCTTTGCAGCATATTTAGCGTCTTGGTCAATGTATTCAGGAGGCATTTTGTGTCAGTGATCCCAACCCTAATATGATTGGTGCACTGGGAGGCATGATGTTGGTCCCCTTTTATATTTTAGAGTACCGTCATGAAGGGTGGGGCATTGTAAGTATATAACACATTTTTATTTTGTTTGAGAAGGAGTTCAAACGTGTTCATTGAAGTGTGGGTTGAAACTACCGATAAGAGTTAAGGTCTGATAGTTGGCGCACTGTATGTATGTAGGTTCCCGCCCACAGCACTCACTTTATTATCCTTCAAAATAGGCCACTAAAAAAAAGCTAACTGAAAGCGTTGCAGTGGATGGTTGCACCACACACTGCAAAATGAATAGTCTTTGCATGACTAACAGGTGCTCGCCAACAAAACAGTACTGTTATTAATCTCGAGGGGGATTAAAAAGGTAAGTCAACTGAGCTGCACGTCCAACGTCCACCCTTCAGGTTCAACAGATGCCTCTCCGAAGAGACATTAACGCAATGATAGATCTTTCTGGCTTTGTTACTTTAGCAGTGGCTGGGAGATAAGGAGAGACAATCCAAATGAACCACACTGAAAAAATAAAAATAGCATGTACTTAAGGTGTCCGGCTTTATGCTTCGACTGTGCCCATTCTTTGGCAATAGCTGCTGCATGTGAGGATGTGTGGGGCCGGGGAAGGGGTTGGGGTGAGCGGTGAAGTATCACACTGTGATAGTGAAATGTTTAAAGCCTTTGCAGACAAAGGAAGGTTCCCACTCTAGCATCCTCCTTTACATGCGAAAGGACAGTGCCAGGGCAGAAGTGATCACACTAGTCAAGCGTATGAATGCCAGTGTCCAGATAGTCCTACCCCCTCCTGCCACATACCTAAAGGTCTGTGGCACTCCCCACCTGACCAAATGTCCTAATAATGGCTAGAAAGTTCTGGAGCAACAGTTCAGTGACCATGTGGGACACGTGAACCCAGTCATGATGAAAAGTATCAGGGCCATTTAACAGGCCGTTCGCCACGATCTAAAGATGTCTATGGCATGCTGCCATCCAAGCAAGTTCATTGTTCAATTTTTGATCAGCAACGTTTAATGGGCGTGCAGGTCCAGGTTGCCCCCAGTTAACCCACGGAATGATTTGAGACCAGGCAAACAGTACCCCGGGGCAAAAACATCTGAACAATGCGAAAAGAGACAACAAGCATTCCTACAGAGTCCGTCTACCCAACTATACCAGGTTGTTGTCCCCTACATGCAAGATAACTGAATTCAGGCTCGGTAACCCCCTCTTCCTGCATTGGGCTTCCACCACCGGGTGCAACAGGTCCCTCTGTAGGATACCAAACATCAATGTATGTTGTGGCCTGCTGTATCCGACAACAACCCAGGGTGATCCCAGAATCTCTGCTCCATTCGTCATATGAATGAGTGACCCACTACCCAGACCACCAGCCGTGCCATCTGCTCCTTTGAAAATAACAGAAACTAAAATATATATTAGACGTCTGCAGAAACAACCCGGGAAGACCACCCGCAAAAGGCAGCAAAACTGCAGCAAGAGACATTGCCGCCCCCCCCCAAAACATCCAATTTCAACAGAACAAATTTGGCCTAATGTAACCCTTGTATACGCTGAACTTCCATTGCCCTAACACCTTGATCTGCCTCTCTTCACAACCATACCCTGCGGCTGTGATAGCTGTGTCAATTCGAAAGGAGTGGGGCTGGGGGGTGAATCCTAAACCCCCAAACCCAACCACTTTCAATGCTCTCTCAAAAAAATTCCTGAACTGAAATCTGGAAAAGTATGAGCCATCCTTATGCAAGGACAGGGGGCTGCCCTGCTCCTCCCGATTAAGCAGGAATGCCCTCAGTAACCTTAGTGGGCAGATCTCGGCCATACAGTGGCGTGTCAACGTAATCCTTGTAACCTTCCCTTACTGGTTGGTCTTTGACCTCCTCAACAACAATTGTACTTAGTCATCCCCCTCAAACCAAAGGTCCCCTACAGCCAATCCCCCTGTAGAATCTGACATAGAGGCGCCCACCAACTCCTCTATCCTGAAGGCACCGAAGAAAGCGGCGGTGAAAGTTGCCCTGAACAGGGCCACCTCGAACTCGTCCCTACATATTCCTTTCAACCCCCGAACTATGCAGACCAGCTTCTCGGCATCCAAGAGCCATCTGGTGTCTCTCTGTGTACCTTCCAACTTTTCCCAACCTGCCAGGGCTTTTCTTACTGCAAAATCAGCAGTGTCCGCCCTCCCATCCAAGCCCGCAAAGAACCCAATGGCAGCTTCTCTCTGTCTAGCCACCCACACTGACTCTCCCCGTGCTTGAAGGTGACCCAGAAACTTAATGATAGGGTCCCTGTGAAATATGCCAGGCTGATCCGGCATCCCACAAAATTCCCTAAACTCCCTGAACGACTTCTAATAGGCCTGCTTCGTCTTCCTGGACACATAACCCTCGATCTGTGATGTTAAGTCTGGGCAACAAGCCCCCAGAGTATCTCGGGAAAAGGCGCCATTGCTGAATCTGCCATTGGTAGGTAACGCTGGAACTCCTGCAGTTTAAAACAGAGCAAAGCATCAGCCGCATTGCTATGGATGCCAGGCGCACGTTTCGCCTGAAAGCGCATAACTCCACACAGGCACAACAACACCAGCTGCTTCAGTAACCTCAACACCATCGTGCAGGTGGCCCTCTGACTATTGATAGAACAAACCACAGACATGCAATCAGACCAAAAGAGTGCATTCCTACCCCTCAATTCCTTGCCCAATAGCCACCACAATTCGGAACAGTTCTAAGAAAGTGATGTTTTTGGTCAGCCTGCTTTCGATCCAGCTAGAAGGCCAATGGTGATCGCACCAACTGATACTCAGGATCACCCCAAAGTAATGCAGCATCTTTGCAAAAGGGAGACAGAGGCTCCAAACGGATCAGCAATTGTAGAAGCTCTGCTTGTTTTTACGAGTTGAAAAGATCATTTGAGCCAGCAGTTGCTACCCCATTGCCACCCTCACCCCATCCGGTGCAAAACACTGTGACCGATTCTTGTAAGTCTGTCGAAAAATTTGAAAACAAACAATTGTGAATCACTTTCCGCCTAGGGTTTACCTCTTAGCAATTTTGCTCTTTGCCCCCATCGGTGGGAAAATTAATTTTGGGAAACATTTGACCTCCGCATGAAGCTACAGCTGAACAGCTAACCCCTTTTGAGATCCGGAGCTCGGTGAGTGTTTGTCCCTCTTTTGGTGCCCCTTGCGGATATTTGCATCGGCCCAAGGCCCTTAACTTCCCCCATTGCTGTCCAATCCCTCCCACACCCTCTTTGTGCTTCCCCGTCCCCCCGCCTCCCAACCTGCCCCCCCTGATCTCATTGGTCCTTAGGACCTGTGTGTAGGAGTCTATCGACTCGATAGCATTCACCAGCTCCTTTTGAGATCCGGAGCTTGGTGAGTGTTGGCCCCTCTTTTGGTGCCCCTTGAAGATATTTGCATTGGCCCTGAAGCCCTTAACTTCCGCCATTGCTGTCCAATCCCGCCCACGCCATCTTCGTTCTTCCCCATCCCTCCCGCCTCCCGACCAGCCCCCCTGCTCTCATTGGTCCTTAGGACCTGTGTGTAGGAGTCTATCGACTCAATAGCATTCACTGGCTCCTTTTGAGATCCGGAGCTCGGTGAGTGTTTGCCCCTCTTTTGGGGCCCATTGAGGATATTTGCATTTGCTCCGAGGCCCTTAACTTCTCCCGTTGCTGTCCAATCCCACCCAAGCCCTCTTCGTGCTTCCCCATCGCTCCCGCCTCCTGACCCGCCCACCGCCCGCTCTCATTGGTCTGCATAGTCCCTGTCTCCAAGACATATCTGATGCTTCGATGACAGCCCTCTGCCCATGCAGCCCTGCAGCTAAGGGCCCCAAGGCAAAGGGCAGCTCCAAAAGAGGTGGCTCCAAGATGTGTCTGCAGGTGTCCTCAGGGGAAGCCAGTGAAGCCAGCAGTCAGCAGACACCAACAAAACTGTAAGTGTGGCATGGGTGGGGTGTAGAGCAATTACTCTACTCTAGAAAGCCCCCGCTACTCTACCTTACCTCTCCATAATGTAGACTGCAATAGACTTACACCATGCATACTCAGAAAGATTTATGACGACCAGCCTAAATCTATTCATGGCTGAACTGTAAATGTTGCCTTGTGTCACATACTAACATACCTGCCAATGTTAACCAGTGCCACCCCTAGAACGAACTGTGTAGTTTAGCCTACATCACATCTAAACAGATGTAACAATGTCAACATGTGTAACACTTGGATGGAATTCTTAAATTTAGCCGGCACCACATCTAGATAAGATTATGAATGTTAGCATGTGCCACACTGTGTTACATCATACAGTCGCTTATTAAAGTCAAGCGATTATTCGTACCCTAATAGCATCACTATATTGAACCTTGCAGCTAGACTGTGCTCGAATCATCATTGAGTATGCCCTAATAGCGTCACTGTGTCAATATTGAATTTGGAAAGTGTTCCCATCATCATTGAGTATGCCCAATAGCGTCACTGTGTCAATATTGAATTTAGAAAGTGTTCTCATCATCATTGAGTATGCCCTAATAGCGTCACTGTGGTAAAGTTGAACTTAGAAAGTGTGCCTAATAGCATCACTGTGTTAAAACCGAATCTAGAAGGTATTCCCAACACCATTGAGTATGCCAATAGCGTCAGTGTGGTAAAGTTGAATTTAGAAAGTGTTCCCATCATCATTGAGTATGCCCTAATAGCGTCACTGTGGTAAAGTTGAACTTAGAAAGTTTTCCCATCATCACTGTGTGTGCCCAATAGCATCACTGTGGTAAAGTTGAACTTAGAAGATGTGCCTAATAGCATCACTGTGTTGAAACCGATTCTAGAAGGTATTCCCAACATCATTGAGTACGCCTAATAGTGTCACTGTGGTAAAGTTGAACTTAGAAAGTGTGCCTAATAGCATCACTGTGTTAAAACCTAATCTAGAAGGTATTCTCAACATCATTGGTATGCCTAATAGCGTCACTGTGGTAAAGTGGAATTTAGAAAGTGGTCCCATAATCACTGAATGTGGCTAAATAGCGTCACTGCGGTAAAGTTGAATTTAAAAAGTGCTCCCATCATCACTGAGTGTGCCCAATAGCGTCACTTTGTTAATACTGAATTTAGAAAGTGTTCCCATCATCAATGAGTGTGCCCAATAGCGTCACTGTGGTAAAGTTGAACTTAGAAATTGTGTCTAATAGCATCACTGTGTTAAAACCAAACCTAGAAGGTATTCCCAACATCACTGAGTACGCCTAATAGCGTCACTGTGGTAAAGTTGAATTTAGAAAGTTTTCCCATCATAACTGAGTGTGCCCAATAGCGTCACTGTGTTAATATTGAATTTAGAAAGTGTTCCCATCATCATTGGGTGTGCCTAAACAGCGACACTCAGTTAAAGTTGATTTTGGAATGCGTGCCTAATAGCATCACTGCGTCAAAACTGAATCTAGAAGGTATTCCCATCACCATTGAGTATGACCCAATAGCCTCCCTGTGGTAAAGTTGAACTTAGAAGGTATGCCTAATAGCGTCATTGTGTTAAAATCTGATTCTAGAAAGTGTGCCCAACAACATTGAGCAAGGGACATCATGAGTGTACTCAACTATTTCACTGTGTTGAGTCTCACATCTAGATTGTGTACCCAAATAGCACTGAGTGTACCGTAGCCAGCTCAACCGTGTTGAGTCTCACTTCTAGATAGTGCGCCCAAATATCACTAAATGCACCCCAATTGTTCCACAGTGCCGAGTTTCACATCTTGATAGTTGCCCAAATATCATTTTGCGTAGAATGTACTCCAAACATCACTGAGTGTGCCCTAATATCATCACTGTGTCTAAGTTGAATTTAGAAGATATTCCAAGCATCATTGAGCATCATTGTGCATCATTGTGTATGCCCTAAGAGCGTAGAATGTAGAAGGTATTCCAAACATCACTGAATGTGCCCTAAAAATGTCTCTGTGTCTAAGTTGAATTTAGACGCTAAAGTTGAACTCAGAAATTATGCCAATTAGCGTCACTGTGTTAAAATCTGATTTTAGAAAGTGTGCCCAACACCATTGAGCAAGGAATATCATTGAGTGTACCCCAACTATTTCACTGTACCGAGCTTATCATCTAGACCGTGTACCCAACTGGCATTGAGTGTACCCTATCTGATTCGGCCTAGCTATTCTCATACGACCCTATGAGCACCTCATCACCCTAATAAAACACAGCTAGCTGAGCACATGCCGGCTAGTTTAAGCGTTCCTCAGGCCTAACGCAGCCAGAACCCAGTCTAGGTGTCCATCCACCAGACTGAACACATTCAACTGATTTCATAAGCACCACACCTATTGCTAGAAAGCAGCTATCATCCAACAACCACACCAGCTGCACACATATCCAGTGCACCCATTCACCATACCACACTCTTTCTCTCTCCTGACTTGAACTACGGTTCCCGAGGGCGTTCAACCTACCAGCACTTTGAGATCATACCAATGATACATAAGACGCTATATAAATGCCAAGTAACATAACATAACATAACATAACTAATGATATCGATTTACCACCTCTGCCAGCCTCTCTTCTTAATACACCGCCCATCTTTACTGGGGTGGATCTCTTGGTTTATAGCTTGGGGGAATTAGTGGACCAGCATACTAATAGCATGGAGGACAGGGGCAAGGAACCTGAGCCCGCAAATCATATCCAATCTTATTTCACTCTTATGTTTAATGCTGTGGTTGAGTTGTGTAAATGCATATTTGAAGGCATAAAGGCCAATCAGGATACTTAAGCAACAATTTAGCATGCCTAAAGACTGAACTGTTGTGGCTAACCAAGCCGTATGTGCACTTGGTTGATCAGGCAGGCTCAGAATGGATGCAGTGTCTCAGGGCCACGAACAATCCCCTTGCTCATCAAGCCATGCAACAACAGATTACAGTGGATACAACTGGGGCTACCCTAAAGAAATGTGGTGGTCAACATAATAAGGGTAGTAAAGGTACTAAGAATAAAAAACACACAAAGAGCCTGTCGCAAAATCCTCAAGGAAATGTTTACAAACTGTTTCTCAGCATTTCGCTAAGCAAAACATGATTTGTCAAATGATGCAGTGGTACTAGAAGATACTAACCTTGAATTAGTTAGCTAATGTCTTGTGGATAATGATTGTATTTCAATTGTGACTGTGGGGAGCATTTTGCACATGATAAAGGAGCATAGCAGATCTACGTCTACCCCACTAAAGGATCATAAGGTTGGGAAATTGAATGGTGATGTAGTTGGCAGGTATGACATTAGCGTGGGCACATGGAATGGACCCCAGCTGAAAGATATGTTTAAGTCCTTGGCTGGCAAATCTCCACCGCGCCTGAAACCCAAAATGGTAAATGCTGACTGCCAAACTGCAGCCACAAGCTTTATCTGTTTCCCCTTTGGGTGGTAGGATGAAAAATGTAGATTGTCAGACCGATTTTTCCTCCTGTGCTGCTAATGTTTCTGAGGTTGCAATTACATCCTCTTCATCTGATTCGTTTGCTACATTTTATCATTTGAGGGTCAACCAAGAAGGACGAAAAATAAATGATGACGCTGGGACTAAATTGTTGCTAGAATATGTTTTTCAGGGCCAGGGATCATAAACATGTCCAAAGTGTTGGATCTGATCCAGGAGATTTCTATCCTTAGAGTGATCTAAGATATTGATCTGGTGGTATCAGGTAATATTATCCCCACTGATAATATCGCCACATATATGGTCGTGAGGTAAGACCATAGGTGATATCATTGCTGGGGCTAATTTATGGGCTAAATGGGACTGGGGATTGTGGGGGTATCCCCCGCTCCCTTTTAAAAAATATGGGGATTGTGGGGTGTCCCCTGCAGGTTCCATAGATATTTTTGTATGGTGATATTTTTGAGGGGATATTAACACATGGAACCAATCTGGTTGACTTCATAGACCTTAAACCAGATGATCGGGTTGTTTGACTACACCATCTCACATTGTTTATAATGCGTTGTTAAAAGAATCATGCAACTTGGTTCAATTAGGATACAACATTACCCAGTACCATCAAGTCAGTCCAGCATTTAGTAGGGCGGGGAAAGCGCAGCAAAAAACGGGGGCTAGGAATGATTCTAAGCAACTTTCGAAAATCCATGTATAATGGGGTCAGCAACAATAAGGAGCTCAATCATATAGGTACAAATGAATGGCGATGGCTACCATTGACCTTGAAAGAGTCTATTACTCAACTGAAAGATATTAAGCAAAACCTTTAGCAGGCCAGAACGTTACAGTTGCATTTCGTGGAATGCACAAGGACACAGAGAACAGATGAGCCACTATAACCTTTGTTTGTTCTTATTAAACCACGCCATCATTCTTCTTCAGGAAGTGTGGTTGATCTCTTGTCCTGACCTGGACGGTGCACACATTTGGTTTCAGCCTGCTGTTAGGAGCAGTCAGGGTACCCCATCGGGTGGGCTAATTATTGCTGTCAGAATTGAGCTTGGTTTCACTTTTGTAGAACAGATGGAGACAGGAAGAGGTCTATTAGCTGTCACGTTGAAATGTTAGTGGGGAACGAAGTGTGTTCACCTATTGGTTGTTAATATTTATTGTCAGAAGGCACATTGCATGCTGGCAAAAAGTATATACAAAAAAATGTGACAGGAGGAGCACTAACTAATAGTCTTCAACCTCACTCCTATTTCTTCTCAGATTCTTCTAACACTTCTGGTTCATGTGGCTATAGTCCCCCAACCTCAAGAGACTCAAAATCAATCATGCACAGAACAACCTGCTGTATCCAACAGGTGACCCACTTGCACTCTAAATGGACGAACTTGGTCCTTCCTTGTAATTCTACAACAATTAATCCTTTCACTTAAAACAACATCTTTATAACATGTTCATTAAGCTCATTTTCAGAAAGTCTTATTCACAAAAACAGTGTTTCTTTTTATTTCCCGAAACCCAACATGCGTTCTACCTGGGCATTTGACAATTTACAAATGTTAAACTCAAATAGATATTTTAAACAAATCCAAAAATGAGTGTCATAGTCATTTGATCTCATTTTAATATCACATATTTACAGGTACGGAGAGTAATGTCCTGGAATTATTTTGAAACAAAGGAACAAGGTAATGATCCTCACCACAGAATTGAGGGAGAAGGGGTAAGGAGGTGTTGTGACTTGAAACGAGACTGGCCCACCTTAAGGGAAGAGCCACCCTAAGGTAAACAAAGGCACAACCTTAAGGGCAGGGTGAAGGACTTGGCACAGGGATGAGGGGAGGCTAATAAAGCCCGGGAGAGAGAACTGTAAAGGAAAATAAAGGAAGGTCACACATGTCTGTGGCTCTGTGTTTTGTTGTAACTGTGGCTACAAGGGAAAGAAGAACGAATGAGACTGGACCTCAGGTTCCTAACATAAGACGCAACAACTGGTGATGAAGAGAGGAAACATCCATGTGTGCGAAAGACAGAGAAGAAGGCACTGCGCCCCGACAAGAAGGGAGGAAGGAGAGAGGACAATTGACCCCATTGTGAAGCCGATCACAATCGCACTAGTAAAAAAAAGAGCAATCCACCCAACAGTGAAGACGGCACTCTGTCATAGCAACAAGGAAGACAGAAGCAAGTCAGTCGCGCTTAAGAGGAAGGGCAATCTGCCCCATTGCGGTCCGCCCCCTCTAAGGGAGAAGGGCACCCATCCGATTGAAGAGCTGATCTCAGCTTCATTGCAATAGGAGGGGCACTCCACCCACAGGAAGAACTGGCTGATCCTGGCCGCATTGAAGGAGGAAGGGCAGTCCGCCCGCAGGAAGAGAACTATCCACCAATTCATGTTTGCCGATCCAGGTTCCATTGAAGAAGGAGGGGCACTCCACCCATAGGAAGAGTCAGTCTGCCCAATAACTTTTGCCGATCCCGTATCCATTGCAAAGGTAGGGCAATCCGCCCGCAGGAGGAGGTCAAAGAAGGAGGATCTGCCAGCAGGAAGAGGGCAGTCCACCCAGTAACTTTGCCGGTCCCGCCACGCCATCTGTCGGCAGCGTGAGGGCCTGCGAGAGGCGACGGCCCAACTGCTGCATAAGGGGCATGGCTGTCATCCATCCACTACAAAGGACACACCACTGTCCATGAGAAGTGGCCGGTGCAGGCAACTTTATAAAAAAAAAAAAAGAGGAATAGAGTGTGACTGAATCCGCTCAAGGGCAATATGACCTGCACAATGTTTGTCAAAAGAGTAGTTGTGGCACTGACCCTGAGTAAGCATGATGGAAACAAAGGTTGCCACGGGCGCACAGAGGAAGGTGAGTATGGATGCATGAGAAAAACACGCTCCGCTCTGAGAGTGGAGAGATTGGAACCTGTGAAGAGAATTACGATTTAGAGGGGGAAAGTGCTAAAGGAAAATGGTACGAACTGAACGTGTGTCTCCAGAGGGGGGGTGGGTACAACAATGCAAAGGAAAAACAAAGATGCTCCAGCAACAAAGGGAAATGACACACCACCCTGCTAGGTCGTAAAGACCCCTCATATGGAAACTAAGGCACAATCACCATATGCTAGTGACACAATAGACACGAGGTTCGCTTTTTCAAACAAGTCTGGTTTATTTCAAAGTATGCTCAGTCGGCCGACTGGGGTCTAACGTCCCGCAACGTGTGTACCCAGACCTTGTGAGACGCGAGAGAGCGAGCAGCGCTCAAGCAACAATATTTATACATGACATGCAATCTTTTAGAAGGCAATTCAAACTGCCCATAATTTATCTTTTAGGCTAGGGTTCGATGACTGACAATTATGACAATATGACATGTTATGACAAGTCCCTATTCAGTCTAAATATACTTATTCTAGCAATAGTAGCATAGACAGTTCTTTGTTATGGAGAACATAGAGCTCTTAGTGCAGCAAGGATATCATGTTTGTAGGAGAGAAACATTCTTTAGCACGTTATCTGTGCGTTTCTATTCATATACAAAGGGTCAGAAAGATCTGGGGCAGAAAATACCAGTCTCTGTGAAAGAGTACCGCTAGAGAGAATATAATTCATGCTTTAACTGCCTATTGCTACAGAGTTTGCAAGACAGGCCGGCACCTGGGCCGCTGATTAGATGCAGTTTCTGCTCGCCTTCAAGAACGTTGTGAGGGAGGAAAACAATGTATTTCTGTATCGTCTGATATTCCTGTCTGTGTTGGCCTTTCAGCATTCAGGCTGTGGCCTCACACCGTGCATGAGCTTGAAGTATAGAATACATTTTGCAAAGCGATTTTTCAGAAAAGAAAAAAGCAAATGGCGGATATTTCACAAAATGGACACCCTCTGGTTACATTGACGATTCCGTGCTGGCAATGTATGTCATATGATGCGATTGGTTTCTGGCCAACATAACTTACATACTATACATACTATAGGGTCGTTTGTGGACTAACAAACCCTCCTTTTGGCCGTAAGCCAAGAGCCTCATCCATACATCACATCTTCATCTGACCATGTGTCTGATTCTGAACTACCCATACTGCTATAATCATCATCAGAAATATGAATTGCCATGAATTCTTTGATTGTTTCATTTTTGTGTTGTGCACCTCTATTTAATACGCGAGGAGGTTTCAATTCTATAGCGTGTACACATTAATTTGCAACTTGGGAGCAGAGGATTGGCAGGCATAGTATGCAACAACAGCAGAGCATAAGGAGTCCAAGTATTGTGATTAAAATTGCAATTAGCTTCCATCCCATTATCGCAATAATTCCCAAAACCATAAACCTATATTCAGGTTCCAGCTACCTGTGGGGACATGAATATCAGAACTTAGGACATGCAATTTCTTGATTGCTTCGAATATCGTGGGGGAGGAGTCGCTTACAAATATGCAGCATGCTGACCCCACGATTTTGCACACACCTCCACGATCAGCCAAAATTATATCAAGGACCATTTTAGTTTGAAGTGGTATTAATCTGACTGCTTCCTCTTCTAGTGTCATATTATAGAGTATATCTGTAGTTTCATTTATTTTTTTTTTCTAACACCCTGGACAGTTTTCTAATATTCCATGAATTTATTGCTTGTCCCCAAAATGGTATAAATGATTTTGCTATATCGCCTGCAATCAGTCCTGCGGTATCCACTCGCCAAGGCCTTGATCTGGATAGTTTTGCTATTTCAGATGTTTTGGAGAGAAATACACCACGGAAAAGTATACCCAAATAGCAGGTCAATTCCCAGGTTCTAGGTAACCACGAATAGGCCTGATCTACACATACAAAATAAACAGAACCTCCTATGTACAAGGGTTCCCCTTCTTTTTCGAGCACTGCAGTATTCATGCATCTAATAAATGTTCCCACTGGATAGGAGCCCTTTTTCCATAAGCAAAATGGGACAGAACGTGGACTGCAATTAATTGTATAGGGGGGAGGCACAACATCCCTGTTCCCACTGGAGCCATGTTAAAAGTAATTAGGGATATGTGAGGCCCAAAGAGCCTATCCACTGGTTTTGTTGTTACCTTGTTTATTTTGCTTGCGCCTCTAAATATGGAACAACCCACCGGTTCCAATACCATTCTTCCAAACTCGTTTATGTTTGTTCTATCCAACTGACCAGTATCACTGTCATTCCACTTTCCATAATATAACACTCTCAGTGATGCATAACATGCAGTATTAAGCGGAAAAGGTTGCACATACCAACCCATTCCTTTTCCACCATGTTGGGGTAAATGGGAACAGACCCAACAGTTTGACCTATTCAAGATAGCATGTGTTGTATTCATAATCAATAGTAGAGTATTATTATCATAACCTTCTCCTGTGAGGGGAGAGTGTAAGAGAGCACATGTACTGGGCTGTTCTTAGTAGGAGTATTGGTAGCAGGCAAAAGATAATTCAAAGGGTGCACAGTTTCCAGATACCAGAATATGAGTACCAGTGTAATCAGAATGCAAAGCGGTATCATAATTATTAGCATATTCTTTCCAAAGCAGGATTTTCTAGGAACAGGCTTAGTCTCTATCTCTATAATATCATCAGCGTTGTTGCAGGCGGGAGCAGGAGTAAGTGTATACATTGTCTGTAGTGCTCATCTCAGGAAAAGTTTTCAATGTCCGTTGCGGAAATGTTCTCCACAGCAACGCACATTAACAGCAAAGTGTCCAAGTAGCAGTTCAGGCTAGCCTTTCTTAATAAACAACAGCAAGCCGGTGTGATTTCATACAGAGCTCCAAAAATGCAGGAGCAAGCATCAATTGTGTCGGTACCATATGCCCCCCCACTTGTCCGCACAGGCTCGCACTGGTCCTTCACTTTTCAAAGGTAGCACAGAGAAACCACGTTTCGGAGCTTTCAATTTGATGCAGATTGATACAGCTCATACGCTCCATTTCTCTAGGCCTCCGTTTCCCACTCATCCATGTTGGGAACAGAGGCAAAACAAACATGTAGATCACTTTCGATTTTGAGAATGTAGATTGTACCTTATGGCTCCAGGTATGGCGTGCTCGATGAACAATGCACTCTCATTTCCAGATGCAGGATCAGTGCCAGGTTACAATGCAATGAGTGATGAGTGATGATGCGGCAGCAGTCGGACAAGGCTGAAACACCTTTGACTTCTCGGTTTTTGTTGCAATCTCCCCGGGCCCTTTCTCTGGCTTAGGAAGTACTTCTGGCAAAGCTCTGGCGATGGTATCTTTGTGATCAAGTGCAGCTGTATTTCCTTTGAAGTCAGGATCACGCAGCTCTTTCAAAGGAGACTGAATTCTTTTTGTGTGCATTGCGTGGATCCATGACTTGCGGCCATCCACTCGGACTGCAGTCTGTGTAGCCAGGAGCACCCGATAGGGCCCCTTCCAGCGCTGTGCCAGCAAAGATTTTCTCTCAAAGTTTTTAGACCATATCCAGTCACCAGGCTGCAGACAACCTGCTGATGAATCAAATGCAAGTTTTGAGTAAACTGTTTACAGTAATTAATAAGCAAAGGGTATTCTATATCCCTAAGATGTTTTGGCTGTGGAGCATTCCAAACATTTGCTGGTCTCCCCATGATGATCTCATTGGGGAAGAGTCCAGTCCTCACCTGTACCGAGGTTCGTATACACAACAGAGCTAGCAGCAATGCGTCGGGCCATTTCAAATTACTCCCTTCACACATTTTGTTAATTTTATTCTTCAAAATACCATTTTGGCGTTTCACCAAACCAGCACTCATCGGGTGTCTGGCCGAATGGAATCTTTTGTCTATTTGGAGACCTGCACAAATTTGTAATAGGTCGGCTGCAATAAAATGCGGGCCGTTATCTGACCATATTACACGGGGTAGTCCAAAATACGAAAAGTACTCTTTTAGCATACCTTTAGCTGTGGACATAGCTGTACAATCGTTCAGGGGATAGGCCTGTACCCATTTGCTAAATGTGCAGACCACCACGAGGACATAATTATAGTTTTGGCATCTTTCCATTTCTATGAAATCAAAATGTATGACTTCAAATGGCATAGAGGGAGGGCCAAAACTTCCTGTTGGTGTTGCTGTCCCTTTTCCAATGTTATGTTGTAAAAAAGTCGTGCAATTTTGGACCAATCTGTCAGCAGTTGTTCTGATATTTGAATTCTGCCATACTGTGTCTAGATGCTGAATCTTTTTTTTAGCACATATGTGTGTAGGACTGTGGACCATAGTGACCATTGCCGTTACAAAGGCATTTGGCAACATCCATCTTTTGTTCTTTTTGTCCACCCAACAACCTTCAAAGTCTAATTCTGCTGGACCCTCAGACCATGCTTTTATTTCATCTCTAGTAGCTTCTGCTTGCATTTCTTTAACTGTGGCTATCCCATTTTCTATCATGCAGGGTACCTCTTTCATTGTTTCAATGAACATCTTTGTGTGTAAATCAGTGGCAGTTTGTTTCGCAATTTTGCCTGCAAATGCATTTCCCTTTCCAATGTTACATGTTATTTCTTTATGCGCTTTGCATTTCATTATTGCTAATCATTTGGGAAGCGCAAGTGCAGACAGCAGTCTCAATATCAAAGTGCCATGTTGGATTTTAGTTCTGTGTGATGTCAGGAAACCCCTTTCAGTCCATAATCGACCAAAATTGCATACCACCCCAAATGCATACTGACTGTCAGTATATATGTTTACATTCAGGTTTGCAGAAATTTCAAAAGGCCCTATTTAACGCTATTATCTCTGCGGCTTGTGCTGAGTTGTATGGGAATCTTTTGCTTTCTACAATGCTTTTCAGTGTAGTGATGGCATATGCAGCAGTTGCTGTACCATCAGGCAATTTAAAACAAGAACCGTCACAGAACAGTTCTCCATCTCGCTCTTCCTGTGTTTTTATGAGGAATTAAGCTTTATATGATTATGATGTTTGATGAAAAATTGTAAAGGTTTCATTTCTTTTAACCAAATACTATAAAAAAATAAAAATGTTTTGTTGCTTAGAGTGATTAAGTTCTAAAGGTATATTCTTTGAAGATCCCTCACCCAAGGTCTACCTGACTACAGCATTGCTTCATATTTACAAGTAGTAACAATTCATATACTGCACACCACACCGTCATTTGTTTCTTAGCTCTATCAGGGGAATACCACTTGAAAACCATGGCACTCTTCTAAACTAAGTCTATGTTTGGATATGTTTGGATACGTGCCCTTTCCTGGTAAGTGCTATTCTGCATCCTCTGCCTGTGATATGGTATGTGTACTTTCTTTGTTGCTCCCTATCTGTGTCCTGTACCTGTTCTTGAGCACTTGAGGGCTGCTAATCTAGGTTCTGTATCTATGCTGGGGAACATGCACCTTTTTCATATGGCTTCTAATCTATGTCCTGCATCTTTACCACAGCCGTAAACATGTCTCTTGCCTGCTGTTGTTAAGATGTGTCATGCACCAACACCTACCCTCCTCATGGCTGCTAATGTTGCCCTTGAAATGGCACGTGTTTATTATTATGATTCCAGCATTGATGAAGGGGATCAAGAAATTGCAAAAGAGTGCCCATGCTTAGTTTGATTTCTGCCAAGCAGCGTAGCAAGCTCTGGGTTGAAACCGAGATAAGGTGGCAGTGCACAGATATTCTTTCATCCCATAGGTGCCTGATTTGGGAGGTCGACCAGGCACCAAAAACCCTTAAGATGGGCCTGCTCCCTATTCACTACAACACCCGTACCTGGTGACCTGCCTCCCCACAACAACTGTACCTTATATCTTACATCCAAATCCAACACAAGACCCACATCTTGTGTCCTGTCTCCCTAACTCCAGAATACCCATACCTTGTGTCCTCAAGGGCCTTTGGGTATCGTGCATGCAATGGATGGTGATGCAGAAAAACTCTGACACCAAATAATCGAACCAACTCAGGAAGATGGCAAAGGTGCTGTTTTATTCACAATGATCTAAAACAGGGAGTTACAAAGGACATCAATGGATGTTTGCTCGAGCTCTCAATGCATTTCTCATAAAAACATCTTAATATTCAGAAAATACATCAGACGTGACATCATACTATGTGGCAAATAAGAAAAACCTACTAGGGATTGTGATACGTTCAAGGGAAACATCCAAGTATACTTTCTATAAGGGGTGGGATTGTGATTGGCTATCTATTGTCAGGTGGACAACGTATGCCTACCTCTAAAACATGTCATCTTTAACACTATTAAGTACACAGTATATCATTGACTCACAAACTATAAGGCCCTTCGTTACACGGCCCTCTGTAATTGGTTGGCACGCTCGTGCCCTTTCTGGAACATTCGGTTCACTTAGCAGCAAGTGAACTCAGACCCAGGTGCCAGGAGGTGTACTTAACTTTACCGCCCCACCCAATTAGCCCCACATCTCTCATCACCCATGCCTTCTGCCTTGAAGATTGTCTTTGAACTTGGCCTTGCAAAGTTTCCTTGTCTCTGGAAATATATGGGAGTACAGGCTTTCACTATCGGTGTTCTAGAACGCCACGCTCAACTCTATTTCCATCTTTGGCTCACGTGACAGGAGATCACGATTTGGTCTATTTTGCAGCATTTAAATTTCTTAAATGAATAAAACTGGCACGCTTGGTGTTCTTTCTTTGCACCTTAACAAGGGATGATTCAACTTTGTACAATCACTTCCTTCAAGAATAGATAACCATCCTTGGCTGCTTCAGCATTGACACCAGGCCAGACAGCCTCTCCATTAATTTCCACAATCTCAGCTTAATTGTGCTGCAACACAATTCTCAGCCTTTCCTCTCCATGGGTCCTGGCTTACTAAATTCATGACACCGATGTCCAGCTTCTATACAATGGCGGCTTTGCCTGCAGTCTATTCACTACACATAGCCATCTTCTAAGATTACTTAATCTACTTGCGTTACAACATCTGTACATTTATTGAAAGGCTTGCATTTGCTGCAGTGCTTCACGCACGTGCAATCTTCTTTTTGCATATTAAAGTTTCCTAATTTCTTAACTGCATTATTAGTTTCTGTAAGGTCTATGCATTTTCTTCAGCTAAAATTCTCAGGGCGCCACGCTCGTCTTTCGTGACATTACCTGCTAAACCTTTTGCTCCTTTTTCATATTTCTTCAGGGAGTTCCTCCCTCAGATTGTCATCTCTTCGGGTATACATTTGATAGGGTTTTCTCAGTAGATACCTTTTTTCGAACACTCGCCGTGGTATGGTCACAACTGCTGGTGCTAAGCATGGCATGATCTCAGGCTTGCAACATATAGGTAGGGGGGTGGGATTTCCTGCAGATGCATGTAACTGCTCCTCTACATTCCCCCCTCTGGTCGAGTCATCGACCACCTCTTCACCGGTTTCCAAATCTTGATATTTTCTTTTGAAGAAGTGCTTCTTCGGAGTCCAGATCTTCATCACCCCCCCTCAGGGTTAACATGTTCATCCACAATCCAGTTCATGTAATTGCACTGTCCATTTGGATTAGAATAGACCCATCTCCCCACATACTTCTTATGATTCTTTGGATACAGGAACTTTGTTCCTTCAGGTGCTACGATGCTGGCCTCTATGTATTTTCTGATATCTACATCAGTCAATTCCTTGGGTCCAAACCCTGATTCGACATTGATCATGTTCTTCATTCCTACTGCTCTCTTTGCCATCTGCTTTCATTGGGAAATTATTATCCTGATTACACAGAATCCAAACATCGCCATCACCAATATTGCTCAGAGAAACTTGAAGATGTTTGCCATCCATTGCAGAATCCATGAGAATATGGAAGCAAACCAAATGTCATCTATAATGTCCTCTGTCTTGTCTTCCATCTTGTTATGCAGGTTCGTCAGCAACGTTGTGGCCTCTGTCAAGGTCCCATTCTTGTCATTGTGAGACGGTATGAATGTGCGATTTTGGCACAAACTCCTCCTTCCATTGCTGTGATCATGTCCAGGACATATCTGTTCTACAGGGTCATTAGTCATATTGGCCTTAGCTCTTCTTTGATAGCATTGAATCCCTTTAAGGTGGCATTGATTGTCTGCAGAAGCTCCCATCTCGTGATCTGCAACCACTTCGCATTGGCCATCGTTTGAATGCCAGGCATGAATATAGTTGTAAATATTGAAGCAGTCTTGCTGAACAACCTTTGTTCATAAGGAATGGCATTGTATGTTCTTGAAGTAATTCCCTCTTCTGGTTCAATTGATAAATTCAAGAAATCTTCTTTTTCTCAAATGAGCATCTACTTTTGGAAATTCTCCAATGTTCAGGTCACTCTGAGGAACCACTAATGCTGGAACATGAATAAACACCAAGGAACACGTTCCTCCCCAATCCTTGGGCAGCTTCATGTAGGCTAAAGGCCCAAAAGCCCAATATTGATCCATCAGGACGGCTGTCCCTGCTCCCATTCTGGAAACAGTGACTGTAGTTCTGCAGTCCTTGTTGGCTCCAATGTGATTCTTTCCATGTCTTCAGAAGCACAATGTTGCATTTGCCAATGATATCACAACCATTGGACCCGATTCATCTTCTACCCATGTCAGTAGTTTGGCATGTTTAGCCCATGACTTCAAACATGCATCATTCACTTTCTGCACCTCTTGCCCATATTCTGGCTTGAGTAGATGAGCTGTGCAGGACAGCAGTCCTTCTCCCTATCCCTTCTTGGACTTCACTCGTTCATAGACCAAGACTTGAGTTTGCTCCCAACATCCAGGTGATCCAGCTATTTCTGTTATATCAGGGCAGCTCATTTTCTTCATCTCTTCAATGACCACCTCATCCTGTCCTGCTGTAGGGTACACAAGCATCTTGCTCTTTCATCCGGGTTCCTTTTCCATCTGTGGGGTCTTAATTTCATCATCCCGATATGGAAACGACCATTTGGATCCCCATCGCAAAGTGGCCCAACTTCCCTGAAATTTTCCTGTGGTCATACATGCTGCAAGATGAATGAGGCATCTGGCATCGTGTTCTGGACCTCTCTGGAAATGAAAGATCACACCACATTCATAGCATAGGGCATGAGAGCACAGACTTAGCAACTCTCCTGAGATGTTTTTTCCCTATTTTCCTCATGTCCTGGTACCACATGTTATTACCCAGGTGTGCTGCACTGTGGTATTTATCCCCTCATTATCTTCCTCTGCATTTCTCCTGTGTCTTTTGGAAGCCTTGTGCCATTCATGAAGTATGTCAAAGGACGTTCCCATATTTGGAAGAACCATAAGGGGCCTCTACCTCAGTGGAAGTACTATCATGATAGGATGAGGAACAGAAAGATAAAGAGAGTAATCGTATAGGCATATATTATGCACAAAAACATAGACGTCCACTACTCGCACCTCCTCTTCCTTATTGCACTTGTTCATTCTCTAGAACCATGCCAGCTTCTATATTTCTCATCTTGAATACAATCATTAAATTCCTTTATACTTGCAACTGTAAAGTTTGATGAATTATTGCAATTGGAAGCCTTCTTATCACAGGGTCATTTTTAGGATCCTGTATAAAAGTGTGAATATCAACGTTTCTTTTAACAAGAGCAGGATAAGCTTGAAATATAAACACAAAAACATCAAGCAAAAGCCGATGAACATTACTGTCAGTAAGTACCATATGTTTAACTGCTTAAAACAGGTAGTTACCACAAAATGAATTTGGATACTGATCTCGTTTCCAATTTCAGATTAAGAACTGACGTTTAGGCATAACTTTGATATTTCAATGTGTCTCGGAAAGTTCATTTTCAAAATTTCTAAAATTCTTGGCAAGTCTTTGCACTCCTGCTAGAATATCTATAAGGAGTGTCCACTGAATTTTAGTTCAAATGCAAAATCTGCATTATCCACTGATAGTTGCTTTATGATCCTTCTTCGTCATCGATTGAGTCTGCACACACTGAAATTCCTCTTCTTGTCTTGCTTCTGGAACAGCAATGATGGTAGGGCGGGTCTCACCTTTATTAGTGTTTACATCCCCTAAGTGAAGCTAAGCTCATCTTCCTTGGACCTTTACAGCTGAAGGGGTTATATTCTCAACGTAAAATGGACCATTGAATCATGGCTCAAGCCACTTTCTAGTAAAGTTTTGAATGAGATCTAGGTCTCCAACATATAACATAGGTGCTGAAAGTAGTTGAATTGGGTCGGTTGTTTAATGGTCTTCTTCTGTATTCTGAGACCAACCCCCCTTAAGCTTCACTTGATCTGAAATTAGAGAGATGGTCATACATGTCAAATATTCTTGCAATTTGTCACCTAATGTTTTAGCTACACTTTGCGCATCACTTTTACTCCTAGATGGAGGAGTGAGGGGTGTTCTCATATGCTGCCCTGTCACTAGTTCTTGAGGGGTGAGGTGATGGTCTGATCCTAACTGATTCCGAAGGGCACATAAAGCTAAGGGTAGGCAATATAGCCATCCCTTCTTCAAAGTGAATTTAATCTTGGCAATCCTTTCTTAAAGGAGGACATTGCGTCTCTCAAATATCCCGTTCACTTGCAGGTGATAAGCAGAATAAAACGTGTGTTTAATGTTCAATAGAAGCCCCATTTGTTCAAATAGTTTCATTAACAAAATGTGGCCCATTATCAGATCTCAGCACTTAACATACACCCCATCTCGGGAAATCCTTGAGCACTAAAAACCTAGCTGTGCAAGAGGCATCAGGGTATGTACACTGACCTGCCTCGATCCAGCTGGAAAAGGGACACACCACCACTAATAGATATCTATATCCATTACATTCTTACAGCATATCAACATAGTCGAGATGTAAATGCTGAAATGGACCATTCGATTGAGGTATTACCCCTCTGGTTGTTCTCAGCGTATGCCCAGTAGTACCAGTAGTAAACTTTTGACACACGATGCAGTTTACCATAAATAGTGCAATGTGTTCCAATAAATTCTGAATGAACCAGTCTTCTGCAATTGTAGCAGCAAGACACTCCCTAGTTACATGCGCGGGGTAATGCAGCTGTTGAAACACGAACCTTTAATAACACTACTGGTATGGCCGGCTTTCCAGTGCTGTCTTGATGCCATAATACATCTGTGGGGGATAAAGAACAGACCTTTCACTTCCATAATTCCTGCTCTTCCTGCGGTGCACTTTGACTCTCCATTAGTTGGGTTTTCAACAACTTATTAAACCCTTCCTGCATTAACATGGTTGTAACTACTTTTTTTTTAATACTTGCAGTATCAAAACTCAAAATATCTGGGGAAAATGCAACCCTTTTGGATTCTTCGTCTGTGGCTTCATTCAAGAGATAAAATCTGTTTGCTTAGTATGCGCTGCACATTTAACAACTGCTATGGCCACTGGTAGTTGTAGTGCTTTAATAAGCCTGTCCAATAAGGATGCGTGCTGAACTAGAATACCATTCGCACAGAGGTAGCCCCTGCTTTTCCAACATGGTAACCCTGCTTGTACGGTTGACGTCACATAGGTGGAGTCATTGTACACCGTCGCTTACTGCCCTTCGTGCTTCTTGAGGGCAACAATAAGTGCTACTAATTCTGCTGCAAAGTGAGACGGTACCCTTCCACTTGCTACAACATGAAATTATCCATTAACTCTGTGTCTCACTACCGTTGTGCCTGTGTCACACCGCTTCCTAGACCACGGACACACCTTTCCGCTCGCCCCTCCTTATCTATCCATTCCCGCACTCCCCGACACTCGTGCATTATGTCCCCCACTCACGTCGCACACATCAGGGCACGGCATGGCATGTTTGGGGGAGCGGGTGTTTATCGCCCTTCACGGCGGTGGCAGATCAACTGGAGGCTCCGCCATTTCAGGAACTCACATCCCTTGCGGAGACCGGCGCCTCCCGGCGCTACACGGATCACGTGACCTTGGTTGCCTAGCAGCATTGCAACGCTTTCGGTTCGCTTCACACGTGACTCTACGTGCGTCCCTTCCAGGGATAAAAGGAGTCTGTGAACCGAAGGCGTTGCTTCACAGCTGTTTCGTTTGTGATCACGTGACGTTCTCTCTTCGTTCAAGGACCTGCTCTGTTACCGACCCTCGCTTGCTTCACGGACTGCTCTTGCTTAACCCTTCAAGTACTCTTGGATTTGCCTGTTACTGACCCTCGCTTGCTTCATGGATTGCTCTTGCTTGACCCTTCAAGTACTCTTGGATTTGCCTGTTACCGACCCTCGCTTGCTTCACGGATTGCTCTTGCTTAACCCTTCAAGTACTCTTGGATTTGCCTGTTACCGACCCTCGCTTGCTTCACGGATTGCTCTTGCTTAACCCTTCAAGTACTCTTGGATTTGCCTGTTACCGACCCTCGCTTGCTTCATGGATTGCTCTTGCTTAACCCTTCAAGTACTTTTGGATTTTGCCTACTACGACCCTCGCCTGCTCCACGGATTGTTCTTGCATAACCCTTCACTGGCTAGGACCTCGATCCTGCAAATAGGTGGTTGCCTGTTCTACCCTACAGCTCGTTCAAGCTACAGCTAGGAGACCCACGCCTTGACCCAAGATCTCACAGGTATTCTGGTATTTTGGGTTTATGCACATGGAGGTATTCGGGCCCTGTTTCTTTACTTAACCACTGTACCTTGCCTTACAGCGCTCAAGGGGTTCTTCCGGCTGTTCCCGCGTCCTGGTTTTCCGGACTTCCACCTGTGGCCTTAATATTCACACTGACAATATATCTATTATCGTCAGGGTGTTTCTTGGGGACAGAGGGGTTGTTCATACTCTACACGACCAACGAACTTCGTAACAGACTGTGAAGCCTTTTTTTTGGTCGTCCAGAGTATGGATCCCTCCGCCGGGAATTCAGTGACCGCTTTGTTACAAGCAGTGGCGGCTCTTAGGACCGACATGACTACCGCCACGGCAGCAATACACCACTGTCTGGATGCCCTGCAAAGCACACGTTTTCCTTTACCCTCGGATGCTGAATTCGGTGACGCAGTCCCCTCAGATCAACCAGTCCCGGTTATGGTCCCTGCACCCACTCCTATACTACTTCCTATGCCCGTTCCCCTTGCTGCCCCCGAACGTTATCAGGGGGATCCTCGGAAGTATCGTACCTTCATCAATCAATGTAGGTTACATTTCTTGTGCAAACCCTTAGCGTTCCCCGATTCTGTTACTAAGGCCGCATTTCTTCTGTCCCATTTGTCTGGGGTAGCGGCCACCTGGGCCAATCCGATGCTAGAGAACGACCATCCCGCTCTCTATGACTTCGATCTTCTTGTATCAGAAATGGCCAAAGTCTTTGATACACGATACAAAGCTCACTCTAGAGATCTCGAACTCCTGGATCTAACACAAGGCAAACACACTTTGATAGAATACATCACTAAGTATAACCAACTCGCGGCTGAAACATCCTGGCCAGAGGAGAAAAAAGCAATAGTATTCTATCGGGGCCTATGCAACTCCATGAAAGATGCTCTCTCAGTGGTTCCTGCCCTTCCCTCAGTGTTCTCGGATTTGGTGGATCTTGCTTTACAAGTAGACGCAAGGAGATCCGAGAGAAGGGCCGAAACATCTTTCTCTGCCCACTCTGGACATCCCGTATCCACCGCCCCTGTTGAACCCATGCAAATAGGAGGTATCCGTAGTCCGATAACCCCATCCGAACGAGAACGCCGGAGAAACGACAAGGCCTGCTTTTATTGCGGGTTAAACGGACACTTTGTAAGGGAATGCCCCCGACGCCCCCAGAACAACACATCAGGTTTTCCGAAGGCTCGCCCATAACACAGGGGGCACCGGCGAGCCTGTCTTCGACCCCCTCCGAACCTGCCTTTGGCCCTGTTAGACCGATAGTGGTCCATGCCCTGCTAAAACCCACTGGGGAGATCAAACACATAGTCCATATTGTGATCGATTCTGGGGCCACTGGTTGTTTCATCGATATTTCCCTGGCCCGTCGTCTCAATCTGCCCCTGGTTAGGAAGGAACATCCAGAACCAGTGCATGCTGTGGACGGTACTTCGCTATCTTCCGGCCCGATCAGGTTCCAAACTGCTCCTATGGAAGTGGTGATTCAAAACATCCATAGAGAAACCCTGGCGTTTGATTTGATTAATACACCACTGTTCGGCATCATACTGGGAATACCATGGTTACGACAACATAACCCATTGATCAATTGGGGCAACGGACAGGTCACGTTTGAATCGGATGTGTGTCAACATTTCTGTCTCATCGACATAGATTCACTGTCCACTCCTGCCACGATTCTTGGTGCCATGGCTGCCACCCATATCAACGACAGTGTTTCGGACCCTGTGCTTTCACACACTGTGGGGGCTGTCACAGCCGACATACCTGCGGCCTACCACGATTTTCACATGGTGTTCGATAAAGCCACTGCTGAGGGCCTTCCCCCTCATAGACCGTACGATTGTCCGATTGACCTGGTTCCGGATGCTCCTATACCCAGGGGTAGGATTTATTCGTTGTCACGGTCAGAGGAGCAAGCCCTTAAGGAGTACATACAAAAGGCTCTGGAGTTGGGTCACATACGTCCTTCTTGTTCTCCGGCTGCTAGTCCGATATTCTTTGTGCCAAAAAAGGAGGGCGATCTCCATCCATGTGTGGACTACAGACGGTTAAATGCCATCACCATGAAAAACAGGTACCCTCTTCCGCTCATATCCACGCTACTGGACAGGTTGACTACAGCATCTGTTTTTACCAAGCTGGACCTCAGAGGGGCATACAATCTAATTCGTATGCGGATTGGGGATGAGTGGAAGACGGCGTTTTTCTCCCGACAGGGTTTATTCGAATACACTGTAATGCCCTTCGGGCTTTGTAATGCTCCTGCCACGTTCCAACGTTTTGTCAACGACGTATTCTCGGACATCCTGGATACGTTTGTGATGGTTTACCTGGACGATATTCTGATCTATTCATCCTCCCTGGAGGAACACGTCGGGCATGTTAGGGAAGTGCTCTCTCGCCTTAAGGCTAATGCCTTATTTGCCAAACCTGAAAAATGTCTATTTCATTCCAAGGAAGTGGAGTTTCTGGGGTTTCACATATCCCCTGGAGGCCTGTCCATGAATTTATCTAAGGTCCATGCCGTCACGGAATGGCCGACTCCCGTTAATCTGAAACAACTTCAATCTTTTCTCGGCTTCGCAAATTTCTACCGGCGATTCATCGTTGGCTTCTCTTCTATTGTTTCTCCACTGACCGCTCTGACCAGCCCCCTTGTCCCGTTCACTTGGACCTCCGCTCATCAGAAGGCTTTTGAGGAACTCAAGGCCAGGTTCGTGTCCGCCCCTGTTTTGCAGCACCCTGATCCCGATCTCCCCTACGTTCTGGAGGCAGATGCCTCCTCGTTTGCTCTAGGCGCAGTATTGTCTCAACCGTGCCCGACCACCGGTTGTCTACATCCAGTGGCCTATCACTCACGAAAGTTCTCGGTGGCCGAATCACATTATACAGTAACCGAAAAAGAACTATTGGCCATCAAGGATGCTTTACAAACGTGGCGTCATCATCTCATGGGAGCAAAACACCAGACAGTGGTATATACAGACCACAAAAACCTACAGGACCTGGCCTCTCTGAAATGTGCAAACAGCAGACAGGTGCGGTGGCATTTGTTTTTTGCCGCGTTTGATTTTGTGGTCAAACACAGACCAGGTCGCATTCATGGCAAGGCTGATGCCTTATCCCGTTCTCCCGGAGGGGAGTCCTTGTCCGTGTACCCCGACACCCTGCTAGGAGAGGGCCATGTCATCTGTACTTGTACCCCATCCCCCACCATGCTTACTGACATCAGGCGTTGGGTTTCCCAGAATCCTCAGGCACTCAACGAATGGGACATTGCCCTTCACGAGGGGTTACCTTTTATTCACGACAAATTGTTCCTTCCTACGTGTGACGTACGCAACCAGGCGTTAACATGGTCACACGATGCTGCCGTAAACGGCCATCCCGGGCAACAGCGTACTCTGGACCTGTTGCAACGCTGGTGCTGGTGGCCTTCCATGAGAAAAGATGTCGAACATTACGTCAACACTTGTTCCATATGTGCCCAATGCAAATCACGCAAAGGACGGCCTTTGGGGCTACTTTTACCGCTACCCGTACCTCCCAGACCATGGCACACCGTCTCGATGGATCTCATCACTGACCTACCCCGCAAACAGGGCTATGATACCATATGGGTTATTGTCGATTCGTACACCAAAATGGCCCGCTTTATCCCCTGTACTGGTATACCATCTGCTCCAACCCTGGCTCGCTTGTTCTTCAGATCTGTCTTCTGCCTCTTTGGGTTACCGCAGGTCATCATATCAGACCGTGGATCACAATTCACATCCTGTTTCTGGCGCGCTCTCACCAAACTTCTGGGGATCGATGCTCGCTTCTCTTCGGCTTATCACCCCGAAAGCGACGGGCAGACCGAGCGGGTGAATCAGGCTCTGGAGCAGTACTTGCGGTGTTTGTCCCTCCAGTACCAGGACTCCTGGGCCAAACTGCTGTATATTGCTGAATTTGCGTATAATAACTCCCGTCATTCGACCACTGGTTTCTCGCCCTTTTATGCACTATACGGGCAGCACCCACGTGCCCTTCCGCTTCCTGATTTCCCCTCTACTACTCCCGCTGCTAATGCCTGTGTTCGTGATCTGGCCGGTGTCCATGCCCAGACCTTGGTCCATCTCCGTGAGGCCCAGACAGTTATGAAGACAAAGGCTGACCGCAAACGGGCTGCAGCCCCGGAGTATCAGGTGGGCGACCGGGTGTGGCTTTCGACCAGGCATTTGCGGATCCCTGGATGTTGCAAGTTGTTGCCTCGTTTTGTGGGTCCTTATAGGATCTCCAGGGTCTTGAATCCCGTGGCTCTCAGGCTTTCGGTTCCCCTTTCTTGGAGGATTCACCCGGTCTTCCATACTTCTCTCCTTAAACCTTACCTTGCTCCTACCCGTGTCCTGGTCCCGCCCGCTCCTGTCTCGGTGGCTTCCCAGGATGTTTATGAGGTCAGTGCCATCCTTGGGTCCCGTTTCCATCAGGGTCGTCTTCAATACCTGGTGGACTGGCTGGGCTATGGTCCCGAGGATCGCTCTTGGGTTCTCTCCCGGGATGTCCGGGCTCTGCTTCTGGTTTCTCGGTTTCATAGGGACAATCCTACTAGCCCACGGGGTCGTGGGCCTTTGAGGGGGGATTCTGTCACACCGCTTCCTAGACCACGGACACACCTTTCCGCTCGCCCCTCCTTATCTATCCATTCCCGCACTCCCCGACACTCGTGCATTATGTCCCCCACTCACGTCGCACACATCAGGGCACGGCATGGCATGTTTGGGGGAGCGGGTGTTTATCGCCCTTCACGGCGGTGGCAGATCAACTGGAGGCTCCGCCATTTCAGGAACTCACATCCCTTGCGGAGACCGGCGCCTCCCGGCGCTACACGGATCACGTGACCTTGGTTGCCTAGCAGCATTGCAACGCTTTCGGTTCGCTTCACACGTGACTCTACGTGCGTCCCTTCCAGGGATAAAAGGAGTCTGTGAACCGAAGGCGTTGCTTCACAGCTGTTTCGTTTTGGATCACGTGACGTTCTCTCTTCGTTCAAGGACCTGCTCTGTTACCGACACTCGCTTGCTTCACGGACTGCTCTTGCTTAACCCTTCAAGTACTCTTGGATTTGCCTGTTACCGACCCTCGCTTGCTTCACGGATTGCTCTTGCTTAACCCTTCAAGTACTCTTGGATTTGCCTGTTACCGACCCTCGCTTGCTTCACGGATTGCTCTTGCTTAACCCTTCAAGTACTCTTGGATTTGCCTGTTACCGACCCTCGCTTGCTTCACGGATTGCTCTTGCTTAACCCTTCAAGTACTCTTGGATTTGCCTGTTACCGACCCTCGCTTGCTTCACGGATTGCTCTTGCTTAACCCTTCAAGTACTTTTGGATTTTGCCTACTACGACCCTCGCCTGCTCCACGGATTGTTCTTGCTTAACCCTTCACTGGCTAGGACCTCGATCCTGCAAATAGGTGGTTGCCTGTTCTACCCTACAGCTCGTTCAAGCTACAGCTAGGAGACCCACGCCTTGACCCAAGATCTCACAGGTATTCTGGTATTTTGGGTTTATGCACATGGAGGTATTCGGGCCCTGTTTTTTTACTTAACCACTGTACCTTGCCTTACAGCGCTCAAGGGGTTCTTCCGGCTGTTCCCGCATCCTGGTTTTCCGGACTTCCACCTGTGGCCTTAATATTCACACTGACAATATATCTATTATCGTCAGGGTGTTTCTTGGGGACAGAGGGGTTGTTCATACTCTACACGACCAACGAACTTCGTAACAGCCTGAATGCCTTTCCCCACTAGTCTGATCAATTTTCAAAGAACCATCAATAAAAATAATTTCCTCTCCTGCCAAAAACATTCTTTTTCACTTGGGGTATATCATCATAACATTCAACATAATTAGCACAGTCATGCACATGATCACCCCCTTCTACTGGCTCAACTACAAACTTAGCAGTATTCACTATTTTACTTCTTACAATCTTGATTGTTGGATTTGAAAATCATTACCTCATAAGCTGAAGCTATTTGTGATGTCAATGTACCTTTGGGTTTCTCTAAAATGGCAAACAGAGCATGCTCCACGAAAAGAGTCATTGAGCAGCCCATGACAATAATTGCAGATTTCTCAATTGTGAACGCGACAGCAGCCAATGACTGTTCGCAAGGAAAGTGTCCTCTCATAAAAGGGTCTAAATTCCCACTGTAATACGCTAAAGGCTTGTACCCCAATGTAGTCCTCTGCATAAGCACTGCTGTCATGACTGTCCCATTCATGTGCGAAAACAAATAGAATTCCAAGCATAATTGGTAATTCCCAAAACAGGGGCTGTACAAATTGTTTTTTTCCAGTTCCTTAAACCCTTCCTCCATTTCCTCAATCTATTCTATGTTTTATTTATCCACCTATGCTTTCTTTAAAGCTTGCAAAAGGGGTCTTGTGTATGCACTGTAATCAAACACCCAGGTTCTAACATAGTTGCATAACCCCAAAAACTGTTACATCTGTTTCACTGCATTTGGCTTTGAGGTTTTCATAATCTCCTCCGCTCTTTCAGGTATCACCTTCTTTCCTTCATGTGAAATCAGCTGCCCTATATAAAACACCTCTTCTTGGCAGTATTGTAACTTCTCCTTGTCAACCTTTTATTGCTTGTCTGCTAGGATAGTCATCAACTGAATAGAATCTTGTCTACACTCATCTTCCGTGGTACTACAAATCAAAATGTCATCAACATATTGTATCACTGCACTCTTGAGATCAATATTGTCTAGATCCTTCTGTAGGACTCTGTTAATGATTGATAGGTACTCACAGTACCCCTGGGGCAAACCAGAATGTTTCAGTCGAGTTTGGTGGAACGTAAAGGAAGTTAAGAAGTCTTGTGAATCTTTGTGCAACGGGATCGAAAAAAACGCATTTTTCAAATCGATAACTGTGAAATATCGAGCTTCCACTGGGATACTGCATAGTATCGAAGCCGGATTAGAAACTAGAGGAAACTCTGCTCCACAATCTGGTTAATCAGTCTCATATCTTGTATAAATCTCCATGCCCCTCTTTTAGATCGGATACACCACGGTATTACACAATGATTCCGATGGCACTAGAATCCTTTGTTTCATCAGTGCTAACATGGTCTGAAATATGCCTTCATTAGCCTCTCGAGACATGGGGTATTGCTTTGCTCGAGCCAAAATCACTCCTGGATTAAGCTTTATTTAACTTAGTAAACCTACGTCATAAGGGCATGTGGTTCAAAGGACACTTGGCACGTTCTCCAAGTCTTCCTGAAAAAATGCTGGATGCTGCCGCATTATCGCCATTCAGTGTGGGACTTTGCTCTTTTCTATCCTTATCCAGTATGTGATGCTCATAAAGAACACCCCTTCATCGTCTGTTTGGTCTTCCCTGAACATGTCATCATCAGTTATGTCAGTCAATCTGTACCCTTCCTCAAGAGCTATTACTGTCCTCCATGGTCTACCCTCATTATCTATTCCTTTGAGCATTACCATTTCCTTTCGTACTATGGCTGCTTCTAATTCTATAGGGATAGTCTGTCCCCACTCTTTGTCCATGGTATTCGTGGTCTAAACAAAAACTCATCAGGTATTCTCACAATTTTTCCCATTAAGCCAGGTAGCCATGTCACTAGAATGCTCACTCCATTTAGAAACATCTTTGGATCTACTGGAACGCCTCGCAGAGCCCCTTACCCTGTAAATGCTAATATAATCTTTCCAATGTTCAAATAGTGTATTCCTGGAGTGGAGCACAGTATTCCTTATTCAGTGAATGAAATTGTCATGTTAAGTTTTGCATAATATCTCTTCCTAAAATGTTAACCGGTGTCTGCCGTGTATATAACAAAGGAACAGACATGCCACACTCTACTATAGAGATTGTTAATTCACTAGTAAAAGGAACTCAACTCACAGCTCGAGAGAACCCTTGAGCATTCATGGCAATTCCTCACATTGGATATTTTCCCTCTCGTATACATGAATGATTAGCTCCAGTGTCTACTAGAAAAGAAAAGGTTTTGCCTCCTATCGTCACATCGACCCTTGGTTCCCCTTGGGGGTCCAGTGTCACTGATAGTACTGAACATATCAAGTCACCCTGTGAGCTGTTCTATTGTGGGTACAGGCTCATTCCCGTCCTTGTTAAAGGATGTCCTCCTACCACAGTGGCACCTCCTATTCTGGATGTCAGCACTTGTGGTTGTATAATGCTGTGTCTGCATAAGGGCTTGTTTTGACTTCCCTTGTGGTGGATTCATGTGCACTCGCTCTTGTTGCTGTACCTAATTTACTCACATCGCCTTTTGTCCGATAAAATGTGTGATATTTAGCGAACCCTTCTCTACTTTGTGTACCATATGGTGGAGGATAAGCTGTCCATTGTGTACATTCCCTTGACTTCCACATACACCCTGTCATCCCACAAGTCCAACATACTGGGGGTGCCCATCTGACTAATCCCCCTCGGTTATATCCTCCCTGGGTTCTCTGATTCCCTTTCTGTGTGTCCTGATTCTTGATTATTTTGGAATCCACCTCGTCTTCCTCGATAGCCCATACCTCTGCATCGTGGCACGAACCCATATCCACCTTTATCCATTGCACGCTGATTAGTCGCCTGTGATGCACCCACTGCTTCCTACATTCCCAATCCTTCTCCACTTGTCTATACCGCCCTTTCTATGGCAAATATTGACAACTTTTTCTGAACTAACTTGGCTTCCTTGATTTTCCTAGTCTCATCTTTCTTCTTATTTTTCTCTTGTAATAACCGTTAATGGTGTACTATTGTCAGTTGTATCTCAGCCCAAGGCTTCGCTTCCATCCCTACTTGTTTCTTCATCTGCCTCTGTACTGGCTCAGGGAACCCCTGGCATTAAATGTGGTAAAATAATGCCACTGTCTTTTACCATGGCTCGCAAGTTTCAAGTTGCAATTTCTCCTGAATGTCCTGAATGTAAGCAATAGGGTCTTCATCTTCCTGCATCGTATGCGTCATAATTGCACCCATATCTGATGTATCGGGATACTGTACTCTGAGAGTCTGTTCTATAATTATTAAATGGCACTCCATCATGCGCTGTGTTTTGTGCTGTCAAACTTGAATCCTGCTCTCCTCCATATGTCATCAGCCCTTTCCTCAAAAATAGCTGCCAGAAGACCTTTTTATGTCCCCTATGCCCAGCGTGTTTCCGCCTGTCATTTTTTCTAATTCCTATATCCATTTCCCAGCGCCTTAAAACAAACTCGGGAGCTTGCACTTTAAATTATCCTTGTCCATCAGCGACCATGGGATATACTGTGGTCTTGCTCCCCCTTTTTCCAATAAGGGAAACTGCCTAATCCCCAACCCACAGTTGGCTCACATCGTTAGTCTATCTTTGGCAGTGACAATCGTCCCTGTCCATCTCCTTGCCAGTAACAATCTTAACCTACTCACAAATGGCGGCGATTCTCCCTTCTCACTACACAATCGTCCTCAGGGATACTATGGATATGCTATGGGATCTGGCATCCTATCCTTAGGTTGTTCCAGATCTGACCATCTTACTTCTTTATCCAATTGCAGGCTTCCTTCATGGGTGCACACGCTCCTTCCTTCTACCCCAAGACTGGGTTATCTTTCCTCATCTGACATGTCTAGAGCCCAACTAGTCTGACTATTATCTTCCTCACCTTTGTCTAGGTTCAGTCTGCTTCAGGACAATGCTCTACGTCCATGATTGAACATAATGTCTTCTTTGCTTTGTGATTGAAATGCTAGCGATTGATCCCTCTTCCATTCGACTTCCGTACTTGTTACCATCCTTAAATTCTTGATATGCCTTATCAATCTTTTCTCCGATGCTTTCTGCATCAAATCTTTCTTCATCTAATGCAACTGTAGATGCCCCTGGCATTACTTCCTTTTTTGGAAGGAACTCTTCTATTCTGTCACATCGTAGTTCTGGGCTTTGCCCCACTGGTTCATTACAAATGAGACTGGTATCAAGAATCCACTGTCTTCTTCTTCGTTCTATTTCTTCATCTAGTTCTCTTTGCTTTATCGCACCCCTTCTAATTCTTTCTTCCCCTTGCCTTTGTTCATCTCTCTTCACTTCTTCCCTTAGTCTATGTATTCTTTTGTCCCTTAGTCTTTGTGCTTCCTCCTCTTCTCTCTTCCTTTCTCTGCTATCCCTGTCTTCTATTGCTCTCTGTCTATTGTCATACTTTCTTTGTTCTTCTGCCTGTTCTTTTTTTTCTTGCTCCTCCTGATACCTGCTTGTCTTCTTTCAATCTCTTCTCTCGTTCCTTCACTTTTCTTTCTTGTTTGCCCTTATCTTCTCTTTGCCTAACTTCCTCAATGCTTTTCCTATTTATTTTAAGTAATATCTGTCCTCCTATCCATTCGTTCCGTGCGATAGCTTTTTCGTCAGTTTTATCCTTCTCTCCTTTCTTTCTCTTAATCTCCCTGTCTATTTCTGTCGACAGATTTGACCGCTCACTCTTTTCTTCTTTGTCTTGTATGATCTAATAGATCTCTTCTTTTCTCTTATTCTCCTCTGGACTATCATCACTACTGTAAGTGGGAGGTTTTGTATATTGGATGACTATACCCCATCGCTGCTTTCAACTCCTTTAAAGGATATAACTCTATTTCTTCCATGCTAGCACACTTTACTTCGTGCGAGGCAAGGGAAGCTGGAGGCTCAACACCTTCCTCCTTACGCTGACTAGGCATCCACTCCTCAGCTGGCAGATCTTCCCTTTCTTTCTTGTACATTTTCCAGAGCTCGAGAATCGTTAACCTCTTCTCTAATGTCTTCCCCGTGTATGCAGTATGCAAGTATGTATTCATGTGTTCCAATACCGCTTTTGACAATAATCCCCCTTGTGGCCACGACATGAACATTTTATCTGCCGTGCCTTTCACCCATTACGTACTATACTGTTTAAGCTTGGGAATATGCTTTGGCAATGTTTTACATAAGAGCATCAAAGGAGTATCTCCCATAATGACGAGTCTCAATTGACTGTCAATACTTAACAGGCTTATGAAATAACCTTTATACTTTTGCTTAAATCACCACTTTATCAATGCCTTTAATACAACACGTAGGAGCATGCACCATCAATCGCTGATCAAGCCTCTAATTTCTTAATTAGCTATGTCTACCTTTGGATTGGTACCAACTGCTTCACTAGATTCAATTACTATTACTTTACAACTTCTATTGCTCTTTGATATTTTTACTCAACAAACATACAGACTAGTCGACATTACACATTAATAAACACTGTGATCACCTTTCTCTCCCTCGCCTTTACTTATACCCTATACAGGGTTTGAGACATCACCTTACGTAAATCTGTTTACGGGTTATATATTTCACTCTACTCCCATTGGAGTTTGAAACATCTCCTACTGAACTCCCTTGAGCCAGGACTCTGGGCGCTATCTGCTCTTCACTCAATATTTCCCGTAACTTAAAATTATCACAATCCCATCCCCTTCATTTGCAATTGCCCTTAGTCTACTCACTATTTGTTCGTTAATCGACTCGAGGCCTTCGGTATCGACTCCTCCTACAATCCAACCACTCCACCGTCTATCTGCAGAGCGCCCGTGGAAATCAGGCATGGATTTTGTCAAAGGGAGACATGCACACCGTCTTGGTTCTTCTTGCAAATTTATTTCAATCAGCCGCTCTCCACAGGAAACCCTGCAATCCTCTGGATAGTGGCGGAGGATGCTCGATTGTCCGAAACTCTGGAGACAAACTAGTTTGTATCTTTAAACCATCCGCACCGATACCACATGAGCGTAAGGCCCTTTGGGTATAGTGCATGCAATGTATGGGAATGCAGAATAACTCTGACACCAAATAGTCGAATCAACTCAGGAAAATGGCAAAGGTGCTGTTTTATTAACAATGATCTAAAACAGGGAGTTACAACAGACATCCATGGATGTTTGCTCGAGCTCTCAATGCGTTTCTCATAAAAATCTCCTTATGTTCAGAAAATACATCACACGTGACATCATACTACATGGCAAATAAGAAAAACCTACGAGGAATTGTGATACATTCAAGGGGAACATCTATATATACTTTCTATAAGGGGTGGGATTGTGAATGTCTGTCTATTGTCAGGTGGAAAATTTATGCCTACTTCTAAAACATGTCATCTTTATCACTATTAAGTACATGCTATATCATTGGCTCTCAAAACTATAAGACCCTTCCTTATATGGCCCTCAATAATTGGTTGGCATGCTCCTGCCATTTCTGGAACATTCGGTTCACCTAGCAGCACGTAAACTCAGACCCAGGTGCCAGGAGGTGGACTTGACTTGACCTCCCCACCCAATTAGCCCAACATTTCTCATCACCCATGCCTTCTGCCATGAAAGTACAGGCTTTCACTATTGTTGTTCTAGATTCCACGCTCAACTCTATTTCCATCCTTGGCTCACGTGACAGGAGACCACGATTTGGTCCATTTTACAGCATTTTAATGTCTTAAATGAATAAAACTTGGCACGCTTGGTGTTCTTTCTTTGCACCTTAACAAGGGATGATTCAGCTTCGCACGATCAGAGCCTTCAAGAATAGATAACCGCCTTGGCTGCTTCAGCATTGGACCAGGCCAGACAGCCTCGCCATTCATTTCCATGATCTCAGCTTATTCATGCTGCGACACAATTCTCTACCTTTCCTCTCCATGGGTTCTGGATTACTAAATTCATGACACCGATGTCCAGCTTCTATACAATGGTGGCTTCACCTGCAGTCTATTCACTACATATAGCCAGCTTCTAAGATTACTTAATCTACTTGCGTTACAGCATCTGTACAGTTATTGAACAGCTTGCATTTGCTGCAGTGCTTCGCACATGTGCAATCTTCTTTTTGCATATTAATGTTTACTAGTTTCTTAACTTTGCCATCAGTTTTTGTAAGGTCCGTGCATTCTCTTCAGCCAGTATTCTCTGGGCGCAACGCTCGTCTTTCGTGACATCACAAGCTCTTCTTTTTGCTCCTTTTTCATATTCCTTCAGGGAGTACCTCCCTCAGATTGTCATCTCTTCGGGGATACATTTGATAGGGTTTTCTCAGTGTGTACCTTCTTTGGAACACTCGCTGTGGTATGGTCACAACTGCTGTTGCTAAGTATGGCACAAGCTCGGGCTTCCAACATATAGGAGGTAGGGGGGCAGGATTCCCTGCAGAGGCATGTAACTACTCCTCTACACTGCTGTCCTCCACACCCCAGTTCAGCACTGCGCCTTCATGCTTGTGGTGCCTGTAAGGGAGAATTCTCAAAAATTTGCCAACTCCTCCCACCTTAGAGCCCACCAGCTCTTTGGTAAACTTTGGGACTTTGAATTTTTCAATTCAATGTGTTTTCTGTGTTTGTTTCTTTTAGTTATGGAGTCTAACCAACTCCATAGGCATCATCTTTTACAATTGTGTCACAAAGCACCTTCAGTGCAGGGCCACAGGGAAGTCTTCCAGATTTCCTAAGGTTTAAATACCTTCTCTGGGATCAACTAGGGTTTCCCAGAACAGGAAAGTGAAATTGACTTTACTTAGCATTGTACTTGCTAGACCCAGCACACCCTATTTTACAATAGAGTGCTGGAGGGGTTACTTAGTATCCCCTGTGTCTAAATGCTCATGTAAAAAATGTTATGTTACCCTTTCCTCAGTTGACTGGCTGGTGGCAGTGGTTTCGTTTTGATGGTTTGCATTTAACGTGACCGTTCGCGGACCCGGTAATGTTAACCATGGGAGCCATCTTTTTCAAAATGGCATCCAGCCATCTTTGCTAAAATGGTTCCCAGTTTTCTTTTTTCGCCTGGTCTTTCTGGAATGGTTCTTCTAAAGATTTTCTCTGCGCGCCAAACCAGGTTTGGTTTCTTTGTTCATTCGCCTTTGGCGGGCTTCAGGAGTGAAACCTGCCTCTGGCTCCTGAGTAACTGGGGTAGGCAGGAATTGAGGGAGGTGCCCGAAACTCCCTGTGCTTAGTCTCCTGTGAGTGGGTGTAGGTTGTGTCTGTGGGTCATCCCAAAAAGGTCTTGTCTGATTCAGAAACTCAGAGTGTACAGTTTTGAAGTGTATTTGCGTGTTACTAGTATATTGCTCCCTTTTAAAGAAGAATTTATAATTGACTGATGAATAAATTAATAATTGTTTATGCAAGAAACCTTGAGTGTAAGAGTTTATTTGAATACCTGTAATTGGGAAACTTTGTGTAACTCCATTACAGCTCACATGTCCCCTCTTGAGATAAGCCTGGCTGCTCAACACGCTTCTAAAACTGGGTAGTGCAAGCTTATACAAAAGGTTGGGTTGCCTATACCTGTAATCATAGTTGCTTGTAGTGTTCCCAGAGGATACTGCATTCACACTTTGCCTAACAGTGCCCCAGGGTGAGGAGGAGGCAACATGCATGGACAGAAATATTGGAAGAAAAAACTGGCCACATTTATTAACATTGCATACTTAAATGTGAGATGTAAAACAGAATTCGAAAGAAGCAGCAAACATTATCAATAACCGTACTCCCTTGAATGTTCCTTGATGACAGGTGGACCGTTCCTCCTCCTTGGTGGTACATGATGGCGAGGCCCTGTCCCGGCCATCCAGCCAAGCCCTTTTGGGAGCGGTACCAGGAGGCCCTTTACCTTGACCCTACACCGACAGCCTCCTGATCTGGCTCCTGACCCTTTTGACTGCTACAGACCCAAAGGGTCCCTGTGAGAGGCAGCCAAATCGCACACCCATCTGACCCCGGTAATGGGCCCCCCGAAGGGGCAAATCACCATCCTCTGAGATCCCCACCACCTGCCACAGAGACCAGGACTTGCCGGTCCCCAGCACTCCCGCTATCCCAAGCAGTATTAAAAAAAAAGCTATGAATGTTCTCAATAATGGTTCCATTCCTTGCTCAGGCAGCTGAACCGCATCATGATGGAAGTAAGACATACCTCTCACTAGGCAGTCCTGAACCATTTGTGGCTAGATGGCAAGATGCTAAGTTCAGGCTAGCCATTTTTCAGCTTTCGAGCAGACATGCTCAAGGGATGCAGCAACACGCCAGATCCCCACACAGTCTGTGAAAATATTTGGGACCATTCAATGATTGCCCAAAGGCAGAACCTACCTTCGATGAGAGGAAAGACACCAAACCTTCCTTCAGACACTTCCTGCCTAAAGGCACCCTGTGCTAATCTGGGCCAGGCATCCCCTCGCCTGGCACTTTCCTTCATCACAACCCCATGGACCTGCTGTAGCTGCAGGCCCCTGACACCAATATCCACAATGAGATGCTGAGACCTTTCAAGAGACCTGGCCTTCCTCAGACACTCAGCTCCATCCTCCTGATGAAAGAGTGTCCGATAATCCACATCATTCGCCTTGGTGCCATCCTCTAGAGTGATGAGAAAAGAACATGCGAGACACACAAAGAAATAAATCACAAAAAACAACCACCCCTAAAAGCTAAAGACAGAAACCGATATCCCCTGGGCCACTACAATTGCATTCCTGACCCTGCACTCCACTAGCACAGCAAGTGAGGCTGTATGTAACCTTTCAAAGGCATTCGATTTCCACCTCCCCAATTTCATAAGTAGCCTCTGATCTAAACCAAATCCAGCTGCTGTGGTGGCCTCCCCTATTCTGAAAGAGTGAGGAGCAAAACCAAGTTCCGCCCCTGAGAGATCCCTTCGAAAACCTTCCTGAATTGGAAGGAAGGTAAGCTGGAGCCATCCTGATGTACGAATAACAGCCCTGCCTCCTCCCCCTTAGGCAGTAGTAAGTCAGATATGGCCCGTACAGGACAAATCAGGGCTTTGCTGTAAGTTCCCAATGATATCCTTGCCCCATTCCCTTCTTGATCGGTCTTAGATTGCCTGACCCAAATATGTACCACTAAATCGGCACACACTACGTCTCTCCAGACCAGTTCACCATTCTTATCATGAGTGGATGCCCTCACTAGCTCTCCAATCTTGAAGGCCCCAAAAAATACACAAACAAATGCCACCCTGAACAGCGTGCATTCATATCTGTTCCTACAAATCCCTTCCAAGGCCAGAACAATGTCTTAATTTTGAAAGGTCCAACGCCCTCCTAACATCCTTCTGCATCCCCTGCAGCCAACGCCACCCCCGACAGTGCCTTGCATATGGCAAAATCAGCTGCTTGGTTGTCTACCACCTGCACATCTGCAAAAGAACACACTGCAGCTACATGCCTATGCGACAGAGCGCTGAAACCCCCCCGACTGTGCAAATACCCCAGGTAGTGGAAGAGAGATGCCCTGTGAAAAAATGGCCCAAAACCCTGCTTCCTGTAAAAGGCCCTGAATTCCTTAAAGGTGCCCTTGTAGGCTTTCTTGGTTTAAGTGGCCAAAGAGCCCATAATCAATGGAGAGAGAGCTGGGAACAAAACCTCCAGAGTATCTCCGGAAATGTGGTCATCTCCTCCTCTTCCTCCCAGTGCCAACACCGAAAATCCTGCTTCTTAATACAAGCCAAAGCATCAGCAGAATTATTATTCACACCAAGGATATGGTGCGCACGAAAACAAATTTTGTATATGAGACACAACACCAGTCGCTTCAGCAGTCTCAAGACCATGGGACAAGTAGCCCTCTGTCTGCTGATAGCCTGCACTACAGAAATGCTATCCGACCAAAGGATCACACTCTTGTCTCACAGTGCCCCCTACTAAATCATCAGCACTACAATAATGGGGAACAGTTCCAAAAATGTAACATTCTGCACCAAAACATACTCAAACCATTCGGGAGGCCATTGCTTCCTGCACCATTTGGGTCCCAGGATTGCTCCAAAGCCCAAACTGCCTGCTGCGTCACTATAAAGACCCACTGAAAATATGTGGTTTACTTTTAAGGCCATATCCTAGATCTGTTGAAGGTGGACAGGAACGTTGCTCAGACCTTGAAGTCCTCCTTTACCTACAACCACATGTGATGATGTTTCTCTGTCATCCCTCTCATCGCCCCTGCGATAGACCTAGAAGAGGACCTGCCCATGGGAAATATATGCAGCGTGAAGCTCAGTTTACCCACCAACCGCTGTTCTTGGTACAAATACAGCCTTCTGGAAAGCCTGCACCTTCCCCACTGGCAAATGATACTCATCCCAGGCTGAATCGATCTCAATGCCTACGGATATCAGTGCGGTAACGGAGCCCGCTGTTTTGTCAGCAGCAAAGGGCAACCCTCATTTACTTGCCACTTTGTGAAAAGCCTGCAATGTGGCCGTTCACCAGGCTGACCCAAAAACAGAAAAATGGGGCACCCAGGCCCCATCTCTTGCCATCCGCACAGTGGCCCACTCTAGGAATTGTGACAAACCTGAGGGTATCTTCACTCCTACTTCCCCCGGATCCTGTGATCAGGTGGCCAATGAAAGGCCATCGCTTTTGGATCCTGACCCTGGGGTGGAAAGCGAGGCAGGGTCACCTGGGTGGATAGTCCGTGGGGATTGGGAGTTGGGTGCCCACAGGAGAGAAATGGCATCTCCCTCCCCCAGCCTTTATAGGCTATTGTAAGCCAACTCCCCTCATTTTAACTCTGACAGCACTGGGACGAGAAAGAGGCGACTGTAATGAACACCAAAAACCCATTGCACCACTCTAGTACTGGGACCAGGAAGATGCCTGCAGAGTACTGTGAGGGCCAGGCATGTCCTTCTAACTACAGTCAGGCAAGCCCAATTTAGACGCCACACGTGCAACCTGTCACATGTTTGCAGGTGTATAAAAAGAGAACCAGAGAACAGCAGAGACAGCAACAGAGAGGCCAGCAACCAGCAGCGGACCTTTTTCATGAGGAAATATGGTAGCACAAAGGGCTGTGGCAGACCAGGTGAAATGCAGGGAACAGAGCATGCTGGGACTGAGGACTCCATGCAGTTTGGGTTTGGGCCATAACTTGTGTTTGGGGAAAATCCTTGTGCTCCAGGCTGCAGCGGGTGCGCAGAGGAACGTGGTACCATGCTCCTAGAGACTCAGAAGAATGCTTGTTTACCCCGAAGCCAAGTGAAACTTTGGAGTGCCTGAGGGGCTGACGGAATCCTCGTTGTGAAGCCCGAAAGCAGTGGAAGACACATTCCAGGTTCACTGTGTCAGCGGAACATTTCATTAAAGCCGGTGAGTTTCAGTAATCCTAGAAACAACGGATCACTGTACATGCAACCGCTTATTTTTAATGCAGTAGTAGCATTGGGGATTAGAGTAAAAGCAGTGTTGAACCGATCATCATTGACATGCCCTGTACATGAACAGAAGGTAGGCATGCAGACACAAAGTAACAATCCATTATACAATTGAATCTCCCATTGAATCAGAGGCAAGTCACGTGTGTGTCATGAACAATAACAGTACTTCATTGTATCCCGTGTCAATTAAACAGTTCCAATTGAATAAGAGGGAAACTTAGAAAACTCAAAACTGTGCATATGAAATACCGAGCTGAATGAAAACTTGAAATTTAGCATATTGAACACTGTATTGAATAAAACGTTAAGGGTAGAGCAAAGTGGCGGATGACAGCTAAGGGGAAAGTGCCCATGTGAAAACAACCTACGTAAAGAAGTAAAAGTGTAAAAGAGTGCCATGGAAAGGTGGGACATGAATAAGACCACCACAAAGTGAATTGTATGAATGGATGCAGTGCGGCAAGGCCAAAGACTGGCAGAAGGTGTGTGACATGTTATAGCAAAGCCAAGAGGCTAACAAAGAAAAGCCAGAAGAGTGTACCATTGCACATAAACCCAAGAGGTCAGCAAAGGTCAGCAAAGAGGAGCTAAGTGAATGTGACTCTGTACAGAAGAAGTGTGGGCTGAAGAGCCTAGCGATCCTGGTTGCGCGGCCTGTGATGGGTGGACTGTGTGGTCTGATAACTGTGCCTAGACCAGTGAGCCCTAAATTGTGAAAACCAAAATGCTTCCTGCTATTGCCCTTCTAAATCTCTCACCATAAGTCAGTCATGCCCCATGCACACACTCACAATACATTGATATGATAAAATGGAAATACGTAAAGAACAAGTTCCGGACCAGTCGTTTCCCCCGAATTTGCTAAAATCCTTCCCTCACAGGCGGCAGAGGGAGCCTGCAGGGATCCTGTCCCAGGGCTGCATGGATCGCCGTGCTGATATGCCTTTCTGTCTGTGCAGGCCCCCCGTGTTCCCTGTACCCATGCCCAGAGCAGCAACGGCCGATACAGGCTCTGCAGGGACTGTGATTACCGATGAAGACCCTGAGCATGTTCCCTTCCTTGTTGCTTTGTGCCTTTTTTAATAGCAGTACCGTTTCCCTGGGGGGAACATTCTTCCTACAAGCTGAGTATCCCCAGATGCCCCTTCGCTCCCCACAAGTAGAGCATCCTCTTCCCCATTTCTCTCTGTCTACCTCAATTAAGACATCACCTTGGCCATCCCTCTTTCCTGTACCATGGCAAACAGTGCCCCAAACTGAATTACTACACTGATAGCACCCTATAATCCCTGAAACACTGGGTTCTCCTACATTAATGGACAATCAGCCCTGGCCAACTAGTAGCAATATGCCCTACACACTGGCAACAGGCTGAGTGACGCTTCTATCCACAACAACGGTCTTCAAAACAGTTCTACTTAGTGCCCCAATACACCAACCATCACCCGCCCCAAACCAGAAACTGCAGGCATAGATATCATCTCTACCCCGCCACCCACACAACACCTGGCCCCCCAAACAGATCCACCTGTCCCCGCAAGCTCTCATGTGCGAAACACCTCGGCCTGCCACAAGCCCTCACCTAGTCTGGATCCCTGAAGCCGGGATGCAGATCCATAATCGGCTGATTTGGCCCTGGCCAATAGCAACAGAGCCTTGAGGTGCAAGAAGAAAGTCGGCCCATGTGTAGAGAGGACGGTAAATGGACCTGCTGTGTCAAGGTTGGGGACGCACAGGATCCGGCGAAACAAAGTGATGAGGTCTGACTTTGGTACGGCGAGGAGCAGGACCGGCGCGGGTATCACTGAAGAGGAGATGCTTTCCGCTCTTTGGTCTTCCTTTCAATGCCAGTATTCCCGCAGCTGGATTCGCTCTCGCCCGTAGCAACCCCGAATTAGAGTCGCCTGCCCCTGCTCCCCCTTCACTCCCGGTGCCCCAAGCCTGGGGCACGGATGTAGCCAAGTGCTGCGCCTTCCGCGCATAGTCCCCGCCCAACACACCTGGACGCCCCTCGATTCTGCCTGTCTCGTGATAATCTGAAGCTATTAATCCCCTGCAATGGGGTGATGCAGGTGGCAGCACCAAGGCGAGATACACGACACATACTACTTTTTGGAAGGCAAAAAATGCAACAATTAAAAAGCAATAAAGGACATCATACAGGTCAAAATACTGCCATAGTGGTCCCAACCTAATGATTGGGGGTCCCCCCTGCACATGCCTGACACCCCCTGTTGCCCCAAAACCTAATCACCCATTGCCCCAATACATTTTTTGCTGTGTTCTTGTTGATACGCACAGAGTGAGCCAACTGGTCCACATTGTTTGTCTCAGTCTTTCCTTAGACCCATGTCACAACACTTGTTTTCTTGCCCCATGGGCCCCGTGGACCACAATCTATTGTGTTCCCCAGGTTGAAAACCCCTCCTACACCCATTGGCAGCACCATACGCCATCCATTTGCATGATCCCGTTGGATGCAGGAAGGTCCCCAATCATACCACCACACCATCCCGGGGTCATCTAAAGATAAATACATGACATGCTAATAACCTCTTATGATAAGCGGTTTCACCACTTCTGAAATACAAGAGTGAATCCAGGCTCCTGTAGTGATTTAGTTCTGGGGCACCACCCATTATCCTTCTGTGGACCTCTAGTTCTGGGGAACGGCCCGTCATCCACACATCACCCTCTTGAGTAACTCTCCCCATCTCACATTTGGGCATGACACTGCTGTTCCTACCTCCCAGAGAGGAAAGAGATGTTATGTTATTTGATATTTGAATAGCACCTACTGCTATTGGTATGGCCACAAAGCACTGCCTTGGATGAACGCCCTTTGAAAGACTGTACTTGTTAGCCTGTGCAAACAAATAAATATTGGTGCATATTTCATGCAGCGCAAATTGCAAAGGCATGAGGAAAACTGCTATGTCAGTGTCTATGTGACAGCTGGACCGAATATTTAGTGAGACTCGGCTGTATTCTACGGGTTGTAGCACGAGAGGGAGCAAGGGTATTGTAAATAGTCTATCAATCCCTAGGGCAACTGTCTATAGTTGAGGGCTCTGCTATACTTTACATTCAGAACACATGCATCAATGGCTAACATGCAGTCAGCAAGCAAATTACATGCACAATCATCAGCTAATATAAAGATACCACCAGCGCAGGTCCTCCATTTGGACCATCTCGATATTGCAGTAAAAATGTACTATGAGGAAAACCTCACAATAGCAACATGCAGAGTGGGGAAAACATCACAGTAGGGACAAATTCAAAGTGGTGAAACCTCACAGTAGCCAAAATCAAAATAGCAAATTGTATAAGCATCAGAATTCAAAAAGATACAAACATCACAGAAGCAAAATTTAAATGGCTGAATTTCAAAGTTGCAAAATTCAAAGGATCAGAACTCAGAATGGTGCAAAGCCTCCCAGTAGGAAAAACTAAAGTGACAGATTTAAAGCTGCACACGTTCCTAGTGGTGAGACTTCACCGTAGCAGAAGATTCAAAACAGTAGAGTTAAACGTGGTTACAAATACTGGATTCAAACTTTTGCATCGTCCCTTAACTTGTTTTCAGTGGTCCTTTTGGTCGGCGGGGGGACTGCAGGTGAACAGGGAAACGTGTGATAGGCAATCACTCATGTTCAGCACTGCACGTGGGAAGGTGAATGGGTATCAAGCTCTTGTGGAAGCAACTGGAGAATTGTAATGCGCCTACATGGCACTGGAGCGAGCCAGAGTCAGTTCGCTCTCTTTATGAACTGACTGACATTTACACAGATATTTTTGATTGCGGTTATACAACCGGCAACCAATCAGAATGGTGTTAGGAAACATAGCGATTTGGATTAACCTTTCCTGGAACGAACCAACTACATCTAAATAAGGCACAATGCTGGTAAAAAAATACCTTGGGTTACTAGAAGAGCAGGGAGCTAGATCTTGTTTTTAAAACCAGAAAAATATGTTATGTAGGTCAGAGACCCTGTTCCTGCCGACAAACAAAGTTTGACATGACTACCAGCAGATCTGAGAATTAGGGGCAACATATTAGCTGTGATAGAACTCCCAGTGACTTTAATAATGGATGTGTGTTAAGGAAATGGATAGAAAGATGTCGTAAACCAATTTCCATTGGGGTTCATTTTCATAACCAGAATGCTTTGCTCATGTGGCTCTGAACTGAAGGTGAACCTCCAGTGATTGCTACTGAATGGCACCGCAGCGTGTGCAACCTGGCTCAAATGGCTCATTCTGCGTTCACTAAACCAATTGGGGAAGGCATACACACTCTAGAAAGCACTGATCTGCTGCCCAAATATGGTGCATGCACCATTTACCATTTGGCATATCTAGCAGCGTATTAATTAATTGTCAAGGGGCCCCACATTTTGGAGATTCACGATAAGCTTATTCGATTCAGTTGTCTTTTGTATTGAGAAGGATTGAGTGTGCCATGTCGGTCTCTCAATATCTTTACATCCACAAAATGGGTGATAACAGCGAAGCTGTGATGAAGTGACAATTCCCAAACAGAAAAAGGGCAGAAATACTTTCTTAATCAGCGAAACACTTGAGTGTGTGGTCTGTGTTTAGCAGAACCACAGCAGGGGTATCCGACCTGTTACCCTCCTGATGTTTTGGCATTCAACCCCCATCAGGCCCCACCAGCACAGGCAGTGGGGAGAGAACATGGGAATTCAATGCCAAAACATCTGAAGGACAGACAGTTGGACAGGCCTGATGTGGGGCATCCAGAATGAGCGGAAAAACACAAAGAGGCTGGGGTTTTAGGGCTGCAATAAGTCAACCCCAGGAGTTATAAACGTGTTTAAGGGGGATTGCAGCCACAGTGATCTCCGACAGTACTATAGCAGCCACTGGACGGCTCCATTAAGGCCATAATATAGCACTTCACGAACAGCCCCGAATATGGAGGCTTCCGATCATCTGGGAGATTCTCCTACGAGTTCATTTATACATCTGGAATTGCTCCAAAATCATCAACTTCGTAATGTTGACCGGTTATACCCAAACTATTTTGTTGAAAGAGACCTAGGTTTGGAAAATGTGGAAGACTCCTTCATGGTCTTGGAATGTGACAGCATGAAATCCTTTCATACATCACTGAGTGCCATGGATACATTTAAGAATTTCCCGGATTCAGGAAAATACAGAGTTGTCCAATGGGGCTACTAAACTGTGGGATCTTATCTTTTCAACCTATGAAAGATTTAGGATATTCTTTGAAAGTGCTATAATGCTGCATCTCAAGCACCCTCGTGAGTTTAGGCGAACACATGGCATTATGGGCAGAGTCACTGCTGAGGATACTAGAGTGCTTTCAAAGTGTTGTTAAAACACCCTTGTTGCTAAACTAAGAGAATTTACCTGAGTTGTTCCTGGGGCCTGCTCCCCCCTTTTTCTTTGTTTTCTTTGGCATTCTTTTGCCACACTATCCCCTGCTCCCACCCCCATCCGCTTCCTTGTGTCCTTTAGTCCCGCCTCTCGCATCTCCCCCTGAGCCTCTGATTAGGCCTGCGCCCTCTTGAACATCTTATCGTGGATACACTCCTCGATGCATCCACAGCTTTAAGACATTTTTCCATCAAGCCTGACGATGAGGAGTTGTTCCTGGGGCCTACATATGTTTCTGCTGTATGCTGCAACCCACGCCTTTTCCCCCTTTCCTGGAAACTCATATCTAGGTGTTCTTGCTTATTTCTGCTGTATGTTGAAACCTAGGTCTTTTCCCCTTTCCAGAAAATTCCTATATAGGTGTTTAGCGTTTTCTGCTCTATGTTGAAACCTAGGTCTTTTCCCCCTTTCCAGGAAATACATATCTAGGTGTTTGCGGTTTTTTCTGCTGTATGTTGAAGCCTAGGCCTTTTCCCCTTTGCAGGAAACTTGTATCTAGGTGTTCTTGCTTTTTGCGGCTGTATGTTGAAACCTAGGCCTTTCCCCCCTTCCAGGAAACTTGTATCTAGGTGTTGGTGCTTTTTTCATGCTGTATGTTGAAAAACCTAGGCCTTTCCCCCTTCCAGGAAATTCGTATCTAGGATTTTTGCCTTTTCTGCTTTATGTTGACACCTAGGCCTTTTTCCCCCTTCCCGGAAATTCGTATCTAGGTGTTCTTCCTTTGTTCTGCTGTATGTTGAAACCTAGGCCTTTTCCCACTTTCCAGGAAATTCATATCTAGGTGTTTTTGCTTATTTCTGCTGTATGTTGAAACCTAGTTCTTTTCCCCTTTCCAGAAAATTTGTATCTAGGTGTTTTGAGTTTTCTGCTGTATGTTGAAACATAGGTCTTTTCCCCCTTTCCAAGAAACTTGTATCTAGGTGTTTGTGCTTTTTTCAGCTGTATGTTGAAACCTAGGTATTTTCCCCCTTTCCAGGCAATTCATATTTAGGTGTTTGCGTTTTTTCTGCTGTACGTTGAAGCCTAGGCCTTTTCCCCTTTCCAGGAAACTTGTATCTAAGTGTTCTTGCTTTTTGCTGCTGTATGTTGAAACCTAGGCCTTTTTCCCCCTTCGCGGAAATTCATATCTAGGTGTTCTTACTTTTTTCTGCTGTATGTTGAAACCTAGTTCTTTTCCCCTTTCCAGAAAATGTGCATCTAGGTGTTTTGCGTTTTCTGCTGTATGTTGAAACCTAGGCATTTTCCCTCTTTCCAAGAAATTCATATCTTGGTGTTCATGCTTTTTTCTGCTGTATGTTGAAACCTAGGTCTTTTCCCACTTTCCAGGAAATTCATATCTAGGTATTCATGCTTTTTTCTGCTGTATGTAACCTATGCCTTTTCCCCCTTTCCAGGAAACGTGTATCTAGGTGTACTTGCTTTTTTCTGCTGTATGTTGAAACCTAGGCTTCTTTTCCCCTTTCCATGAAACTCGCTTCTAGGTGTTTTTACTTTTCTGCTTTATGCTGGAACCTAGGCTTTTCCCTTTATCCTGCTCACTTGATTCTAGATGGTTGCATTGCTGTTGTGTTGAAGTTGCTTCCTGCTTCTCCCTCAGCCGCTCTCAGGCCTCTCTTGGCCCTCCTCTCCCCCTCCCACACCCTTCCCTCCTACTCTCCTCTCTCTTTCCTACATCACCTGGTGAGGTCTCTGGACTGTTCTGCTCTGTGAGAGTCTCATTCAACAGGTTTTCCCCTGCTACTTCTGAGCTTCTAGGACAACATTGCTTCCGTTGGCCAGCCTTGGCTGTCTCTGCATTTAACTCCTTGCCACTATGCTCCTTCCCGTTTCTCCTCAAGCACTCCCTAGTGCACCCTGTCCGCAAAGGTGCAAGTGAACCTATTTACCTGCAGTTAATGGCCCCTTCTCCTCCCTTCCGTCTGAGCACTGCCCTTCGTCCCCGTTCCTGCACTTCCCGTCCTACCCCTCTCCCCTCATTTCTGTTACTGCACTTGAATTGTCTCATGACGTAGTAGGAAAATAATTGTTTTATTTCTTCCCTGTTCATCCCATCCTATTCTTCCTCTCCTCTCTTATTTTCTGTTACTGCACTTGCACATTCCGAATTGTTTTTTAACCTAGTAGGAACGTTATTGTTTGTCTTCTTCCCTTTCCCCCCTATACTTTTACCTCCAGTCTCCCCTCCCTCAGAATTCTTGTTACAGCACTCGCATGTTCCAAATGTTTCAAGACCTATGGTGAACGATATTGTTGTTTTGTCCCTTTACCTCACCCTCCCTTGTCTTTATGCGCCTTGAAACATTGGTTGGCTGTATAGGCGCATTACAAGTATCCAATAAATAAATAAAAAAATAAAAAAAGATATGTTGTGGTGTGAGGTAACTTCCATTATGTTTGGATAGTGTTAGGAGCTCCCCTTGTATGACTCCTTTGGTTGGAGTTCCCATTGTAAATCAATGGAGTCTATTTATTAATCTCTTATTGAATTGTATAAGGAGAGCCACAATCAGAGAATGATTTGTAGTCCTTCCTACAATAACTCTCACTCTCTGGGGTCTGCACTAGTGGGTCCAATTCACCGTTTGAAAAAGAGCTCATCACCAAACGTCCACTCCACCACCATGTGCCAACCTTTAGATGCTCCAGACCATATACATATGATGATTTAATGCACTGTAACTACGTGCTGCTCTCAGCACCCAAAACGTGCCCGCTCAATTCCATATGATGCCAAAAGTAAGCATTTCTAAAAAGTCCACTGCCCCTATGGCCCCATGTCTAACATATTTGTTGCTTTCCATCATCTTCTACCCATCACAATGTACCCTTGTATTTATCCATCAGCTTTTTTCTGCTGTATGTTGAAACCTAGGCCGTTTCCCCCTTTCCAGGAAATTCATATCTAGGTGTTCTTGCTTTTTTCAGCTATTTGTTGAAGGCCTTTTCCCCTTCCAGGAAACGCCCATCAGTGCCACTTGGAGTGGTCCTGAGCAACCTAGCACATTTTGGCCAATCATACATTCAGGCTCACTGCCCTCCCTCCTGCACACATGCCGGGTTAGTACAAGGCTCGAACTGGCCTATAGGGTAATAGGCCCATGGCCAAACGAAAAACACAACATTCTCGTGTGTGCCCGTTTTTTTTGCAAAGTGGGCCACTTTGGTGAGTTATTTCACTCCGTGGCTAGTCGTTTTGACCAGTGTTGATGAAAAAATATTCTTTAAAATACACAATTTGCATCACACTTTATAAAAAAAACTCTCCCTTGGTTACTATTCAAACAGTGTCCCAAAAGGAATGAATAGGCATTTGCAACTTTGGGCCACTTTTTCATTGGTGCCCTAAAGAATGTTATGGCCCAGTCCAACCGTGGTTGGTACTTGCCAGTCCATGCAAACCCACAGTGTGACACTAGTAGGTCTCTGCTCCACCCATTGAGCAAATGGTTACCCCAGCATCCATCTAAAACGCCCAAGTACAATGCATGCCCGCAACATGCCAGCTCACACCTCTGAAGTAATCCTGTGCTGCCAAAAGGATCAGAGGTTACTGTCACTCAGGTCACTCTCCCCTGTATACATTTCTGGTCAGAACCTCATTTGCGTGCCTGGAAGAAACTCATGCCCCACCACCCGGCAAAAAATTGCTTATGGCTCGGGAAACATCTTCCGCCGCCTTCCACCTCATACTGTGTCTGACACCGCACAACTCCAGCCAAAGCTCAAGTACTGCAACCGGTCACCCCTCCCGGACCTCTGAGCATGATCGTGAGGGACAAAGTGTTTGAAACTCACCATTACCAAGTTCCTCGACCCCTTCCTCTGTACCCGTACTCCATTGTGCCTGCCCTTGCCTTGGTAACCACTTCACTTGCCAGCACCGGCCCAAGGGCCACCAGTGTGATATAATTAAGTATGCACCTGGAAATACTTTTGAAATTCACAAAACACCTATGCTACTAATACCAGACCATTGTATATCAACCGTGTCCTTCATTCTTGGTCACTCCTTTGCACACCAGCAGTGCCCTGTGTCCACGCGACTCACTGAATCCAAGTGGTGTGGCCAGATGCCCACGTTATGCAACCTATGTAGTTCCAGATATGTGGCCAGAGGCCCATGGGCCGGGTTGCACACTATAAATAAACAAAATACAAATACAAATGAGTTTACACTGGAAAGCCTCGGTCAGGCTATCGTTAACTAACCCAACAAAACCTCAGCTACTTCACCATCACCCAAGTCGAGGGAACTTATCCATGCATTCAACCACCGAACCTCCCGCTTACATGTGTCCAATCAAACAGCTCCTTGCAACTTATGTATACCCTATTCCTGCGCTAGCCACATACACCTGCACAACACCAAGAAACTTGAAGATGTTTGCCACCCACTGTGAAATCCATGAGAATATGGACGCAAACCAACTGTCATCTGCAATATCTTCTGTCTCATCTTCCATCTTGGTATGCAGGTTCGTCAGCAATGTCATGGCCTCTATCAAGGTCCCATTCTTGTCATCGTGGGAAGGTATGAATGTGCAACATGATGGTCCAATTTTGGCACAAACTCCTCCTTCCATCACTGTGATCATGTCAAGGACATATCTGTTCTGCAGGGTCATCAGTCGTATGGGCCTCAGCTCTTCCTTGATAGCATTGAATCCCTTTATGGTGGTGTTAATCGTCTGCAGAAGTTCCCATCTGGTAATTTCCAACCATTTGGCATTAGCCATCATCTAGATCCCAGGCATGAAAATAGTCGTGAAGCAGTCTTAATGAATAACCTGTGCTCATACGGAATGGTGTAATATGCTTTTATTGACTTAGCTGAGAAGTAATTCTCTCTTCTGGTTTGGTTGAAGAATTCAAGTGCTCTTCTCTTTCTCAAATTGGCATCTACTTTTGGAAATTCTCCAAGGTTCAAGTCACTCTGAGGAATCACTAGCCCTGGAACATGGTTGAGCACCAAGGAGCACGTCCCTCCCCAATGCTTGGGCAACTTCATGTAGGCTCTAGGCCCACAAGCCCAATATCGATCCATCAGGACGGCTGTCCCTGCTCCCATTTTGGTAATGTCAACTGTAGTTTTGCAGCCTTTGTTATTTCCCACACGTTTCCTTATTTCTCTTTGGAAGCACAATGTCACATTCGCCAATGGAATCACAACCATTGGACCTGATTCATCTTCTACCCATGTCAGTAGTTCGTCATGCTTAGCCCATAACTTCAAATACCCATTGTTTACTCTCTTTACCTCTTGCACATATTCTGACTTCAGTAGATGAGCTGCAAAGGACATCATTCCTCCTTTCCATCCCTTCTTGGATTTCACTTGTCCATAGACTAAGACTTGAGTTTTTTCGCAACATCCAGGCAATCCAGTTATTTCTGTTATATTGGCACATTCCATTCTCTTCATGTCTTTCATGACTATCTCTTACGGTCTGTCTGCAGCATACACAAGCCCCTTGCTCTTCCATCCTGGTTCCTTTTCCAACTGTGAAGTCTTGATATAATCATCCTCGAATGGAAACATTAGCACTAAACCTTTGACACACGATGCAGTTCACTATGAATAGGGCAACGTGCTCCATCAAATTCAGAATGAACCGGTTTTCTGCCATTGTAGCAACAAGACTCTCCCTAGTAACATGTGTACAGTAATGCAGCTGTTCCAGCTTGACCTTTAATAACGCTATTGGCATCACCGGCTTTCCAGTGCTGTCTTGTTGCCATAATGCTTCTGCAGGGGATAAAGAACACCCCCTTAGCGTCCATACTCAGAGTATCAAAACTTGAAATATCTGGGGAATATGTAACCCTTTTGGCTTCTTCGTCTGTAGCTTCGTTCCCACCAGAGACAAAATCTGTTTGCTTAGTGTGCGCTGAGCATTTAACGACCGCTATAGCTACTGGGAGTCGTAGTGCCTTAATAAGCCTGTCCAATAAGGATGTGTACTGCACTGGAGTGACGTCTGCACAGGAGTAGCCCATCCTTTTCCAACATGTTAACCCTGCGTGTACTGTTGACATCACATAGGCGGAGTCACTGTACACCGTCACTTCCTGACCTTCATGTTTCTGAAGCGCAACAATAAGCGCTAACATTCTGCAGCTTTTGCAGAAGATTGAGACAGTAGCCTTGCACTTGCTACAACTTCAAATTCTCAATTCAATCTTTGTCTCACTACCACTGCGCCTGAATACCTTTACCCACTAGTCTGATCAATTTTCGAAAGAGCCATCAATAAAAAGATTTTCCCCTCCTGCCAAAGCATTTTCGTTCACACAGGGTATATCGTCATAAAATTCAACACAGTTACCACAGTCATGCCATCTGCTATTGGCTCAGCTACTACTACGTCAATTGTCATCAGGCATAGTAATGTAAGTGCTTGTTTTGTCTCACTTCACATCCCCGTCTCCCTTATTTGCACTATCAGAAATGTTTTCACATTCTGAACTGTTTCAAGGACTTATAAGAATGTAACTGTTATTTCTCCCATGCTTCCTCCCTCCTTGAAGCACTTTGAAACACATTGTGTATAGGCGCTATACAAATAAACAATACATTAAATTCAACTCAATTACAATTTTAATCAGCGGATTAGACATCATCACCTCATAGGCTGAAGCTCTTTGGGAAGTCCATGTGCCTTTGGGTTTCTCTAAAATAGCAAAAAGAGCATGCTCCACAAAGAGGGTCATAGAGCAGCTCATAAAAATCCTTGTAGACTTCTCAATTGTGAACATGGTGACAACCAATGACTGTTCGCAAGGAAAGTGTCCCCTCATAACTGGGTCTAAAATTACACTGAAATATGCTAGAGGCTTGTACCCAAATGTAGTTCTCTGCATAAGCACTGTTGTCATGACTGTCCCATTTGGGAGTGAAAATAAATATAATTCCTCAGCATAATTGGGAATTCCCAAAACAGGGGCTGTACAATTTCCTTTTTTCAGCTCCTCAAACCCTTCTTCCATTTCCTCAGTCCATTCTATTTTTACCTCATCCATGTGTCCTTTCTTTAAAGCTTTCAAAAGGGGTCTCATGTATGAACTGTAATCGAACACCCAAGCTCTAACATAGTTGCATAGCCCCAAAAACTGTTGCATCTGTTTCACTGTATTTGGCTTTGCAGTTTTCATAATCGCCTCAGCTCTCTTAGGTTTCACCTTCATTCCTTCATGTGAAATCAGCTACCTGTTCACGCGTTATATTTTTCTGCTCTACTCCTGTTGGAGTTTGAAACGTCTTCTTCTGAACTCCCTTGAGTTATGATCCTCTAGACACTACTCTTCTCTTCACACAATGTTTCCCGTTACTGAAAAATGATCACAACCCTATTTCCTTAATTTGCCACTCCTCCTTCAATCTGACCACTTCACGTTCTGTCCGCAGAGCGCCCATGGAAACCGGCCAGAGATTTCATCAAAGGGAGACCTGCCCACCATCTCGGTTCTTCTTGCAAGTTTATTTCTATCGGTCACTTTCCACAGGAAACCCTGTGATCTTCCGGCTAATGGTAGAGGATGCCCGATCGTCTGAAACTCCGGAGACAAACTAGTTTGGATCTAGAACCATCTGACACTGCTACCACATGAGCGTAGGGCCCTACGGATAGCATGCATGCAATGGATGGGATGCAGAATAACTCCAACACCAAATAATCTAACCAACTCAGGAAGATGGAAAAGGTTGCTGTTTTGATATCAATTGTCTAAAACAGGGAGTTACAACGGACATCAATGGACGTTCGCTCGAGTCTCTCGAATCATTTCACATAAAAACACATGTATATACTAAAATGTGTCAAAGGTGACGTCACACTATGTGGCAAATAAGAAAAACCTATGAGGGGTTGTGATAGGATCAAGGGGAACATCTTAGTATACTTTCTATAAGGGGTTGGGTTGTGATTGGATATCTACTGTCAGGTGGACAACTTATGCCGAACTCTAAAGCAAGTCATCTTCAACACTATTAAGTACCCAGTATATCATTGGCTCTCAAACTGTAAGGCTCATTGTTATAAGGCCCTCTATAATTGGTTGGCACCCTCGTGCCAGTCTGGAACATTAGGTTCACTTATCAGCACGTAAGCTCAAACCCAGGTACCAGGAGGTGGACTTGACTCTACCTCCCCACCCAATTAGCCCATCATTTCTCATCACCCAAGCCTTCTGCCATGAAGATTGTCTTTGAACTTGGACTTGGAGATTATTATTGTCTCTGGGAATGTAAGGGAGTGTGATCACACACTATCGTTATTCTAGAAACCCATACTCAACTCTATTTCTATCCTTGGCTCATGTGACAGGAGACCACAATTTGGTCCATTTTGCAGCATTTGAATGTCTTAAAAGAATAAAACCTGGTACGCCCGATGTTCTTTCTTTGCACCTTAATAAGGGATTATTCAGCTTCTCCCATTCACAGCCTTCAAGAATAGATAACCAGTCTTGGCTGCTTCAGCTTTCAAACCAGGACAAACAGCCCTTCCAGACTATTCCACGATCTCAGCTAATTCTTGCTGTGACACAGCTCTTGGCCTTTCCTCTTTATGGGCCCAGGCTTACTAAATTCATGACACCCATGTCTGTGGGATGTTTTTACCCATGCATCCAAGCCCTACAATAAAAGTACTGGCATGGAAAACATCATGATGGCCAGAACTCCCCAGAGAGTGCACAGGGAAAACATGAAGAATAGGCTGCCACCCATTTTTGCCTATGTTGTGAGCACAGGAGGGCACTGCCTAAAACCACCAGTGGGCTACACACACAGTAGCCTGAAACCATTGGGAATGGCAATGCTGATTGCCAAAAAAAAGCAACTCAGAACTGTGGGGAATTCATTTTCTTAATCCCAAAAATGGTTGCATTACCAGTACTACCACTATCAGAAAACCGGCGTTTTAAAACCACCAGACTTTTGTGTAAAACTGAACAAATGAAACAAAACCAGACCAAGGAAAGACTTGCTAAGAGGTGGATACAATGTAAAACTATATTCTGAAATTACTTGAAGGAAGTAATTATTTAATGTATATGTAAAAATTGTCAGTTTGATTTGAATGTAGAAAAATGGGAACAAAAAGTGACATTTAGCTGAAACCTGGCTTAATGAAACTGGATTCTGCCTGACAACTACCCCCGGCAGGAGTTGAAACCTGCTCAGCCACTCCCCTTGCCAAAAGGAGTTGTCACCTCTTTGATTAGATTAGGGGTGGAGCAGCTGGGGACTACAGGGAGTTGAACAAAGGCCTGTCCTGGACTCAGGCAAATGTTATATGGGGGGCCGTAAAGTGACTTCCTCTTAGGGGAAACTGGGAGGGGCAGTGCCTCTGCTAGCAGCTGAGCTTGGGGGAAGTGGATAAACCAGTTATTCCACCCTGTGATGTGGGAAGCCACACCCCTTTTTGACCAGGGCATAATTTTAAAAAGATAGATAACTCATAGTGCGGACTTTCCAGAATTATATAAGTAATATCATTATTTTTGTGATTTTTCTGTGAACATTTTGAGAGGCGTTAGGACCCTGTGGTGTATTCTGGGGGGCTGCTAGCGGAAAATAGGGTCTCACTCCAAATGTCTGCATGTTAAAAATCTGACACTTCATCAATTAATGTCCATACTCCTTGCGCACATGTGTGTAATTTTGGGTAAATGTCCGATATTGCAAAACCAGTTAAAAAGCGCAAAATGTTGTCATTTTTTAATGCAAGCCCCCAGGAAGATCAGAGGCGGACAAGCATGGACCATAAGGAATATATAATGTGCACAAGTAATTTCAACAAATTGTACATCTGGAAAGGATGTATTTGAATCAAATATAGATTTGTGGGCAAACTGACCAGGGGAGGATCCTCTGACCCATAAACAGACTTCATCACTCTGACTCACATTTCCTTCCCCCAATCAAGGGAGAGAAAAGGAATTGGCCAATGATAAGAGAGAGCGGCAGGTTTAGTTATGATCAACGCACACACCCACTTTCCAAAACACATAAAAAGAGACTGCTGGGACAGGTAGAGAGATTAAATTCCATTTGCCGTAATCACGATTCACGCACTCGCGAATTTTGCCGCGATTTGCGATTTGGCCTGATTTCTTTACCTGTAAAAAGATAGCAGCTTTTTGCTTTCCTCTGCTAAAAATTTGTTTGCCTCTTAATAACCATCCCTGAATCATTGCTAAAGTGAGCCTGAGCTCATCCCAAGTATCTCTCACTCACCCTGAACCCCCTAAAGGGAATTAAAAGCATTTTCAGCATATTTCTCACTTCATTGCCACCACATTCAAAGCACTTGGGCTTGTGTTTTAAAACTCATACCGGTTTTCTCTAAGCTTGCTGGGGTGGGAATTGAAGTTCGTATTCTATTTGATTGCATTCCTGAGAACTGTGTGTGTTACTTCCATCTCCTTCCATTTCTTACATCGCATAGGGGAGGGGGGTGAATTGCCAGAGAAAAAGTGATTATCTTATCTTTTGCTAAAATCATCTCAAGTATTTCTGTACTGCATTTTATTCCTCATTGCTTTTCCCTTGAAATCATAAAAGTATTTTTGCTACTTGATCCATCCTATACTAACTCCTCATTGATTATAAAGAAGTGTGCTAGTGTCAGATTACCCATTGTTGATTAACATTATATTTATAAGGGCGATATCGATTATTAATTTATTATAAAAGCGTGGTATCTATATTTTGTTTTATTTCTCAAATAAACCTTTTAAACTTGCAAAACAGAACTACTTCTTGGCTCAGTGGGGTGAGGGGATTCTAAGAGAGGGGTGTTATATAGGGGTAGTCATCCAGAACTCATGAACTGGACATAAAGATATATCAATAAGGGTTTCCATTCACTATCCCAGACTAGGCATTGACTTAGCTGTAGTGTTGAATTGAATCCTCTTACAAATTGGGGGCTTGTAGCCGGGGATTCCGAATTAGATCTATCACTTGTGCAGATTAATACAGATTAATACAGTGTGCTAACTGACAAGATACACCACGCTGTGTTACGCTGTAAAGCACTCCTCAAAGGAACGCTCTAAGGAAACGGTCTGTTTTGCAAAAATAAAATACAAACTTCTGTAAGTCAGGAAGGAACTCAAATTCACGACACTGGTAGACATCAAAATAGCCAGAGAGCACTTCTTACATAAGCTATTTGTGAGAGGTGAGTGGACTCATCAGGACCAAACGGTCTGGTTGCAGGCAATCGCGCAACAGGTCACTGAAACAGGGTCAGATATATGGGGAGATCAGGGTCCCCTACATGTGGCCCTGAGTGAACTATATATGGCCCCTAAATCCTAATATGAACATAATAAGATATAGCGGCATATTTGTATCTATATATGGGAGCCATTCAGGACAAATGTGCTGAAGGCCAAGATCTGGCAAATAGGCAACAGATGGCGTTAGAGAAGGCCCAATCTGATCTGGACTCTTCTGAGCAGAGGCTGCTCAGGAGCCAGGAGTCAGAAAAGGACAGCAGACAGTACATCACTACCAGATTTCTGGCCTTGCAGAAGGAGTACCAAGAAGGTTTGGACTCACTACTGCAGAGCCAGAAAAAGCTGGAGCAACAATTAGATTTCAATAGGGCATGTGCCGAGCAGGTAGTCACCCTGCAAAGCCACCTAGATAGGGAGAAGGCAGAGAGCAATAAACTGATTTTGAAAGACCTGGATACCCAGGCAGAGTTTGACCAGGAGCGCCAGAAAGCTAGTGCCTTCCAAAGGCAAAGGGACGACCTGGCGGCACAGATGCAGGCTCTTAGTCAGGAAAGGGATACCTTAGGCCAGGAAGTCTGCCATTTAAAAAGGAAAATGGAAGAAAATCACCTGGCCCTCCAGGGACTGGGTGACCTCCAAAAAGAACACCAGAACTTGTTAGAGCACACCAGGAGGGTGGAGGATGCTCTGGCAAGAAAGGAGCAGGCCAATAGGGACACAGCTCAGGAGGTAACCCTCCTGCAGCACAGACTGGCCCAGTACTCCAGGACCAATCAGGAGGCACACAGAGAAAATGAGGCTCTCTGTCAGCACAATGATAGGCTCCAGCAACAGGTAGCGATGCAGGAGAGACTGATAGAGTCTAGTAAGGCCTTAACTGAGGAACTGAAAGCACAGGCTCTTGTATTGCAACAGGAAGCAGGGGCGGATAGAGATGAGGTTCGCTGGGAAAGAGAAACTCCTCAGCATAACCTCAGGAGCCCTAGTACCAGAGGCCTTCATCTCTCCCAGTCCCTGGACTCTGCCACCCCCATGTCCCCTCGCGCACATGAGCCCAGGGCCACGGCGATGGCATATTACTATCCAGCTAGAAGTATGGGGCTCATAGGCCAGTACCTCCCAGGAATGGATGGGCGGGCATCCGGGTATGGGCACCCATGCACAGTGCAATTTAGTGGGGAACCCCAGGAGAGTAGGCCCATTAAGGGCATCCTGAAAACCTCTGGCCAGTTAGGTCAGTGGGGGGGATACCCAGCAAATCCTGGTAGCAAGGAGGGATCTGAAGACTCCTCTGAGCGTCACAGGACACAGGAGACCAGGTCCCCACATTCTGCCAGCCATTCCCAGGCTTGCAGAATCCGGGAAAATCTGGAAGATCAGACGGGCACCTCTGGGAGCAGCGCTTCTGAGTCGGAGGATGAATGGACCAGGGTTACCCGAACCAAAAAGGCCAATAAGGCAAAAAGGGCCTTGCTTATGGACCCATTGAAACAAATAAAGGCAATAAGGAGTGTCATCACGCCTTATCATAAGAACGCCAAGTATTCTGTTTGGGAACACTTGGAGCTCTATGAGCAAATGATGGAGACTTTCCATTTGAAGGACAGCCAAAGCTGTATTCAATATGTAAAGTGAACCTTCTCACCAGAATACTCCAGTTTCTTTGCGGGGCTGGAGGATCAAAACCATTCAAGGTTGTCCACATACAGGGCGGCCATCTTGAAACATTTTTCTGTGCACAGAAATCCTCAAGAGGCTCGCAAGGCAGCCTACAATTTGCAATGTGGGGAGGATCAGGCCCCACAAGAGTTTGTGCAAGAATTAAAGCGTGCTTTTGCGCAGACCACCAGAAGGGTGCGCACGGATAGCAGAGAATTTATCAATACGTTTTTCCATGCCTTACCCAAATACATAATGACCCAGCTCGTGAGAGATTTTCATGAGAAAAGATCTTTAGACTGGATCATTGAACAGGCTACCCGGATCTATGAGATGCAGAAGCCCATCGAAAATAAAAATAATGCGCCGAAAAACCTCAAAACCAACAGCACCCCTGCTGCTGCCAAGGTGGCAGAGGTAAAGGTTGCCCCCGTTTTAGATTTGGAGATGGGGGGGCCTAAAAACCTGCCTGCACCAAATAATTCACAGCCCAGAAGGCCCTCGGGCCAGTCACAGACAGGGAGTCGAGGAGGTAGTCCCACAAATGGGGTCCCCCGCTCCCCTGACTATGTAAGTCCCCGCTACAAGGGAAACCGACCAATCCTGGGTTATGTGTGGACTCCTCCAGCCCAAGGGGGGGATCCAGCCAAGCACCTAACCCAGGGAACTTCCCTCCCAACTTCCCACAGGAGGGCAGAAATTCTCCAAATCCTGGGCAGAACTTCTTCCCCAGGTATCCACCCAATTTCCAGCCCCAAAATCGTCCATCCTTCTTTCCCCAATTCCCTGAGCCCAGACAACCTAATCCGGGAGAGGGGAGGCCAAGGGTGGAGGGGTTCCAAAATCTTCCCAACCAGGGGTACTACCAGAGAAGGGATAGCTACCCTTCCCGGGATCAGCCCAGGGGAGAAAATAGAGCCCCGTATCAGCCTGAGCGGGTTTCACAACTTGAGCGCCAGGTCCAAAATATGGCATGAGATCTGGGTCACATACTGAGGGTTCAACAGAACCCTCAGATGAGCATGCCACCGCAGAATGCCCCAAACTCTGGACCTGGTGCTCTAGAACAATGACGGGGGCAGCACCCCGATAACCCACCGGTTCCCAGGGAGGAGGCACAAGGGGAAGGGGGGTGTAAAGCCTTGGAGGAAGCTTCCTTCCCAACTTGTAAACAGCCCCTGGAAAACCAGGAACCGGAAACAAAATCTCCTGCCCCTGAAAGTCTGCCACCCAAGGAGCAGAGAGGAGGTAGGAGAAACAAAGTACCCAAACAGACCCAGTTTGTGGAGGAGGTACAGATCTTCCAATTTGAGGGAGAGGGATCCTCAGAGGATCCTGGGGAAAGGATCTTCTCCTTTAGAGATGGGGGAACTCCTCCCAAGGAAAAATGGGTCCCAAGGGACGCCAATTCAGACTGGGGAGATGTGGAGACTGAGCTACCGCCTCCCATCATCTCATCCCAGAACCCACAATACTGAAATCCCCTGGTTCAAACCCATCCTGGTGACTGCCTCCAAAAAGGGGGGGGGTGGCCCAGAACCGGAACCAGGGGAACCCACAATGGCTCTGATCTCCAGTTGCCAACTTTTTCTTTCAGATTCCCAAGACTCTCCACAGAATTCTGCCCAAATCTCTTCTCTCGCCATGTCCAAAACCAGAAAGTTAGCCCACCAGTTGTCCAAAAATGTGCATTATCTGTGCCCCCTTGAGGAGAAGGAGGGAAGATACTATGCCCTGGTACAAGTACAGGGGCAGGGTACAATTTTGGCACTGGTGGACACTGGATCCCAAGCTACCCTTCTGTCCAAAAGGGCCTTTGAGGAACTAAATGCAAGAAGGGGGGAGAATTACCGAATTCCTCTCACCTCTCTTCCTGGACAACTGCAGAACTTTGACGGGAAGGAAATTCCCGTTGAGGGGACTGCAGACTTGGACATTAAAATTGGGCGACACAAGGTGAAACACCCGGTCATAGTAGTGACTCCAGAGGGCACCCCTTGTTTACTAGGGAATGACCTCCTGAGAAGGTTGTCACCCCTAATAGATTGTGTAAACAAGGTCCTCTGGACCCAGACTAGCCGACCAATAAAATTAAAACAGAGTGTCAACCATGTTAGTTTAAACGGCACCTGCCACATAGTTGAACAAAAATCTGACCAAGCAGAATTTCACTTCCAGAACAACCAAACTCCAGACGTGACAGTAATAGCAGTAGGACAATAGACTGGTGATGGGGGGTCCTCTCTATTTCTGAAAATCAACCTTCCTTCCAGTTTAAGGTGGTATTCCCCACTGGAAGGAAACACCCTGAAATTCTTTACCAATCCACAATCAGAAACTCCCACTCCTATAGTCCAGAAAGATGTGAAATCAGCTCAGAGCCTGGCTGATATTCAGCAAATTGGAGAGCAGTTGTTCATCCCTGTTCTGTTCAGTTAAATGATGGGAAGGACTCTGTTCTCGCTCGAGTGTGTGTGAACAACGGTAAGAGCTCAATCAGCGAAGCCATGTTCCGCCAACTCCCAAAAGATCCAGCCATTCCCACATTCAAACTGATAGACAAATGGGAAATGGACCTGGAAGCACCTAATTCCAAACATCTCCTGTCAAGCAGGTGTATGCTCAAAATCTCCATTGGCAACAAGAGCATAGTCCATAATTGTTGGGTCGTGCGAGGCGTCACTGCTGCATTTTACTTAGGCAGTGACATTCTCAATTGCTTTGCCATTAGTTTGGACCTAATAAACTTCAAAGCTTGGTCCCGATTAGCGGATAATCCCATGGGTTTTGATGATCCAGAAAAAGCATTTAGGTCAGCTCAATTGCTACCTTATGCAGTTGAAATTCAGCTCAAAAGGAAGTCACCATCCCAGAAAGGACCCGACAATTCTCCCTGGAAGTGAAAGTTAAAAGAGGACAAAAATTGCAAAACCCTGATGCTTATATTCATCTAAATGCTTCTCTCCAACAGCAAGGGTTAGGGGAAAACCCAACACCATTAGTCAACATAGAACATGACACCATTCCAATAGAGGTGGATAACAGCGATTTACAGAGTATTACTCTAGCCGCAGGCACCACTATTGGAATGGCGGTTGATGACCGACATTTCTCCATTGATTTAGGAAATGAACTGTTCGGACCAATCCCCAAGGACTGTTTTGACAGTGACAGTGAGGATAATACAACACCAGACAGGATTTTCACCCGGCATGGGGGGAACTTCCTGGTGTACACTTCTTGCCCTCATGGTAAGGAAGATGTGACTTGTGACTTCAGGAGGGATGAGGTGATTTTCCAGGTCCATGAGGGCTGCCTTTCCCACCTGAAGCCTCCAGTCCAAATCAGCACTCTGACCAGGGACTTCTCCACCCAGCTGGAGGAGGCCGCTGAAATAGCCAAACCAGAAGTCTTTCCAGGCTTCAGGCAGATGGTGGAAGAGAGAGTCAACCTAGCTGATGCCTGTGTGACTCTGGAACAGAAGCAAAAGTTGAAACAAGTTTTCTTGGATTTCCAAGATCTCTTTGCGGTAGACTCATATGACTGTGGTCGCACCGACATCCACACAACAACAATTCCCACGGGCCCTGGAATGACTCCAGTGTTTATGAAGCAATATCGTTTGCCTCTCGCATCCATGGAGTCCCTTACTGAAATAATTAAGAACCTTGAGTCCCGGGGAATAATACATCCAGTACACAGGACCTCCAATAATCCGGTGCTGGGAATATTGAAGCCAAACGACCAGTGGAGACTCTGCGCCGACCTTAGGGAGCTCAACAAATGGGTCCATACTTCCCGATGGCCTCTGCCCTACATTGACCAAGGGCTGGCCCAGATTCAGGGGACACAGGTATTCACAGCAATAGACCTGAACAATGGATACTGGACCGTGCCTGTCAGTAGGGAGGACCAATACAAACTGGCTTTTACCTTTGGGGGCCAGCAGTACACATGGACCCGGACTCCCTTTGGATACCTCAACTCCGGAAATGAATTCAACATTTTCCTACATAAGGCCATGCCCGACCTGGGTGCGAGGGGTAACCTGGCTTATGTAGATGATGTCCTCATCAAAAGTTAATCTGTGGAGGAACACATAGCGGAGATCCGTTATGTTCTGACACAGTTGAGGGCCGCCGGAGCAAAACTTTCCTTTCAGAAAGCACAGTGGTGTAGAACCCGTGTTAATTTTTTGGGGCATGAGATTACTCCTCAGGGTCTCTGTCCCCAAGAAAAGAAAGTGGAAGCACTCCAGAAACTGAAAGACCCCACAACTCTGCGGGAACTAAGGAGCCTCCTTGGACTGACTAATTACAGCAGAAAGTTCATTGAAGGCTACGCAGAGATCACTAGACCCCTGATTCATCTCTTGAAGGGGGGGGTCAAGTGGGAATGGGGTCCAGAACAATCCGAGGCGGTAAGACAACTCAAAAGAAGCCTCTCACAAGTGCCTTGCCTAGCTTACCCTGTCAGAAACAAGGAGTTCTTCCTGGAGACAGGGTTCTCTAATACGTGCTTGACGGCAGTATTATACCAAAAGCATGACAAGGTCAATAAAGTAATCTCCTATGCGAGCAAAACTTTATCCTCTGTGGAGGAAAAATTCAACGATTGTGAGAAGGCACTCCTGGCAACGGTGTGGGCATTGAAGAATTACCGCCCATTTATCCAGGGGGAACACATCATAGTGGAGAGTCCACACCAGCCTCTGCAATATCTCCAAAGTGACAGAATCCGGGCCGGAAATGTGAGTAATTCCCGAATTACTTCCTGGATTCTGTCAATGCAAGGCTTTCCTGTGGAGGTCAGATATGGCCAAAACAAGAAGAGTCCCCTCGCGCAAGGTCTGGCTGACTTGCATGATTGTGCCAGAGAAAATTGTCTCGAGGACAAAAGTCTAAAAATCAAGGACAACATGGAGGCACATCTTAATTGCCCACACAAAGTCTTTGAAGAAGACAAGTGTGAGGGAATGCCCACTGTCTATGTGGATGGATGCTCTTACCATGTTGACGACAACGGGGAGAAAGAACTGGTGGACGGCGTAGGGAATGCATGGGTGAATGAGTCACCAGAACCCTCCGCTGGATACAAAATTGGTCCCCAAAGTAGTCAGTTGGCAGAATTGATGGCTGTGCATCAGGCCATCCTCACTGCTGTCCAACATCAACTCCATGAACTGGTCATAATCACAGATTCGGATTATGTACGGAACGGGTCCGTGGAGCACCTGGTTAATTGGAAAACCAGAGGCATGTTATGTGCTAATAACAAACCCTTGAAACATGGGAAGTTAATCCAAAACATTGAAGATCTGGTCACATCGAATGGGATGACCATCTACTGGAAAAAGATCAAGGGTCATTCCAAAGTAGAGGGACCAGACAAAACTGGAAATGACTTAGCTGATCAGCTGGCCAAAACCGGGGCCATCCAAGGGGATCTAATAGAAATAGAGTCCCTGTTGGGGGAAATCCAGGTCACTGCTATCACTAGGTCCCAGACAAATGCTCACAATGATCTTTCAACTGTACAATGGAGTAAGGAGACGCCTGATGCTGATTTAATTACAGCTCAGACGGGGGATCCAATTATTGGTAAGTTTTAGCAACACCTTGAGGACCCTGAGAACTTCCCCTGACGGATACCGATTACATTGGGAAAGAGGACCTAAGAGTGTTGATGAAATGTCCAAAAATGTTCTGAATCCAAGACGGTTTGCTGGTAAGGAAATCCAAAGCTGGCCAAGATCAGTGGGTGGTTCCTACCACATTCCGAAGCCTGATGTTAAGTCACGCCCATGATGCGGCCACCGCCGGTCAAAGGGGGTTTCACACAACACTGGAAATCTTAAGAGACGTTGCATACTGGCCACACATGGGGCAGGACCTCAACCAATACTTGAAGGGGTGTCTTGTGTGTGCACAATTTCAGCCATCATCCCTCACACACCGTGCGCCTCTCCAAAAGAGGGGGATGAAACTGCCATGGTCAGATTTGCAAATCGACTTTGTAGGCCCTGTAATTCGCTCGTCTAGAGGAAACAAGTACATGCTGACCGTTACATGCTTGTTTCCCAAGTGGGTGGAATGTCTCCCAGCCCCAAACTGCTAGGCAGAAACAGCAGCTGCCCTGATGATTAACCACATCTTTTCCCGTTTTGGTCTACCTCAAAGGATTGAGTCAGACAGAGGTAGCCACTTCACCAGTGAAGTAATGACAAAGATGTGGGAGATACTAGGGGTTAAAAGGAAGCTACACATTGCTTACAGGCCAGCTTCTTCTGGATCAGTGGAGAGATATAACCGGACAATTGTGAGCATATTAAAAAAGTTTGTGGCAGATTCTGGGCCAAGTTGGGATATGCGACTACCTCTGGTCCTAATGGCCATCAGATCTACCCCTTCATCTGCAACCAAAATGTCACCATTTGAGTTGATGACTGGACGCAAGATGGTGCTTCCCCAGCATTTGCTCTACAGAACCCAAGAGCAAACATTGATAAATGCCTCCACAACTCATGAGTATGTGGAGAATTTAAGGAAACACCTTCAGCATGCTTTTGCCTATGCTCAGCGGAATCTAGAAAGATCAGCCGAGAGCATGAAGACCCACTATGATTTAAAAACTACCCGAAAGGAATATAAGGTGGGTGATCAGGTCTATCTATACAATTTCCAAAGGAACCAGGCCAAACAGCGAAAATTCTTGCCTACATGGAAGGGACCGTTTGAAATTATAGACAAGATCTCCCCTGTTGCCTATAAGATCTGCATCCACAAAGGCAGTCTGGCGGAAGGGGAAGACAAGTGGGTCCATATTAACCAGCTAAAGTGTTGCCATCCCAGGCACACTTTGCAGCAACTGGAGGAGTCCTCTGCAATACCAGAGGGGACCGCTCCAGATTAATTCAGTTCCAACCCTAAAATATCCCACATATAGTCTCTAAAATATTATACTCTTGTAAGCCACTGTCTTTGAATGATAACTTGTATCTCAAAAGTAAAATGTTAGGTATGTTAAAGTATGAAATGTATATGTCTGCCACACCATTAGTAGTGATGGAAAAATGTCTACGAATAGGTATTGCCACTTTTCCTTTGTCGTCCTAGGAGAAAGAAAACCTGGAGACTGGCCAAGGAGGAGGATCCGGAGACTGGAAGCAGAGACCCAAGGGGCCCGGGGAACCGCTCAATCCTCCCATCAGGACCAGCAAGGAGAACTGATTGATCGACTGGAGGGAGGAAAAGATGCTGAACTGTGCCACCTATGGAATTGGAAGAAGAGGAGGCGAACATCCCAGTTCTTGCGAGTTCCATCAGTGAAAGGACAGAATGGCCATCGCAAGAGGGGGGGCTTTTGGGATGTTTTTACCCATGCATCCAAGCCCTACAATAAAACTGTGCAGTAGTGGCATGGAAAACATCATGATGGCCATAACTCCCCAGAGAGTGCACAGGGAAAACATGAAGAATAGGCTGCCACCCATGTTTGCCTATGTTGTGAGCACAGGAGGGCACTGCCTAAAACCACCAGTGGGCTACACACACAGTAGCCTGAAACCATTGGGAATGGCAATGCTGATTGACAAAAAAAAAGCAACTCAGAACTGTGGGGAATTCATTTTCTTAATCCCAAAAATGGTTGCATTACCAGTACTCACCACAATCAGAAAGCCGGCGTTTTAAAACCACCAGACTTTTGTGTAAAACTGAACAAATGAAACAAAACCAGACCAAGCAAAGACTTGCTAAGAGGTGGATACAATGTAAAACTATATTCTGAAATGACTTGAAGGAAGTAATTATTTAATGTATATGTAAAAATTGTTTGATTTGAATGTAGAAAACTGGGAACAAAAAGTGACATTTAGCTGAAACCTGGCTTAATGAAACTGGATTCTGCCTGACAACTACCCCCGACAGGAGTTGAAACCTGCTCAGCCACTCCCCTTGCCAAAAGGAATTGTCACCTCTCTGATTAGATTAGGGGTGGAGCAGCTGGGGACTACAGGGAGTTGAACAAAGGCCTGTCCTGGGCTCAGGCAAATGTTATATGGGGGGCCGTAAAGTGGCTTCCTCTTAGGGGAAACTGGGAGGGGCAGTGCCTCTGCTAGCAGCTGAGCTTGGGGGAAGTGGATAAACCAGTTATTCCACCCTGTGATCTGGGAAGCCACAACCCTTTTTGACCAGGGCATAATTTTAAAAAGATAGATAACTCATAGTGCGGACTTGTCAGAATTATATAAGTAATATCATTATTTTTGTGATTTTTCTGTGAACATTTTGAGAGGCGTTAGGACCCTGTGGTGTATTCTGGGGGGTTGCTAGCGGAAAATAGGGTCTCACTCCAAATGTCTGCATGTTAAAAATCTGACACTTCATCAATTAATGTCCATACTCCTTGCGCACATATGTGTAATTTTGGGTAAATGTCCGATATTGCAAAACCAGTTAAAAAGCGCAAAATGTTGTCATTTTTGAATGCAAGCCCCCAGGAAGATCAGAGGCAGACAAGCATGGACCATAAGGAATATATAATGTGCACATGTAATTTCAACAAATTGTATATCTGGGAAGGATGTATTTGAATCAAATATAGATTTGTGGGCAAACTGACCAGGGGAGGATCCTCTGACCCATAAACAGACTTCATCACTCTGACTCCCATTTCCTTCCCCCAATCAAGGGAGAGAGGAGGAATTGGCCAATGATAAGTGAGAGGGGCAGGTTTAGTTATGACCAACGCACACACCCACTTTCCAAAACACATAAAAAGAGACTGCTGGGACAGGCAGAGAGATTCAATTCCATTTGCTGCGGAGCATGCTGACCGACGACTTCACATCCAGAGATCCAGACTTCAAATCCATCAATCTCCAAAGACCAGAACTTTACTTCAGAACTTAAAGCAAGGGCCTAAACCCACAAACTGAGAACTCTTCTCAGCAGGCCTCAGCATCCTTAAAATCATTTGCAGCTATTCCACAGCCGGGCGAGCTGTTTAAATTCTTTTGCCAAGAACAATTGCCAGAGACCAGACCAGAGATCCAGAGTGACCCAGACCGCTGTGAGCAGAACCAGAGAGCTGACCCAGATCACCGTGAAGTGCAGAGACCAGAACCGGAGTCCAGTCCAAAACCTGACCAGATCCGTGACGAGGCCTATTTCAAATTTATATTGTGAGTACCTAGCAGAACTGTGCAGAACCAATCTCTTAGTTAAAATAATCTAATCCAAACTATTTTAACCTAAGTAGAACAGCCTCCTAGAAATCGTGTCATCTGTCATTTGTAAAGCTGCACAACTGTCACCTGTCAATTCTGCAGCTGCAAGCTGTCACCTGTCATTTTGAGTTTACTTTAAATCCAAAAAAAGACCTTTACAAAATCGTTCATATCACTGGAACCGTTTGTCCTAGGAACTTGCTACTCCTTATACTTTTGCCGTAATCACGATTCACGCACTCGCGAATTTTGCCGCGATTTGCGATTTGGCCTGATTTCTTTACCTGTAAAAATATAACAGCTTTTTGCTTTCCTCTGCTAAAAATGTGTTTGCCTCTTAATAACCATCCCTAAATCATTGCTAAAGTGAGCCTGAGCTCATCCCAAGTATCTCTCACTCACCCTGAACCCCCTAAAGGAAATTAAAAGCATTTTCAGCATATTTCTCACTTCATTGCCACCACATTCAAAGCACTTGGGCCTGTGTTTTAAAACTCATACCGGTTTTCTCTAAGCTTGCTGGGGTGGGAATTGAATTTCGTATTGTATTTGGTTGCATTCCTGAGAACTGTGTGTGTTACTTCCATCTCCTTCCATTTCTTACATCGCATAGGGGAGGCGGGTGAATTGCCAGAGAAAAAGTGATTATCTTTTGCTAAAATCATCTCAAGTATTTCTGTACTGCATTTTATTCCTCATTGCTTTTCCATTGTAATCATAAAAGTATTTTTGCTACTTGATCCATCCTATACTAACTCCTCATTGATTATAAAGAAGTGTGCTAGTGTCAGATTACCCATTGTTGATTAACATTATATTTATAAGGGCGATATCGATTATTAATTTATTATAAAAGCGTGGTATCTATATTTTGTTTTATTTCTCAAATAAACCTTTTAAACTTGCAAAAAAGAACTACTTCTTGGCTCAGTGGGGTCAGGGGGATTCTAAGAGAGGGGTGTTATATAGGGGTAGTCATCCAGAACTCATGAACTGGACATAAAGATATATCAATAAGGGTTTCCATTCAGTATCCCAGACTAGGCATTGACTTAGCTGTAGTGTTGAATTGAATCCTCTTACAAATTGGGGACTCGTAGCCGGGGATTCCGGATTAGATCTATCACTTGTGCAGATTAATACAGTGTGCTAACTGACAAGATACATACATCCGGTCGGATCACCACGCTGTGTTACGCTGTAAAGCACTCCTCAAAGGAACGCTCTAAGGAAACGGTCTGTTTTGCAAAAATAAAATACAAACTTCTGTAAGTCAGGAAGGAACTCAAATTCCAGAATGACGACACTGGTAGACATCAAAATAGCCAGAGAGCACTTCTTACATAAGCTATTTTTGAGAGGTGAGTGGACTCATCAGGACCAAACGGTCTGGTTGCAGGCAATCGCGCAACAGGTCACTGAAACAGGGTCAGATATATGGGGAGATCAGGGTCCCCTACATGTGGCCCTGAGTGAACTATATATGGCCCCTAAAGCCAAAGATGAACATAATAAGATTGCCAGGATAGCGGCATATTTGTATCTATATATGGGAGCCATACAGGACAAATGTGCTGAAGGCCAAGATCTGGCAAATAGGCAACAGATGGCGTTAGAGAAGGCCCAATCTGATCTGGACTCTTCTGAGCAGAGGCTGCTCAGGAGCCAGGAGTCAGAAAAGGACAGCAGACAGTACATCACTAAAATAAAGGAGGATATGGATGTGCTGCAACAGGAAAAGGCGGACCAGGATACCAGATTTCTGGCCTTGCAGAAGGAGTACCAAGAAGGTTTGGACTCCCTACTGCAGAGCCAGAAAAAGCTGGAGCAACAATTAGATTTCAGTAGGGCAGGTGCCGAGCAGGTAGTCACCCTGCAAAGCCACCTAGATAGGGAGAAGGCAGAGAGCAATAAACTGATTTTGAAAGACCTGGATACCCAGGCAGAGTTTGATCAGGAGCGCCAGAAAGCTGGTGCCTTCCAAAGGCAAAGGGACGACCTGGCGGCACAGATGCAGGCTCTTAGTCACGAAAGGGATACCTTAGGCCAGGAAGTCTGCCACTTAAAAAGGAAAATGGAAGAAAATCACCTGGCCCTCCAGGAACTGGGTGACCTCCAAAAAGAACACCAGAACTTGTTAGAGCACACCAGGAGGGTGGAGGTTGCTCTGGCAAGAAAGGAGCAGGCCAATAGGGACACAGCTCAGGAGGTAACCCTCCTGCAGCAGAGACTGGCCCAGTACTCCAGGACCAATCAGGAGGCACAGAGAGAAAATGAGGCTCTCTGTCAGCACAATGATAGGCTCCAGCAACAGGTAGCGATGCAGGAGAGACTGATAGAGTCTAGTAAGGCCTTAACTGAGGAACTGAAAGCGCAGGCTCTTGCATTGCAACAGGAAGCAGGGGCGGATAGAGATGAGGTTCGCTGGGAAAGAGAAACTCATGAGCATAACCTCAGGAGCCCTAGTACCAGAGGCCTTCATCTCTCCCAGTCCCTGGACTCTGCCACCCCCATGTCCCCTCGCGCACATGAGCCCAGGGCCATGGGGATGGCAGATTACTATCCAGCTAGAAGTATGGGGCTCATAGGCCAGTACCTCCCAGGAATGGATGGGCGGGCATCCGGGTATGGGCACCCATGCACAGTGTAATTTAGTGGGGAACCCCAGGAGAGTAGGCCCATTAAGGGCATCCTGAAAACCTCTGCCCAGTTAGGTCAGTGGGGGGGATACCCAGCAAATCCTGGTAGCAAGGAGGGATCTGAAGACTCCTCTGAGCGTCACAGGACACAGGAGACCAGGGCCCCACATTCTGCCAGCCATTCCCAGGCTCGCAGAATCCGGGAAAACCTGGAAGATCAGACGGGCACCTCTGGGAGCAGCGCTTCTGAGTCGGAGGATGAAAGGACCAGGGTTACCCGAACCAAAAAGGCCAATAAGGCAAAAAGGGCCTTGCTTAAGGACCCATTGAAACAAATAAAGGCAATAAGGAGTGTCATCACGCCTTATCATAAGAACGCCAAGTATTCTGTTTTGGAACACTTGGAGCTCTATGAGCAAATGATGGAGACTTTCCATTTGAAGGACAGCCAAAGCTGTATTCAATATGTAAAGTGGACCTTCTCACCAGAATACTCCAGTTTCTTTGCGGGGCTGGAGGATCAAAACCATTCAAGGTGGTCCACATACAGGGGGGCCATCTTGAAACATTTTTCTGTGCACAGAAATCCTCAAGAGGCTCGCAAGGCAGCCTACAATTTGCAATGTGGGGAGGATCAGGCCCCACAAGAGTTTGTGCAAGAATTAAAGCGTGCTTTTGCGCAGACCACCAGAAGGGTGCGCACGGATAGCAGAGAATTTATCAATACGTTTTTCCATGCCTTACCCAAATACATAATGACCCAGCTCGTGAGAGATTTTCATGAGAAAAGATCTTTAGACTGGGTCATTGAACAGGCTACCCGGATCTATGAGGTGCAGAAGCCCATCGAAAATAAAAATAATGCGCAGAAAAACCCCAGAACCAACAGCACCCCTGCTGCTGCCAAGGTGGCAGAGGTAAAGGTAGCCCCCGTTTTAGATTTGGAGATGGGGGGGCCTAAAAACCTGCCTGTACCAAATAATTCACAGCCCAGAAGGCCCTCGGGCCAGTCACAGACAGGGAGTCGAGGAGGTAGTCCCACAAATGGGGTCCCACGCTCCCCTGACTATGTAGGTCCCCGCTACAAGGGAAACCGACCAATCCTGGGTTATGTGTGGACTCCTCCAGCCCAAGAGGGGGGATCCAGCCAAGCACCTAACCCAGGGAACTTCCCTCCCAACTTCCCACAGGAGGGCAGAAATTCTCCAAATCCTGGGCAGAACTTCTTCCCCAGGTATCCACCCAATTTCCAGCCCCAAAATCATCCATCCTTCTTTCCCCAATTCCCTGAGCCCAGACAACCTAATCCGGGAGAGGGGAGGCCAAGGGTGGAGGGGTACCAAAATCTTCCCAAACAGGGGTACTACCAGAGAAGGGATAGCTACCCTTCCCGGGATCAGCCCAGGGGAGAAAATAGAGCCCCGTATCAGCCTGAGCGGGTTTCACAACTTGAGCGCCAGGTCCAAAATATGGCACGAGATCTGGGTCACATACTGAGGGCTCAACAGAACCCTCAGATGAGCATGCCACCGCAGAATGCCCCAAACTCTGGACCTGGTGCTCCAGAACAATGACGGGGCAGCACCCCGATAACCCACCGGTTCCCAGGGGGGAGGCACAAGGGGAAGGGGGTGTAAAGCCTTGGAGGAAGCTTCCTTCCCAACTTGTAAACAGCCCCTGGAAAACCAGGAACAGGAAACAAAATCTCCTGCCCCTGAAAGTCTGCCACCCAAGGAGCAGAGAGGAGGTAGGAGAAACAAAGTACCCAAACAGACCCAGTTTGTGGAGGAGGTACATATCTTCCAATTTGAGGGAGAGGGATCCTCAGTGGATCCTGGGGAAAGGATCTTCTCCTTTAGAGGTGGGGGAACTCCTCCCAAGGAAAAATGGGTCCCAAGGGATGCCAATTCAGACTGGGGAGATGTGGAGACTGAGCTACCGCCGCCCATCATCTCATCCCAGAACCCACAATACTGAAATCCCCTGGTTCAAACCCATCCTGGTGACTGCCTCCAAAAAGGGGGGGTGGCCCAGAACCGGAACCAGGGGAACCCACAATGGCTCTGATCTCCAGTTGCCAACTTTTTCTTTCAGATACCCAAGATTCTCCACAGAATTCTGCCCAAATCTCTTCTCTCGCCATGTCCAAAACCAGAAAGTTAGCCCACCAGTTGTCCAAAAATGTGCATTATCTGTGCCCCCTTGAGGAGAAGGAGGGAAGATACTATGCCCCGGTACAAGTACAGGGGCAGGGTACAATTTTGGCACTGGTGGACACTGGATCCCAAGCTACCCTTCTGTCCAAAAGGGCCTTTGAGGAACTAAATGCAGGAAGGGGGGAGATTTACCGAATTCCTCTCACCTCTCTTCCTGGACAACTGCAGAACTTTGACGGGAAGGAAATTCCCGTTGAGGGGACTGCAGACTTGGACATTAAAATTGGGCGACACAAGGTGAAACACCCGGTCATAGTAGTGACTCCAGAGGGCACCCCTTGTTTACTAGGGAATGACCTTCTGAGAAGGTTGTCACCCCTAATAGATTGTGTAAACAAGGTCCTCTGGACCCAGACTAGCCGACCAATAAAATTAAAACAGAGTGTCAACCATGTTAGTTTAAACGGCACCTGCCACATGGTTGAACAAAAATCTGACCAAGTAGAATTTCACTTCCAGAACAACCAAACTCCAGACGTGACAGTAATAGCAGTAGGACAACAGACTGGTGATGGGGGGCCCTCTCTATTTCTGAAAATCAACCTTCCTTCCAGTTTAAGGTGGTATTCCACACTGGAAGGAAACACCCTGAAATTCTTTACCAATCCACAATCAGAAACTCCCACTCCTATAGTCCAGAAAGATGTGAAATCAGCTCAGAGCCTGGCTGATATTCAGCAAATTGGAGAGCAGTTGTTCATCCCTGTTCAGTTAAATGATGGGGAGGACTCTGTTCTCACTCGAGTGTGTGTGAACAACAGTAAGAGCTTCATCAGCGAAGCCATGTTCCGCCAACTCCCAAAAGATCCAGCCATTCCCACATTCAAACTGATAGACAAATGGGAAATGGACCTGGAAGCACCTAATTCCAAACATCTCCTGCCAAGCAGGTGTATGCTCAAAATCTCCATTGGCAACAAGAGCATAGTCCATAATTGTTGGGTCGTGCGAGACGTCACTGCCGCCTTTTACTTAGGCAGTGACATTCTCAATTGCTTTGCCATTAGTTTGGACCTAATAAACTTCAAAGCTTGGTCCCGATTAGCGGATAATCCCATGGGTTTTGATGATCCAGAAAAAGCATTTAGGTCAGCTCAATTGCTACCTTATGCAGTTGAAATTCAGCTCAAAGAGGAAGTCACCATCCCAGAAAGGACCCGACAATTCTCCCTGGAAGTGAAAGTTAAAAGAGGACAAAAATTGCAAAACCCTGATGCTTATATTCATCTAAATGCTTCTCTCCAACAGCAAGGGTTAGGGGTAAACCCAACACCATTAGTCAACATAGAACATGACACCATTCCAATAGAGGTGGATAACAGCGACTTACAGAGTATTACTCTAGCCGCAGGCACCACTCTTGGAATGGCGGTTGATGACCGACATTTCTCCATTGATTTAGGAAATTAACTGTTAGGACCAATCCCCAAGGACTGTTTTGACAGTGACAGTGAGGACAATACAACACCAGACAGGATTTTCACCCGGCATGGGGGGAACTTCCTGGTGTACACTTCTTGCCCTCATGGTAAGGAAGATGTGACTTGTGACTTCAGGAGGGATGAGGTGATTTTCCAGGTCCATGAGGGCTGCCTTTCCCACCTGAAGCCTCCAGTCCAAATCAGCACTCTGACCAGGGACTTCTCTACCCAGCTGGAGGAGGCCGCTGAAATAGCCAAACCAGACGTCTTTCAAGGCTTCAGGCAGATGGTGGAAGAGAGAGTCAACCTAGCTGATGCCTGTGTGACTCTGGAACAGAAGCAAAATATGAAACAAGTTTTCTTGGATTTCCAAGATCTCTTTGCGGTAGACTCATATGACTGTGGTCGCACCGACATCCACACAACAACAATTCCCACGGACCCTGGAATGACTCCAGTGTTTATGAAGCAATATCGTTTGCCTCTCGCATCCATGGAGTCCCTTACTGAAATAATTAAGAACCTTGATTCCCGGGGAATAATATGTCCAGTACACAGCACCTTCAATAATCCAGTGCTGGGAATATTGAAGCCAAACGGCCAGTGGAGACTCTGCGCCGACCTTAGGGAGCTCAACAAACCATACTTCCCGATGGCCTCTGCCCTACATTGACCAAGGGCTGGCCCAGATTCAGGGGTCACAGGTATTCACAGCAATAGCCCTGACCAATGGATACTGGACCGTGCCTGTCAGTAGGGAGGACCAATACAAACTGGCTTTTACCTTTGGGGGCCAGCAGTACACATGGACCCGGACTCCCTTTGGATACCTCAACTCCGGAAATGAATTCAACATTTTCCTACATAAGGCCATGCCCGACCTGGGTGCGAGGGGTAACCTGGCTTATGTAGATGATGTCCTCATCAAAAGTTCATCTGTGGAGGAATAGATCCGTTATGTTCTGACACAGTTGAGGGCCGCCGGAGCAAAACTTTCCTTTCAGAAAGCACAGTGGTGTAGAGCCCGTGTTAATTTCTTGGGGCATGAGATTACTCCTCAGGGTCTCTGTCCCCAAGAATAGAAAGTGGAAGCACTCCAGAAACTGAAAGACCCCACAACTCTGCGGGAACTAAGGAGCCTCCTTGGACTGACTAATTACAGCAGAAAGTTCATTGAAGGCTAAGCAGAGATCACTAGACCCCTGATTCATCTCTTGAAGGGGGGGTCAAGTGGGAATGGGGTCCAGAACAATCCGAGACGGTAAGACCACCCAAAAGAAGCCTCTCACAAGCGCCTTGCCTAGCTTACCCTGTCAGAAACAAGGAGTTCTTCCTGGAGACGGGGTTCTCTAATACGTACTTGACGGCAGTATTATACCAAAAGCATGACAAGGTCAATAAAGTAACCTCCTATGAGAGCAAAACTTTATCCTCTGTGGAGGAAAAATTTAACGATTGTGAGAAGGCACTCCTTGCAACGGTGTGGGCATTGAAGAATTACCGCCCGTTTATCCAGGGGGAACACATCATAGTGGAGACTCCACACCAGCCTCTGCAATATCTCCAAAGTGACAGAATCCGGGCCGGAAATGTGAGTTATTCCCGAATTACTTTCTGGATTCTGTCAATGCAAGGCTTTCCTGTGGAGGTCAGATATGGCCAAAGCAAGAAGAGTCCCCTCGCGCAAGGTCTGGCTGACTTGCATGATTGTGCCAGAGAAAATTGTCTCGAGGAAGAAAGTCTAAAAATCAAGGACAACATGGAGGCATATCTTAATTCCCCACACAAAGTCTTTGAAGAAGACAAGTGTGAGGGAATGCCCACTGTCTATGTGGGTGGATGCTCTTACCATGTTGATTACAACGGGGAGAAAGAACTGGTGGCCGGCGTAGGGAATGCATGGGTGAATGAGTCACCAGAACCCTCCGCTGGATACAAAATTGGTCCCCGAAGTAGTCAGGTGGCAGAATTGATGGCTGTGCATCAGGCCATCCTCACTGCTGTCCAACATCAACTCCATGAACTGGTCATAATCACAGATTTGGATTATGTACGGAACGGGTTCGTGGAGCACCTGGTTAATTGGAAAACCAGAGGCATGTTATGTGCTAATAACAAACCCTTGAAACATGGGAAGTTAATCCAAAACATTGATGATCTGGTCACATCGAATGGGATGACCATCTACTGGAAAAAGATCAAGGGTCATTCCAAAGTAGAGAGACCAGACAAAACTGGAAATGACTTTGCTGATCAGCTGGCCAAAACCGGGGCCATCCAAGGGGATCTAATAGAAATAGAGTCCCTGTTGGGGGAAATCCAGGTCACTGCTATCACTAGGTCCCAGACAAATGCTCACAATGATCTTTCAACTGTACAATGGAGTAAGGAGACCCCTGATGCTGATTTAATTACAGCTCAGAAGGGGGATCCAATTATTGGTAAGTTTTACCAACACCTTGAGGACCCTGAGAACTTTCCCCTGACGGATACCGATTACATTGGGAAAGAGAACCTAAGAGTGTTGATGAAATGTCCAAAAATGTTCTGAATCCAAGACGGTTTGCTGGTAAGGAAATCCAAAGCTGGCCACGATCAGTGGGTGGTTCCTACCTCATTCCGAAGCCTGATGTTAAGTCACGCCCATGATGCGGCCACCGCCGGTCATAGGGGGTTTCACACAACACTGGAAATCTTAAGAGAGGTTGCATACTGGCCACACATGGGGCAGGACCTCGACCAATACTTGAAGGGGTGTCTTGTGTGTGCACAATTTCAGCCATCATCCCTCACACACCGTGCGCCTCTCCAAAAGAGGGGGATGACACTGCCATGGTCAGATTTGCAAATCGACTTTGTAGGCCCTGTAATTCGCTCGTCTAGAGGAAACAAGTACATGTTGACAGTTACATGCTTGTTTACTAAGTGGGTGGAATGTCTCCCAGCCCCAAACTGCAAGGCAGAAACAGCAGCTGCCCTGGTGATTAACCACATCTTTTCCCATTTTGGTCTACCTCAAAGGATTGAGTCAGACAGAGGTAGCCACTTCACCAGTGAAGTAATGACAAAGATGTGGGAGATACTAGGGTTTAAAAGGAAGCTACACATGGATTACAGGCCAGCTTCTTCTGGAGCAGTGGAGAGATATAACCGGACAATTGTGAGCATATTAAAAAAGTTTGTGGCAGATTCTGGGCCAAGTTGGGATATCTGACTACCTCTGGTCCTAATGGCCATCAGATCTACCCCTTCATCTGCAACCAAAATATCACCATTTGAGTTGATGACTGGACGCAAGATGGTGCTTCCCCAGCATTTGCTCTACAGAACCCAAGAGCAAACGTTGATAAATGCCTCCACAACTCATGAGTATGTGGAGAATTTAAGGAAACACCTTCAGCATGCTTTTGCCTATGCTCAGCGGAATCTAGAAAGATCAGCCAAGAGCATGAAGACCCACTATGATTTAAAAACTACCCGAAAGGAATATAAGGTGGGTGATCGGGTCTATCTATACAATTTCCAAAGGAACCAGGCCAAACAGCGAAAATTCTTGCCTACATGGAAGGGACCGTTTGAAATTATAGACAAGATCTCCCCTGTTGCCTATAAGATCTGCATCCCCAAAGGCAGTCTGGTGGAAGGGGAAGACAAGAGGGTCCATATTAACCAGCTAAAGTGTTGCCATCCCAGGCACACTTTGCAGCAACTGGAGGAGTCCTCTGCAATACCAGAGGGGACCGCTCCAGATTAATTCAGTTCCAACCCTAAAATATCCCACATATAGTCTCTAAAATATTATACTCTTGTAAGCCACTGTCTTTGAATGATAACTTGTATCTCAAAAGTAAAATGTTAGGTATGTTAAAGTATGAAATGTATATGTCTGCCACACCATTAGTAGTGATGGAAAAATGTCTACGAATAGGTATTGCCGCTTTTCCTTTGTCGTCCTAGGAGAAAGAAAACCTGGAGACTGGCCAAGGAGGACGATCCGGAGACCGGGAGCAGAGACCCAAGGGGCCCGGGGTACCGCCCAATCCTCCCATCAGGACCAGCAAGGAGAACTGATTGATCGACTGGAGGGAGGAAAAGATGCTGAACTGTGCCACCTATGGAATTGGAAGAAGAGGAGGCGAACCTCCCAGATCTTGCGAGTTCCATCAGTGAAAGGACAGAATGGCCATCGCAAGAGGGGGGGGCTTGTGGGATGTTTTTACCCATGCATCCAAGCCCTACAATAAAACTGTGCAGTACTGGCATGGAAAACATCATGATGGCCAGAACTCCCCAGAGAGTGCACAGGGAAAACATGAAGAATAGGCTGCCCCCCATTTTTGCCTATGTTGTGAGCACAGGAGGGCACTGCCTAAAACCACCAGTGGGCTACACACACAGTAGCCTGAAACCATTGGGAATGGCAATGCTGATTGCCAAAAAAAAAGCAACTCAGAACTGTGGGGAATTCATTTTCTTAATCCCAAAAATGGTTGCATTACCAGTACTCACCACAATCAGAAAGCCGGCGTTTTAAAACCACGAGACTTTTGTGTAAAACTGAACAAATGAAACAAAACCAGACCAAGGAAAGACTTGCTAAGAGGTGGATAAAATGTAAAACTATATTCTGAAATGACTTGAAGGAAGTAATTATTTAATGTATATGTAAAAATTGTCAGTTTGATTTGAATGTAGAAAACTGGGGAAAAAAGTGACATTTAGCTGAAACCTGGCTTAATGAAACTGGATTCTGCCTGACAACTACCCCCGACAGGAGTTGAAACCTGCTCAGCCACTCCCCTTGCAAAAGGAGTTGTCACCTCTCTGATTAGATTAGGGGTGGAGCAGCTGGGGACTACAGGGAGTTGAACAAAGGCCTGTCCTGGACTCAGGCAAATGTTATATGGGGGGCCGTAAAGTGGCTTCCTCTTAGGGGAAACTGGGAGGGGCAGTGCCTCTGCTAGCAGTTGAGCTTGGGGGAAGTGGATAAACCAATTATTCCACCCTGTGATGTGGGAAGCCACACCCCTTTTTGACCATCCCAAGTATCTCTCACTCACCCTGAACCCCCTAAAGGGAATTAAAAGCATTTTCAGCATATTTCTCACTTCATTGCCACCACATTCAAAGCACTTGGGCCTGTGTTTTAAAACTCCTACCGGTTTTCTCTAAGCTTGCTGGGGTGGGAATTGAATTTCGTATTGTATTTGATTGCATTCCTGAGAACTGTGTCTGTTACTTCCATCTCCTTCCATTTCTTACATTGCATAGGGGAGGCGGGTGAATTGCCAGAGAAAAAGTGATTGGGCCTCATTCCGAGTATGGCGGTAAGGGATAGCGGCCACCGGTAACGAGACCGGTGGCGGTGATCCCTTACCGCCATACTCCGAGTTCCCTTTGCGCCCTCGCCCTTAACGCCTGCTTTGAGCAGGTGTTAAAGTCGAGGGCGCAAAGGTGCCTCCAAGCCAATAACGGTGACCGTAATGAATGGTCACCGTTATTTGCATCTTCCCCATTCCCATTGAGCCCTATGGGGGCTCATTTGGGAATGCGGAAGAGCCTTGGTGAATGGGGAATTACCGCCCCGCCAACCTTGGAATGGGGCGGTAATTCCGCCATCCACCAAGGTGCTGCCGGTCCGGGTACGGCGTCAACCAAGGCGTTAATAGCGCCATTGGTTAGCGCCGTACTCGGAATGAGGCCCATTATCTTATCTTTTGCTAAAATCATCTCAAGTATTTCTGTACTGCATTTTATTCCTCATTGCTTTTCCCTTGAAATCATAAAAGTATTTTTGCTACTTGATCCATCCTATACTAACTCCTCATTGATTATAAAGAAGTGTGCTAGTGTCAGATTACCCATTGTTGATTAAAATTATATTTATAAGGGCGATATCGATTATTAATTTATTATAAAAGCGTGGTATCTATATTTTGTTTTATTTCTCAAATAAACCTTTTAAACTTGCAAAAAAGAACTACTTCTTGGCTCAGAGGGGTCAGGGGGATTCTAAGAGAGGGGTGTTATATAGGGGTAGTCATCCAGAACTCATGAACTGGACATAACGATATATCAATAAGGGTTTCCATTCAGTATCCCAGACTAGGCATTGACTTAGCTGTAGTGTTGAATTGAATCCTCTTACAAGTCCAGCTTCTATTCAATGGCGGCTTCACCTGCAACCTATTCACTACTTATAGCTAGCTTCTTAGATTACTTGATTTACTTGTGTTACAGCTCTGTACAGTTATTGAACGGCTTGCATTTTCTGTAGTGCTTCTCACATGTGCAATCTTCTTTTCACATATAAATGTTTACTCGATTCTTAACTTCGTCATCGGTTTCTGTAAGATTCATGCATTTTCTTCAGCCAGTATTCTCAGTGGTTCATGCTCGTCTTTTGGGACATCACCATCTCCTCCTCTCATTTTCATATTCCATCAGGGAGTTCCTCCCTCATATGTCATTTATTTGGGATACATTTGATAGGGTTTTCTCAGTGGATACCTTTTCTCGAATATTGGCTGTGGAATTGTCACAAATTCTGGTGTCAAGCATGGCACAACTTAAGGCTTCCAACATACAGGCGGTAGGGGGGCGGGACTTCCTGCAGAGGCATGTAACTGCTTCTTAACACTGTGGTTGCATGTAGAAGTTCCAATCTATGCTCTATCGGCAACCACAGTCATCTTACTTACTGAAACTGCTCTGCAATACAAAAGCTTACACTAAAACAAGCAATCTGCACATCCGTCACCGTAGCATCGAAACCCCAGCCACTAACTAAACAACTTGCTGCCTCCCCACCTCCTTAGTTGTCCTTCCAGATCTCCTTAGTCGGTGTCAACAACCCCTTGCTGATACAAGGACCACAGCCACACCACCTCTACAAAAGAACTCAACTCTGCCAGCATCTGTGAAGATGAAGGTGACTGCAGTAAGCAGCAGAGCTGCGTATGAAGGTGCAGAGTTTTTGAGTAAATACACTTAAAGGGGGAAACCCAATAGAACCACTAGAGTAGTAGCTCTACCTTTTATCTGGTATAGTTACTCGTATCCATTAGAGGTATCAACCATCACAGTAAACACACATTATATTCATACTGTTTAGTAATACATAGTAGTTAGTTTATTCAAAAGTATTCAAAAATAGTTATTAAGTAAAAAAGCGAAAAGCATTTAAAGTAATCTGTTGTCTCTCATAGTATTAAATACTAAAACACTGTCTAAAACAGACACTCTAGTCATGGCACATATACCTAGATTAAATCAGGAGGTGTATGTACTATAGACATCATATCAATTTTAAAAAGTCAACACATTTATATGATGTCTACAGAACATCCACTTCCTGATTGAATCTAGGTATATGTGTCACCACTAGAGTGTCTGTTTTTGGACAGTGGGCCTCATTATGAGTGTGGCAGAAAGGCAACAACGGTGCCCGTAGTACTACCGGCGACGTTGTTACCTCTCCACCACACTACGAGTTCTGCTCGCCGGTGCCAGACTGCACGCCTGGTCTGACCAGGTGTGCATACCGGCACCCGCGAGCAGAACTCATGAATGCACCAGCACTGTTATAAACGGTGCCGGTGCACACATGCTCCCGACCCCCATTCTGCCCTATGGGCAGAATGGGGATCGGGAGGCCGGCCATAACGGCACCGGCACCTGGGAATGGGCAATTACCAGGTCCGCCAAACTCGGCATGACCCGGTTACTGGCCATTCGCGGGTGCCGGAAAAAAAAACAACTCCGGCGGCAGCGCTGCCTTAATAAGGGCACAGCTACCGCCATATTTATAGTGAGGGCCAGTGTTTTAGTGTTTAGTATTTAATACTATGAGCGACAACAGATTACTTTAAATGTTTTTCGCTTTTTTACTTAATAACTATTACTAAACAGTATGAATATAATGTGTGTTTACTGTGATGGTTGATAAAAGCTAACTACCTCTAATGTATACGAGTTTTTGAGCAAGCGATGACCAAAGAGGGGGAGAACTGCCTAGCGTCCTCACATGTACGTCCCGGATCCCCATTGTGGGGACTCAGTCTTGCGCTAGGACGGGCCCTCGGCACTCTTGTGAAATCAATGCCGAGAGGCACGCGCAGCTCCATGCCCAACTGCATTCAGAGTGGCAGCTGTTCCAGGAGCACAACCCACCCAGCGCTCCTCCTGATGATGACTTTATTATAACTCTGATCCTGACACTAGTTTTGTACATATGCTCCAAAAGTGTGCATAGTTTGAAGAGAGACTCCCCAGGGTCGTAGAGCAATGCCACAGTGGAGCCACTGTGCAAGTCCATGAGGTTCATTACTTGAAGTGAATTAAGATACTAACCACATTAAGGCTCTGTGTGGTTATTCAGGCCACAACATAATTGGCAATGAGGAGCAAGACACGAACACGCCATGAATATGATGCAAGGTGCGATGCTTCTCCTGCCTTCATGCAATCTCCAGCTAGGACCGCACCACCATGGCCTCAATGGAAACTGCTGTTTGAGATTTTGGCTGAATGCATATTATTGTAATAAATAAATAAGATATATGTGGAAGCAATGGGAGGTGCTGGCTATACCGCTGTAAGGACGTGGGCCTTGCAGTTAAACGCACTTGGCGTAGAAGGTGAGAGAATGTTCACGCCTTGAACCCTGAAGTAGTTGATGATGAAAGTGACGATGTGTACAAGGAGGCAGTGAAGACTGAGGAGGATCGTTAAGAGGTTCTCCAGCAAAGAGAACACAGTTTTACACAGGATCAGATTTTACAGCAGAAAGCAAGAAGCCATTGAGCTGTGGGTTGACTATGTGACGAAGATGAGGGAACGGGCAGCGTTTTGCGCATTTGATATGCCACCGAACACAGCTGCACATAAACAACAGGAAAGTGCAAGACAAATGTATCCTTGAAAAAGAGTGCCACCTGGACAAGGCCATTCAAATCGCCATGGTGATAGAAGAAACATTGTGAAGATGCAAGGAATTGGCAGGAAGTTGGCCAGTCCTGGATGTGCATGTTGTGCAGTTCAAGGGACGGAGTGACAAATATCAGTCAGAAATCAGAGAACAGAGAGGGCCAGGCTCAAATGTCAAAGGCGCGCCAGCACTCACCATCTTGCAAATGACAGAATGTCCAGCCAGGAATAAGGAGTGTTCGAACTGCATGAGCTATGGCCATGTGGCAACAGCCTGCAAATGGCAAGGTAAGAAGGTGGCCAAGGCAGTAACAAGTGATGAAACAAGAGGTGGGGAGTCACCGGATGAAGATGGGAGGCCTACCATAATTATGGAGAACTGGGTGAAGGCCAGGAGGGAGAAACCACATTGCGTCATGAAGGTGGACGGCATGGAGACGAGAGTGATGGCTGACTCCGGGTCAGCCCTAACTATACTTCTGATCCGCAAAAGACCTGGTTGGCAAAGACAACGTATAAGTGAAGAGGGGGGGCATGGCCAACTGGCGAGCAATGCGGACGTGAGTCCTTGAAGTTCCCGTGGCCACCAGCACTATCCTGTTAAACATCCTGTAATTGTTGGGGAAACTCAGAATAAATGCACCTACCGAAAGAGGGATATGTAGAAAAACGCTGGGCGAAGTGTGATCCTTGGAATCCAGACCCTCACTGAGTATTCCGATGCGGAGAGGCAGGCATGAAGACGCGGTACCCCTCTAAAAAATCGCCTTGACCCGAGGACTGGCTGTGGGAGGAGCAGTGCGTTGTGGTGTACACAGGCGGTAGGCGAGGGATTGAGAGTGCAGATGCGAGCTTGCAAGCCCACACCGTGGATTTGCACAATATACATAAAGAACTGGAGACCCGAAGGGGCGGCCACCAACTGGTGGTATACAAGCATTGTCCTGCTTGCACGGGCAGGGATCATCGGGGAGACACGGAACTCCGGAGCACAACCGTGAAAGACTCACACTGCTCGGATCTGACCAGGACATCGAGCTAGACAACAGTCAACTAAGAGGACTCCGCTGCCTGGACCTGGCTGGTCATGGCTGAGGGGGGCTACATCTCGACTGGGTCCCCTGCAAGAACGGGAGGCAAAGGATTGGAACTCAGACCACTGAGCTGCAGTGTGGCCATCACCGGCATCTGAGGGCCACCGAGCATAACTCGATGCAGTGATACATGAGCAGTCAAATTAGAAGTAACAGCAAGCTCACTGGGGCACGACTAACTGCTTGTGCCACCCCGCCGGTGATAACACAGCTTGGGCGGCGACATCTGTGCCCTATGAGATCCCGCCATAGCAGGCCCGGACGGAGCAGGAAACATCCGCCCAACTTAGAGATGTACGCTGGGTCCACAGTGACACACGCTATCATCGGAGGTGCCCCTCGGGAAGGCAAAGTAGTACACACAGCATATCACACCTGTGGCAGAGCAGAAGAACCCTGAGGATGCATTGCGATCAATGGTGGTGGACCACTGCCATGGAATACTCGTGCTGGTCTGAGAGGGGGGAGGCACGGCCGAAATTGCTGCTACCCTCTTGAGCAGACCAAGAGCACCGGCAAATAGTGTGATCACTACGCAGTGAGTACCCTAACTACCGGAACAACTGCCACGCACACCTTACAATAGGGGAGAACCACTCTCACAGGACAATAGCGTATACAAATGCTGCGGCAACAGGGTGCAAGGGTGTGCATTGCAGCTCTAGTGCAGCACAGTGGCTGCTCATCACCTATGCAGACCGGGCGCCTGCTTGGTGAATTCCAAGAATCCTACTCAACTGGAGCGCAAGTAAACATGCCTGCGATACATCAACACGGCCCAGCGGACATACAGAGATTCCCCGCGTGGACAGGTACAATAAAGATAGAAGTGTTGAGATACTGGACCACCCAGAAGAATAAACCATACTCTGACCCTACCGCACGAACTGGGGGGGACATACTGACCTGCCCATGTGTTGTTTGTTTATATTTACTTTGTGGATATTTCTTTCCGGACCATGAGTTGGTTTACAGTCCTTGGACGCTCTGCAGTACAGACTGTTCTATCCTTTACTGCGTCCTTATGCCACCCAGGGTTAGCTCCCTACTAACCTACTAAACCCCCCTTACACTGCTCCTGGATTTCTCAGTGTTCTATTGGATTCTTCTTGGTTTACATCTGCCACAGACCACGCTCTTTCTTGTAGGAGTAATACAGACCTTTTTTTGCCACTATTGATATTGATATTTTATTTCTATCGTGCTCATAAACAAGTTTCAACAATCTTACTAAGCCCAGTGACATCGAGAACGCGCAAGTGCATGGGAGCGGGAGAGGGGAAAAGTGCGTGGAAGGGGGGGAGAAGTGGAAAGTATGGAGCAAAGGAGAAGCAGATAAATAATAATAAATAAATAAATAAATAAATAAGGCAACAAACAGTGGTAGTGCAGCCATCAAGTGGCAAGTGCTGGGTTTAAGACAGCTTACAAGGTATGTCTGATAAGTGTACAAAGAAAATGGGGGAGGTGGGCTGTATGGGTACAGACCCCAGTGCAAGGGGTGGCCCTGAGGCAGTGCGGGAGGGTGGCAGGGTGAGCAGGTACTGGGTAGGCCAGGTGTACGTGCCGAGAGAGAGCATATCAGCAGGGGAGAGGGGGGGCGAAGGCAGAAGGAAAGAGGAAGGTCTTGAGGCGCTTCTGGAACCGGAGATGGTTCTCCTCAAGTTTCAGAATGGCAGGGAGGCTGCAGGCCCCAGCCGATTACAGATCTACACCCAACTCGTTTCTTTGAAAAACGACTGTCCCTGAGGGAGTTAGAGGTAAAGAAGCAAAGAGCTCGAGAGGGGAGGTATTTGCTGAAGGATAGCTTAAGGTATTTTGGACCCAGGCCCCAGAAAGACTTGTGGACAATGCAGAGGGTTTTGAAGTTAATCCTTGCATCCACTGGGAGCCAATGGAGAGATTTCAGAGATGGAGAGATATGATCCCAGGGCTTGAGGCCAAGGACAAGTCTCGCAGTGCTGTTCAGGATTAGTTGCAGACGGCAGAGAGTAGAGGCAGGTAGATTTAGAAAGAGGCTGTTACAATGCGATTCCTAGTTGTATATGCAGCGTCTTAAAGCCCATCAGGTTTGTGTTGTCCCCTGCCTTTGTGTATAGCATATTAGCACAAGTACGGATTATAAATCTTTCCTTTTTTTTCACAGCTTGGCGTTTCCCTGGTGGTATTTTTGCTCTTTCAATTGAACTACCCCTCTGTTTGTAACATATTATGAAATAGAGAGATACATCAAGGGAAAGGTCACCCTCAAGTGAAGCAACCTGATCTTAGACCCAGGTAACCAATCTGCCGATCCTGAAGTCCTTGGTAGGTTCCAGGTTTTTTTTTTGGTGAGTACTGACAGTGAGCCTATTGGGATACATCCATAGAACTGTCGAATTTAAAGGCAGTGTGACGAAGACCGGAGTTTATTTTTCAGAAGAAGGCCCAGTTGTGTTAGGGTGGAATGACCAAGCTAAGGTAGACATCAGATGAGATACCAGCATGGTGGACCAGGTACTGTTGGTAAATACAGGACGAGTGTCGGTGTCCAAAGAATAATATCCCTGATTTTTCTCTGAAAATCCAGGGAAGATAAAAAAACTATGGGCACGAAATCATGCTGAAACAAAATGCGGTTCCCCTAAAGCACAAAGTGAGACCAGTGCCAACAACGGCGAGGGGAACTCTGCAGGCGCAATTGGAAAGAATGTAAAAGGAAGCCACCATAGAGATGGTGGAATCATCAGAATGTCGACAGCACTCGGATGACATCAGGGTGTGCATCAAATGTGTGCAGTCTGAATTTTGAGGTAATCACAGACAGCTCTGCTCTCCCCAGCATAAATGAGTTGATCCTCATAATGAAGGAGGGCAAGTGTTCTCTAAACTGGACATGAGGGACTTATACCATCAGATCAGCCTGCATAGAGAATCAAGGCCTATGATGGCAGTCATAACCACGTTTGTAACATACAAATTTACTTGCATGCCATTCAGCCTCTTGTCAGCTGCATCAGCCTTCCAGAGGATGATGGACTCTCTGCAGTATAGGCAATGTGTCCTATTTTCAAGACAACATATTAATCTACGTGGAAGATGATGAAACCAACAAACTAGTTCTGAGGAACTTTCTCACCAAACTACAAGAAGCAGGAGTAGGATTGCGATTTTACAAGTGCGTGATAAAAGAAACCTGAGGGTATTCTCCCAAGCAGACCTCGTGAATCCCTTATTCAGGTGGCCAGGGAGGGGCTGGCACTCTCAGATCCCAACCCTGGGGGTGGGTGAGCGAGGGTGGATCACCTGGGTAGGGCAGCCCAGGGTTATGTTCAGGGGAATGCCCCAGGTGACATGCAGTATTGCACCGGGGAGGAAGATGAAATATCCAAGGCCGTTATAGGCTATTCCAAATCAACCTCCCTTTCACCCAAGATATCTCCTGTACCGAAATCTACCAATCCCTCAGCATCTGGTAAATCCCCCAGGAGCCCAAACCCCAATGAACTTGGAAACTGCATCTCCAAGAATCCCTATTTTCCTGTTTCCTACCTGAACACTCCTAGTTATTCTTCTACCAGTCCCTCTCCTTCTTATTTTCTGAGCTCCCTGTCTGCTTTGACCAATCACTACCGTTACCACAATCCTCCCTGTTAATTTCATGATAATAATCCTGGTCTTTCGTGTTTGTTTCACAAACCCTGCCAATCTCACCCTTCTGAGGTTACCAAACTCCCTAATGCGAGAGCTATAATTCCATATAACACCTTTCCCTCATCCTACCCCGTAGGGTACTTGGAAATTCTACCATCTCCATTTTCCGACATGAACACTTGCTCACACTGTGACAGACAATGGACTAAACCTAAAACCGTTTACCTGTCCCAAAACAAGGGTCAGGCAGAATCAGGTAATAGACGATAACAACTGCACACACTGCCCTTTATTTTCCCCATCGGGATAAAAGGCGAGGCATGAGAGCACACTACGAGCAAGGCCACATGCACGAGGAACCAGCTACATGGAACCGGCAGTGCAAATGGAGGAGAAAGGTGGTGAGACCTGGAAGGCCGACGAAGGGGAAACCACCCTTTCCCTTTTTAACTCAGACCAGCGAAGATTCCGTAAAGGGAATTACAAGACCGGTAAGTACAGCTGACGTGTGGAGTGACCGATGTAAATGATGCACGGCCGCCTCCTGCACTGATAACACAGGCGGAGAGGCACGCTGGTTATCTTGGCACCATCCTTAACTCCAGAAGCAAGCCAAGGCAGTGGACCCAAGGCAATCGGTGAGTCAGAGGGAGCTGATAGCGAAACAAATAATATTGAGCCCATGGTTGCAAGCGCAACATTAGATTAACGCAAGAACTTGACATCAAGAACTTGTGTGTGTTTGAACTTTTGGGAAAGCCTGCGAAGGGCCAGCTACAGAGTGGTCAGGCGCCGCAGGAGTGCTCTTTCAAAGGACTCTCACTGGCCCCTTTTTTTATTGAAACTGCAAGTACCAGAAGGCCCTAGAAAAGGGCTGTGTGAGGTGTCGGAGTGGTCCTACAAGTGTCACGTCAAATCCCTTGTACACTCGAACGTTTCTGACCCATTGCCAAGAGAAAGCTAAGGAAAGTAAATCGTGCATCGTGAGAAAGTAAAGTGAACTGTATATTTGGCAAACGTGAACATTGTGTAGAATAAGACAAGTGTGAACACGATAGAGGGATGCTGAAAGAAAGCTAGGAAGAGAAAGTCCACGCTTTCTGTTGAGACAAAACAAATCTCGAACTGTATTAGGAAATCATGAACTGTGATAAAGGTTCTTGGAGAAGGTAAGGAAGTTGCATTTAAAAGGCCATAGTGATCCCGACGGAGGGAGGCCCAAATTGCAAGAAGGATCTTAACCCGGTGGTGGGAGATCCAAGGGGCGAAGAGCAATCACCCAAGGTACAAGAGCACTAAAGAAACTTTTGTTTGTTTGTTTGCTATTTATGCATAGGGGTGAAGAATAATACACCCAGGAACAGTGTGTCGAAGCGAGTAAACCCGGTTGAGGGTTATCCACAACTTTGTTTAAAAGGATATTTAAGATCTCAAATGTTACAAGCAATATTTAAGAGGCCATAGTGAACCTGACGGGGGTAGGCCCATTTTGCAAAGAAGGATACGAGCCCAGCAGAGGGAGATCCTAGGGGTGAAGAGCAATCGCCCAAGGTACACGATTATCAAAGGAACTTTTGTTTTTTTGTTGTCTTGATACATCAGGACTTTTAAGGCAAGAGACTTATCAGAGAAGAGACTTGGCCCCTGAAGGTTCTGATATTGTTGAACTGGAATTGTGAGCCTCATGCTGGAGAGGCCCAGGAGTGTGCTGTGCTCAGAAGTCCCGCCTTGTCCCATGCTAAAACGTGGGGAAGGAGAACCAGCCATACCATCCTGACTTATCATTTTGTGAACACTTCATTCTTTTCTGGTGAACATTATCCCACACTCTTTTTGTAACTTAGTGGTAAGGATTGGCAATAGTTTTTTAGTATAGGCCCTTTTTGTTTGACAAGACTCCACTAGGACTGCCTTATTATTATTTGATGGTCATAGCCTGCTCCCATCTTAGATTTAAGTTCAGATTAGGCGGTTATCTCACCCATTATAAAGTTCAATAAACACCCTTGAACTGGGATCACTTGTATATATCTTTACTGTTGCCATCATGAGTTCCTTACAGTACTTAGGTTATATGATTTCGGGAGAGCGTATCAGCCCAAAGAGGAACTTACTACAGGCCATTGTGAAAGCCTGGTGCCAGACAATAAAGAGGAATTGAGGTATTTTTTGGTCCTGGATGATTATTACGCAACATTTGTTTTAAAGTTCTGAGAATCAACAGTGCCAATGAGAAAACTGCTTAGAAAAGGGGCTGAGTATGACTGCGCCCAGATCAAAGGAAGGCATTTGAGGAGGTCAAATAGCGAATTGTGCACACCCTGTGCCTGTGCCTACAACACTTTAATCCGTTGTGTACAACCATCATAACGATGGATGCAAGCACATATGAATTGAGAGCAACCCTAAACCAGAAAAAGGGCAATGCAGAACATGTAGTTGCGTTTGCATCCAAAGCGCTGTCACAGGCTAAGAAGAACTACTCCATTGTGGAAAAAGAAATGCTAGCTTGCTCCCGGGCAGTTGAACATTTTAAGACTTGTGTGGGGTGCGAAATTTCAGTTAGTGACCGATCACAAACCATTGATTTATACGTTGAGCACGGGATCGACGAAACGTCCACACCTCGAATGGCCTGCATTGCAGCCAGGTTGCAAGAGTACAATTTCGAAATTGTACATAGGGCAGGGTGGAAAAAAAACCCTATCTGACTGCATGTCAGGGCCGCCAGAAATGAGAGATGCAGCAACCACTTTTCTCTAGGATGAGTGTGTGTAGTGACATCCAGAGGTGACCTAAGAAACAAAATGTTTCTGGAAATGAGCGAGCATCACTGGAAAGAAGCAAAGCAACGACTGTGAAACTCATTGATTGTGTCATAAATGGATGGCCCGACGAGAGAATGAATCCTGGAGGTCTGAGGCCCTATTACAAAGTTGCTGATGAAATATTGAGATGGAAGGTTTGACGATAAGAAGCAATCAATGTATTCCTCTCATAAAGATGAGGAAAATAATCATGTTCAGAGCTCACGCCGAACACATGGGGTGCAACCTGATGAAGTGACTGGTGAGAAAAATCATACTGGTGGACTGCCATGGAACAGAAGATACGAGGCATGATGGAAAGGTGCCTTGAGTGTGCAAATAGTGACAAGAAGTTGAAGGTCAGACAAGAACCAATGATCCCAACAGAGATACCGGAAGGAATATGGCTGGGGTTGGACTACATCAGCCCTCTAGAAGAAACGTTGCTGCAACGCAAGTACGGGATGATCATAATTAACTATCAAAATGGGTAGAAGACAAATTTGTACCTGACATCACAGCGCCTCCCGTTGTAGGAATGCTTATGGAAATCATCACAGACCACGGTGTCCAACTAGTCTCCCAAGACATTGAAAGATTTATGAGAGATTACAACATAAAACAAGTAAAAGAAGACCTCTATCATCCCCAGTCTGATGGGCGTGTTGAGAGAACCAATAGGTTCATCAAAGGGCACTCCAACTAGCTACAATATTTGGAATGGATCCAAACAAAACGGTCAAGGAAGTCATAGCTGCCCATTGGCTGAACCCCAATAGGACCACCTACATGTCTCCATTTCGTATGCTGAGGGGAAAAAGAGCAGCATCCATATTAGTACCTCTGTGGTTCAAAAAAGGTGAGAGGATGACACAGTAAACATGAAGGATGTGGTCTGGAGGATAAGAAAAAGTAAGGATAAAATGAAGGAATGCAATAACAGGAGAAAAGCAGTCCAAAAGAATGAAGTTCAGGAGGATGACTTGATCAAAATAAAGTTACCTCATAAGGATACTACAACAGGATCCAAGTATAGCAGGCCCATTAGAGTAATGCAAAAAGGCACCAACTATGTTTGCACCCAAGACGGGAGAAAATAGAACATGGAGAGAATTGCTCTGTTCGAAAAAAGGTTGAAGGAGTTCAACAACTCAAATGGTAGAGAGCCGGGGTGGAGAGAATGAAAGGGACTTGGGGAACAAAAGAGCTGTAATAAGTCGGGCAACGGTGGACTTGAACAAGAGATGTATGAAGTCTCAATGTATCTGAGTGAGCATGGAGAGATGCAAAATGCATCAATTGATGCACAGGATGAGCAGAGAGATCAAGTGGAGGTGAGACCACAGGAAGAGGCGAGCAAAGGGAATAGGCCACAATGTGAGAGGAAGAGACCTGCAACGTTTACAGATTTTGTTATGGGATGAACCAAGCTGCTCAACAAAAGGAGGTATGTGGGGGACTCAGTCTAGCGAAAGTTCAGGCCGCAGAACTTTCGCGAGATCAATGTCGAGAGGCAGCGCTCCTCCAGGCGCAGCAGCATTCAGAGTGCTTGCTGTGCCAGGAGCACAACCAACTGATGCTCCTACTGATTAGGACTTTATTAGAGCTCTGATCCTGACACCAGTTCTGTATATAGTTTAATGAGAGACTCTCCAGGGTCGTAAAGCAATATGCCAGAGAGAAGCAATTGTGCAAGGCTATCAGGCTCATTAATTGAAGTGAATAAAGATACTAGCCTCATTAAGGCTCAGTGTGGTTATTGAGGCCACACTGATGCCCAGACTTCTTCAACCACTCTGAAATCATCCAGGAGAGAAACCATGTTAAAAGGAGTGGAGGACAAAAATCAGCAATGCGAACTATTTAATCAAAGTACGGTGTGTGCAATGTGTTAGGGGTTTCACATTACCTACACAGCGTTCCTGGATTTGTATCAGAAACCATGTTGTCTGCTTTGGTCCAGAGGGATTCTAAATCCTTCTGATCCTTAATTAATTCCATGTGTAATGCACCTGCAGGTAGGCTTGTCAATGCGGTCACGGAAGATGCCTGGGTTCAGCACTTTGAAAACCTTTATGCACTACCCTCCACACCGGATAACTTCAATTGGGCAAAACACACCCCTGAGGGGGCTTGTTTCGATTTAGCACTTTCTCAGCCGACACGTATTGAAACAATATGATATGATATGATATGGAATTCGTATCGCACCTATACACAAGTGTTTCAAGGTGCGACGAGGCAGGGAAGGGGGAACAGAGGGAGGACAGAGACAATGATCTTACTAGGCCTAATGACATTGAGATCGCCGGGGTAGGGGGAGGAGAAAAGTGCCAGGGAAAGGGGAGGCTGCAGTGCTGTACATGGGATCAAAACAATAACAAGAAGTGGGGCCAGCGGGTAGCAGGTGCAAGGATAAGTGCAGACAGCAGGCCTCCAACAGTGCAGGTATGGAGACGGTAGGGTTACAGATACAGACCCAAGTGCAAGAGGGTTGCCGGGAGGCAGTGCGGGTGTGCAACTGAGTGGGCAGGGACCTGGGCCCGAAATCAGAGAGTAGCCAGGTGACCAGTGCAATACCAGACAGGAAATCAGCAGGGGAGAGGAAGTGAGAAGGCAGAAGCAAAGAGGAAGGTATTGAGGTGCTTCTGGAACCAGAGATAGTTCTCCTCAAGTTTCAGAAAGGAAGGGAGGCTGTTTCAGAGGGAGGCCTCAACCGAAGAAAGAGATCTACCACCAACTTCTTTCTTGGAGAAGCGACTGGACCTGAGGGAGTTGAAGGCGCGAAGAGCTCGAGTAGGAAGGTATTTACGAAGAAAGTCAGAGGTATTGAAGACCCAGGCCCCAGAATGCCTTGTGGACAATGAGGAGGGTCTTAATTCTTGCAGCCACTGGGAGCCAATGCAGAGATTTCAGTGCTGGAGAGATACGATCCCTGGGTTTGAGGCCAAGGACAAGTCTTGCAGTACTGTTCTGGAAGAGTTGCAGAGGGCGGAGAGTAGAAGCAGGCAGATTTAGAAAGAGGCTGTTGCAGTAGTCCAGAGCTCTAGAGACAGTGAGCTTCTGGGGGGAGGAGGGGAAAGGAAGAATACCTCTAAGGAAGTGAAGTTGGTAGTTTGACTTCTTAGACACGAGTGTGGAGTCGAAGATGACCCTGAGGTTCTTAGCCTCACAGGTGGGAGCAGGAAGAGGGCCTAGGGAGGCCAGCCAGAGAGTGACAGGAAAGAGGTTGCAGGTGTGCAGATGAGGAGAATCTCCATTTTACTGGCATTAAGGCAGTGATCGTTGGTGGCACACCACTCCTGGATCGCAGACAGACAGTCGGAGATGAAAGAAGGAGAAGAGGTGGCAGAGGGGAGCTTGAAAACGAGCTGAGTGTTATCCGCATAGCACTGAACGTTGGAGCAGTGAGCGGCAATGTGGTGGTTGAGAGGTGCCAGGTATTGGTTGAACATCCAGGGAGAGAGGTTAGACCCCTGGGGAATACCATAGGTAGAGAGTGAGATAGAGGAAAGGAAGGGCCCAAGTTGGACCTGGGAGGGTCGATCAGAGAGGAACGAGATCAGCCAGGCCAGGGCCTGATCGGTGATACTCAGGTTATCACATAGATGATTGAGCAGGATGACATGGCCGTTGTAGTAATTAAAATGCACCAGGCCCGAAAGGTCTATCTAACCATCTCTTCAAATTTAATTCACCAATTTGGGCAGAGTTCTATTTTTTTTATTCGCTGACATTGCTAAATCTGTGCAATTTCTGCCAACATGGGACAGAACACATACAATGTCAAAAAATAATACAATAATAATAATAAATAATAATATTATACCAATCTATAAAAGGGGGGAGAGAGAACCCAGGCAACTACCAACCAATCACGATTCTTGATGCTCATTAAAATCTTTTCCTGTCTCTTCCTCAAACATCTGGAAGCTTGGGCATGCAGCCAGAACTTAATCTCCAAGTGGCAAACATGGTTTAGGAAGGGGATGGGTACACACTTGAATGGCATGCTACTCAAATGTATACAGTGACAGGTTTGGTCAAAGGGGAGCAGTCCGGTCTATGTGCCATCAATCGATCTGCTGTGGCATTTGACACAGTGGACCGGGCATTCTTGTGAAGCAAGCTATTGAAATGGGGTATCCTTTTAGGCCACTTTAGATTGCTGGTCGCTTTACATAACAAGTCTTCCATTTAAGTATGCCTGAATCAGCAAGGCATGCTGTTATGCCCAATAAGTACTTACAGAGGTGTGAGACAGGGATGCGTCTTGGCCCCCTGACTCTACTACCTGTATATGGCAGATATAGACCAAAATTTGTGATCAGCAGCCCTGGCAACCCCAAAAATTTACTCCCCCAAGCCTTTACGGACTGAATATGCAGACGATTACATGGTATTTGATAATACAGCGATAGGCCTTCAGCGCATTCTAAACACCTTCTCTGCCTTTGTAAGTGAGAACATACTACATGTGAATCCTGCAAAGGCAAAGGTTTTGCAATTCTCATCTAATCGTAAGCGGGTTCCTTTTAAGTGGCAACTACAATCTGAACCAGTGGGGAGGATTGACTCATTTGTTTACTTGAGCTTTATGATTAACTCTAAACCTTCCCTTGCTTCGCTGTGTGCATGGCTTCATACCAAAGCTGCTAAACTTGCAACACAACTCCAAAGGGGGGACTCAACATTTGGTTAATTCTCTCTTTTGTCCTGTCTACGGTACTATGGGGGTAAGATAGTTCTAAAGTCGCTCTATGGGATAGAGTTATATAATCTGACTCTCATAGATTACCTAACAAACCTGGAAGCCCGATTCGAGAACAGTCCTTCATCTACCATCTTCTGTGCCTCAAGCATTTATTCGATACAAATTGGGCATCACCTTCATGAAGGCCAGAGCCCTCTGGCAATATTTGGCCTTCTATAGTAAAATGCTCTTACCAACAGCCAACTCTCTGATGGAGGATTTTGTGGTGGCATGTGAGCGGGGTGGCTCTCAAGCCCTACAAGATTTTAGGGGGCTTGCCCTCCTGTCAACAGCCAAAACGGGCTGCTCAGAGAGGGACCTGAAAGGGAATCCTGACAAAGTTAAGAAGACCATTTTCCGGGCGGATTGGTCCAACACAGTGATGGAATGTCACTCTTATTCCATGCTTCATCATCTTAAGGCCGATCACAAAAAGCAGAGATGACTGGCCCCATATCTATCCATCTACTCTAGCAAGGCCGTGCAATCTACTTTTTCGAGATTCCACCTTAACCTGATCAAATCAAAGGACACACTCTTAAAATGGGCCTCATTACGAGGAGGGTGGTAAGGGATTAACAGCGCTGGTAAAGGTACCAGAGCTGTTAACCCCTTACCGCCCCATTGTGAGGTCCGCTCGAGTGACCCACTCAGGTCATCTGGTTTTTCCAGACGTCCTTAGCGGGTCCCGCGAGCGGCACAGCATGCTAACAACGGGCCCGTTGTTAGCATGCTCCCCATTCCCATTGAGCCCATGGGGGTGGGCTGGTTCAGGTTCCCTGAATGAGGAAATACCGGGCCCTCCAAGGTCGGAATTGCCCAGTATTTCTCCATTCAGGGAACCCGGACCCAGGTTTGGGGGTTGCCATGCCCTTCTTGAGGGCATGGCTACCTCCAAACACGTAATGAGGCCCAGGGTTTAGTAACAGAGGCTGCAGCCTTTTGTATATTTTGTAAAAATGAATCTGCGAGAGAAACTCTGAAGCATGCATTGTTGGACTGCGTTGTCCTGAAACAGCTGCGTGATAGTCGGGGGTGTTGCTAGGTCTGGAAAAGATCAGGGGCTAAGTTAATGTCAGGACTGGACGGGACTCGGGGCTAGTAGCATTTTGGTTGTAGCACCTGAGCTTCTATCCGGGGCTACAGCCAAAAGACCCGGGGCTATAGCCCCCTAAGCCCCCCTAGCAAAGCCTCTGGTGATAGTGTTCCATACACTTAGAAACAAGGGCACCCTGGATATTGCTGCAATGTGGAATTACTGTTTATCAGGAATCACAGCATGCACTGTAAATGCAGTTGTAACCTTCATTGACTCAGTAATGAATGATCATGCGTGTTGACTTCCATTTTTGCAAGGCCGCCTTCAATTTTCTCTCTTTTTCGTGGAAGTAACCTTTCTTTTTTTCTTTGCCTTTGAGCTTTTTTTCTGTTTTTACTCTTTTTGTATGCATTGTATTTTTTATCTTTTCATTTTGGAGTATGTATAGCGTTTCAATATACAATTGCTCGGTTTCTGTGTAAATTGTTAAAGTTTGAGTTAATTTTTACCCAATAAAACAGAAAAAACAAAAAACATAATCAAAGAACATTTTTGGAACATAAGAACCAACACAAATGTTTATATATGACATACCCGTCACAGTGATTTGAGCCTGCAACCCTTCTTTGCCCAAAAATGAATTAAGCAGGAAGTCTCTTGTGCAGTATGATAACACAATGCCAGTAAAGTGACAGCAAACTATGACTTGTATGCAGATTTAGAAGAATTATATTCTGGAAGGCCGTGAAGACAAACTTCACAGTGTCTGGCATCAGGCCAGCATCCTCCCTACACTCGCATGAGTGCTCTTGACTAAAAGGTGGCCAGGTGCTACTCATGGGGGACGGAGGGAGTCTTGACAGCACCCCAAAGCTGAAGCTGAGTTTACCCATTAAGGGATACGAAATCAATGGGCATATTTAGTTACTCTGTGGCAGAGTTTAGAGGCTCCCACTACCTATTTGTTCCATAAAACCTTTAAAAAACATCACTCAGGATTAGCCCGCTGCAGCAGCACATGTCAATCAATGAGTGACGTTCAGTGCAGCAGTGAACAAGCACAGCACAATACCGGCCCCAGGCCACGGCTGCGAGACATGAATTGGGAACTACAGCTAGGACAGGCAATTCTTTTCGAATAATGCCACAGAGAGAGTTAAGGCTGCAAATACCATTTCACACATCTGCTTGAAACGCGGGGGAATGGTATTTGCAATTGCCAGGCCACCTGATCTGTGAGACTCCTCGCTGAGCGTAATCTACTGATACATGAACATATATAGGGAGGCCCCATGAGATTCAGTTTTGCCACATAGAGCAGGTCTCTTGCTTTGCGTTTGGAACATGGACATTCTATTTTACCATGAATGCGGGGGGGGTGAATTAATGCTTAAATATTAGTGGATTTAAGTAATGAATTGTTCAAACTGTTCTTTCTATCATAGAGTAATATGAAAACAAAAGAGTGTGATTATTCAGATTGGAATCTAATCAGAAATGTACAACCACATCGAACACCCTTAACACGAGGGAGGGAAGAAAGGAACATACGAGTGCTAAATGAATGTACCATCATTCGGGCATTAATGTACATCTGTGCCTACTTTGCTCTTCACATCCTTAATACTGACACGTGCAGGTTTTAAGTATGGCTTTGCACAATTTATGAAGTAGGTATTAATTAACACGTTTTCTTTGTATTGATGTGAACAGCTGCTTACTCATTATGTTGCTCCCTATTTCCATACTCCATTCACAGGAATTTCAATAAATAATTGAAAGTGACAAGTGGGCTCTATGTTCCATTCAGGTCGGATGTAGACGCAGGATACTACTTGTATCCATGCTGCTTGTAAGACATACAGTGACCCTCATTTTTAGTTTTGCTATTAGGTGCACTAGAGTACAGTTAAGGAGAAATGGCATATCAGGAGGGGACACCCTTTGACAGCCTATGACCATGCTAATCCCTATGGCCATTCTCACCCACTTTCTGGGGTATCAGGTAATAATATCGCAATATATATGGTCGCCGTAAATAATATCGCCGGGAAAATGTCGTGGCGATATTATTTGGGTGACCATATATATGGGGACAGGGGCAAAAAAAAAAAAGTTTGGGGGTTGCGGGGGTGACCCCCTGCATGTTCCATACAATAATGTCGCCACAAAAAACGGCAATTTTTCGGCGATATTTTTGTATGGCGAGATTTTTGTGGCGGCATTATTACATGGAACCCTTTCTGCCCTCTCAAAACACATCCCTCTGGGATCTCGTCGAGGTAGGTTTATCCAGTGCTTCATTTGTAAGAGTGTTTGCCAGGGCTCAGCCCTGGCACTTATTTTTGAGCCCCGGCACTTATAGGGCCTCATTACGGTAAGAGCACCGGTGCCGGTAAACCCTTACCGCCTTACTATGAGGTCCCTTTGCGGGACCCGACCTTAACGGCTGGTGTAGACCAGCCGTTAAAGTTGGGACCCGCAAAGGGACCTTGGTGCTAATTACGGTACCGCAATTTGCGGTACCGTAATTAGCTCCTTCCCCATTCCCATTGAGCCCTATGGGGCAAAAATGGGAATGGGGAAGGGCCATGGAGAAAGGGGGAATTACCGCCCCGCCAACCTTGAAATGGGGTGGTAATTCCCCTTTCTCCATGGCGGTACCGGTATGGTACCGGCTGCAACCATGGTGCTGATATCACCATGGTTTACCGCATAACGTGTAATGAGGCCCATAGTCTCAGACTCACTGCAATTATGAAGTGGTGACAGTCACTGCATCATCTATCAACCACAATGAGCAGGTGTGAGCTGCAGTGTACCCCCACATATGTCGACACAGTGGGGAGCACCTATGGGTGGTGGCAGCAGAAACTGCCCACCCACAGTGTCACAGGAGTGCTAGAAAATATTTGGGCCCTGGCACTTTGTTTTTTTTACAAATTAAGCACTGCGTTTATCAAGCTGACCATCAAATGTGTGCTCGGGTAACTGCCAGTGTTTTTTCAAAGCAGTCTTCTGAGAGTTAATGACTTCATTGTAGCCGTAAACGCACTTCTTGTGTAATGAAAATATCAACCGGGGCGGCCTTCAGCCACTCGATATAGAACCTCTGTGTCTGTCCTTCACTAAAGCCCCATTAAACACAATAATTGGCAAAGTCAATGGGTTTGGCTTGGCTTGTGCATACTTAATATGCATTTGCCAGCCACTGTTATCACATGCTCAGGTACCCGTACCATGTTGCAGCTGCTACCACCGATGGCCAGTGAATACCACTACAGCAGGCCTGGCAAATGCCTTCCCATGCCTACACAAAAGCCAAAACTATTGGCATTGTCAATGCTTGTTTATTGAGGTAGTCAGCTCCAAGCAGTTGAAGGCCTTTGTTTTGGGGCAGGACAAGACGTTAGGTTAATACCACCTGGCAGTGGCCCCTAGGCAAGTCAAGCATTTTGTATTGAAATACTTATTTTTGGTGGCCAGGGGAGGGTGGGCTCTGCTCTGATTTTTGGGGACTAGAGTTCAAAACTCGGCTGATCTCAAGTCTGCTCCTTGACCCTGAGCTGTGCCTGGCTCCCCCAGTTCTAATTCAAACAGCTTGAATCCTGGAACTCCTGAACAGGGACCACGTGACTGCGTTGGGACCTTTCAACGTTTTCAGTTGAAATGGACTACAGCTGCCCTGTGTTGGCAGTTTTATGAACCAGAAACATACTCCTTTAATTCGGGTCATTCAATGTTTTCAGGCGCATGCCACAGGATGCCTTTGTTGCCCCCATCAGGCCTGTCACCTCACGGTTGCAGTTTCTTGCAGTCTCCGGCAACTTTCTTAGCACCTTGTTACCTTTTTATTCAGGTTTCCTACATTGGCACCCTGCTATTAATGGATTTTCAGTGGACATTTAGTGCTTTTCAGAACCATGTTGGCTGCTTGTCCCGTGATAATCTGAAGCTATTCACATCTTTGCTGCATTCTTTTGACTTTATTTTAAATGAAACGCACTGTGGGTGCCACTGATTGTTTTTCCCAGCTGTAAGGCAAGGGAGGGGGGGGGGGGGCACCAAACAGCATGCTGAAAGGCCCCCCCCCAGATCTGATACATCTTCAGCTATGCACCCGAACCCATGAACTAAGGCCCACGCAGTCTCCTTGGTTCAGAAAGGTGTTCTGTTCTCGGGGACCAACATCCAGAGCCATTCGGTTCCATGTGGTGTTACCGAAATGAATGTTAACGAATGAAATGTTACCAGGGAAAGAAAATATTTTTTTTATTTTAATTGGGTGGGCACCCCCTTCAAACCTCCTGTTTCCCCATGCTTGTAACCCCACCCTGAACCACCCCCACACCTTTTAACCCTTTACCCCCACCCTCTATTTATTTATTTTTCATTATTTTTTCGGTAACATATCATTCGTTATTTTCATTTCGGTATAATCACTAGATACCAAGCCATTCCACTCCAAGGAGATACCAGCCAACATGCCAGTGTAGTACCAGCTGATGGTGACAAAATGCCCAGACAAGTAAAAACGTGGCCTCGTGTTCAGGCTCGGATGGTGCCACAATTCCAATTCACCTATAACAGCAACCTTTCAGTCACCTTCCCCATCAACGACTGCCATTAACGCTGTCTCATGGTGCTGAGTGACCACCTGTGCTGGTTCATTAGCAAGGTGTCACCTGCTAGTGTGGCTTTTCCCTATGGAGGAAGGCCCCATAGGTGGGTGGAATCTTGCAAGCTTCCCCAACAGTGCAGAATCAATTACAGACGGTGTGTGTCTCCGTGGGCGGGACCTGTCGCCCTTGCAGAGTGCGGAGCTCCAGTGAACGCTCTTCTCAGGAGTATCTGAAGCATTCTGCGTCACTCCCACAGTGCAATGGCGGTCAAGATCAGCATTTACAGTCTAGGAGCATAAGTAGTAAAACATGTTGCCTGGCAGTTTTAGTGTGGTTTAGCTGGGACATCATCAAGTTGGCCATCAATTAAGCAGAAAATCTCTCTGTTATTCATAGATGGATTTTAATTCCTATTATCTAATTTGAGGCTTAGAAAGTTGGTCCTAACAACATTTACTCTGAAGTCAATGATTACTTAAAACTGTCCATATTTATAGTACAGATATATACAGTTACAGTACTAGTGATATTTTTTGTGTTTGGTAAGGAGCAGAATGTCTCGGCTGCATGAGGCTCATCCTGCGTGTGCTGGGCTCATGTCAGTCCCTGAAGGTGATGCTAGTAACAAAGGGTGTCATTCCCATTTGTGGTACAAAGGAAAAAACACTAAGATTTATGCTTGATTGTCAACTGTACCTCGACCTGCATTCCAAATTCCAAGCTCCTTTCCAATGAAAGCACCTCAGGAAAATGAACTGCATATCCCTACAGTGTACTCATAATTCCTTAGGCCCTGCTCCTTGCCATACTTGCCCCAAAGCATAGTGGAGGTTCAAGCCGGCCTCCTGGCCTCAGTTCATGTTCCTCTTCCAGAACTTGTGTTTCCCGGTAGTCGGGGACAAGATGAGTTAGTCACATTACTACTCATCTTTAGTCCACGTCAGAGTCAGTGCCGGATTATCCATGAGGCCAAGTAGGTGACGGGCTATGGGCCCCACTCCTTTCAAGAGCCCGCGACAACAGATCTAAATAAAATTAAAAACATATTAGGAGATCATTTGAGAGGGGGCGGGGGAACGACATTTCGACTGATTAGGGGACTCCACAGGGTTTGATCCTGCACTGGTCAGAGTCCTTATATCACTGAGGTGCATGTTTGTTGCATCTCCTTAAAAAATAAGCATTGGCAAAGCCAATAGTTGTGGTATTTGCAGTTATTTAATTTTACATTTCTTGGTAAGAAGGCAATAAATAATTGGGTCCTGCTTAGTGTTTGCCGACACATGGCGTGTAAAATAGGTAGCAGGAAGACCCGCTTCAATGGGGTGTATGGAAGTCTTTTTTTCTAGGTATATTACTAATGTTACGTGTCATCAAACAATAACTTGCATAAATGGAACTTTTTAAGTAAACATGGTGATTTTAGGCGTAAGATGGGGTGGTTCGAGTAGGGATGAGTGAAGGTGAAAGGGAGTAGGGGTGAGCTAAGATGGATGACAGTGCGCATGGATGAGCAAGGGTGAGCAGGATTAGCCGTGGTGAGCTAGGATGGTGCGGTGTCTTGTTGGGTGTAGAATGGGGCTGGGTTAGGGTAATGGTAGAGTGATGTAGGGGTTGAGTGGTGGGAAGTGGTGATAGAGTAGGCCAGTGTAGAGTGGGGTGTGTGTGAGTAGAATGAGGTGAGGTATGCGGGTGGGGATAGACAGGAGTAGGGGTAGAGAAGGGAACATCAGGGTGTCTGGTGGTTGGCTGGGGCTACAGATGAGTAGGTATGGAGTGGGCGTGGGGTAGAATGGGGTGAGCTGGTGATAGGGGTGGTGCGGATGAGGTGGGGAAGAGTGGAGTGGGGTTCAGTGGGGTGATACGATATAGCAGGGTGGGGTACAGTAGGGTAGAATGTGATTTGGTGGAGTGTGGGCTAGGTGAGAGTAGTGGGATGAGGAGGTGATAGAGTGGATTGAGGTGAGGGTACAGTGGGGTGGGGCAGAGCAGGTAAGGGTAGAGTGGGGGGAGCTGGAGTAGAGTGGGGTCAGCTGGAGTCCAGTAGTTGGCAATAGAGTAAGGTGATGTGGGGATAGAGTGGTATGGGATAGGCATCCATAGGGGAAGGTTGATGTAGGCAGACTTGAGATAGGGTAGTGTGGGTAGGCAGCCATAGTTTAGGTTTGGTAGGGGGTAGGCAGGCTTGGGTTGGTCTGGGAAGCTGCTGTGATGTAGGCAGGCGTGTGGGAGTCGGGCTCGTGGCTGGGCAGGCAAGCAATGCAGCATACCTTAGTGGGAGGGTCGAAAAGCTAATGGCTTGTCAGCTTGAAAAAGGGACACACAAAAGAGCAGGGCCTGCACCTCTACTGGCAGCACACTCTGATGCAGCGTGGCTTTAGCCAAGGGGGATGGCAGGTGGATTGAGAGTGAGGTGTTGACACGATGGCAGGAGAGGGACAGGAGAAATGGAGCGGGCTGTGATATTAATCGGACTTACTGCCATTAGGCACCGGATTGTGGTGCTGCTGGAGGAGGGGCGATGCCCAGGGTAAAAAGAAAAACATGCAGAGCAGCCTGTGTAGCTTTTGGGGCTGCTACCAGGCACTGCACCACATTGCTACTGCTTGGGGGCATGATGGGGAAAGCAGAATAGTGGAATGGGCGATGCCTGTTCCAGGGCTGCCTGCCATTAGGCACATGCACCCTGGGACAGCTGTGTGGTTACGGGGTCCGGTGCGGAGATAGCCTTTAAGAGGCAAGTAGGCTGAATGGATATGATATGATAGGTTATTTATAAGGCGCTTAATACCAAGAGGTTTCTAAGCGCAGACCCGGAGATGATCGAACCTGTGTTGTTTCATGTTGTCTTGCTCCCAAGGCGAACACCTTGCCACTGAGCTATCCTCCCGAGACGGCTGTTGGGGCTTCCGCCAGGCAGCGCACCTCAGCACTGCTGCTTTTGGAGCAGTGAAGAAAAGAGAAATAGTAGAACAGACTATGGCTGTGCCAGGGCTGCACTGCACGACTGCACCTGCTAAGGGCAGCGGAGGGACCAGCACTGGCCACGCCTTAAAAAACGGGGTTGCCTGTATAGTTGCTGTGTCAGTTACCAAGCACCACACCTCAATTCAGCTGTTTGGGGGGGGGCCGTGGGAAGAATGGGAATCGTGGAGTGAGCCTTGCCTCTGCCGGAGTTGCCAGGGATCATGTGTGTCTGCAAGTAAGTGTTTTGCCCCTCCCAACATGGAAGTTCAGGCACGCAGCTCCATGAGTCGGAGCTCCTGATTGGGAGAAATATAGTAAAAGAGACGATTAGTGGTTGATATAGAGCAATGTAACAAGAGTACACATTTAGTAGTTCGGCCATTTTATGCCGTAGCATTGCCAGTAATCATGGCAACTAGATATTAATTTTTCTAATACCCCTGTGTGTCTCAATTTTTTGTGGCAGGAGTTTTGGGCATATTTTGGCGGATGGGCCACCAAAATGTGTCAAAACCAAACAGCATATTCGTTTGATGTACCCTCTCCACCCCTGGTGGACACTTATGCATTTTGAAGGTAGGTGAATCCAGGGGTCATGTATGTGTTTTTCCTGTCCCCATATGCTATTCTGAATGTGTGGTTCTCTGCAAGAAGTAAGAAATCGGTGACGGCATTGATCTCATTTCAGCTCTGGTGATGTAATGAATGCACGTTTCTTGAAGGTACGGTGCTTCGTGTGTGGGGGCTGAGATGGTCAAGGGTCCTGGAGCACATATCCCCAGCCTGTCGTGGCAGAGCTTTAGTGGGCACGAGGGAGATCGATGCTTGAGGAGAGGAAGCGCTCATTAGACCCTCCTTTACCGAGCCCTATTTCGGCTGGTCTCTCTCGGTGCTTATGTGTCAACGATTTCAGACTCTGCGGTCATTGGGCCGGGGATTCGGCCTGAACTCAAAATGGCACAGAGCTCGAGAGACGAGAGTGACATTGGATTTGATGTTGCTCAGCAACAGGTTAAGCAATAGGCCTGTTACATTAATAGAATGTTTCTCCCAAGGGGCACTCTCTGTCCGGATGGGGATTGCCATAGCAACGCAACCAATTCCAGTGGTAAAGTGCACTCGATCTTTGTATTCACATCATTGCCACGCTGTTCATGATGGAGTCAGTCCCACGTGTGAAATGCACTTACAAGCAGTGCCATGTTCAAGTCCGCGAAGAGGAGCTGCACAGCTGAGAGCTCAGGCAAGTAGGTAACATCAACCTTTAACTGAGCAAGATATGCAAATTAAAATGGGCCACGCAGTCAGAGCAGCCTTATTAGCAGGTGACCTGGATGAACCACCCAATGAAATGCCCAGCGTGCATCTGGCTGAACCTGCCGTTTCTGAAGATCAGAGACAGTTCCCTGAGGCCAGTGGCAAGGTTACACAGACCCCCATGCTCCCTGCACATCTTCAGCACGTAAGGGGTACACTCGGTCTTGCTGGCCCTGCAGGTCCCAATGAGCAGGACCATCTTGTCAACCAAGGAGGGCCTGCTCTCTTCCAACTGGAGGGATGTGATGGCCATCCTTCAGGCATGTGATGCTGTTTCTCCTTAATCAACTGACAGACATCCGGGTGTCCAAGTGGTATGTTAACAGTCATGGGGATGCGCTTCTCGAACTCTGATGAGGGTTTGGCTCTTACCATCACAGGTGGGGAAAAGTGCCCTAAATAGTGGGGTTCCAGTAATAGATCGGTTTCCCAGCGAGGGGAGCACACAACTCCTGCTTTTCTGCTCATGACTCCCCTCTCCCTTACCTTGGGGAAAGGACACTCGACTTCCTCCCTGTTCCCACCCATACCCGCAGTGTCCTTCAAGATTTAGAGGGAGAAGGCACCAGGGATATATGTAGCTCCTTGTTGGCATTGTCACCATGGTTCTCTCTGCTGAAGGGTATAAAATAGACCCAACTCTGGTTCTGCCAATCCCCCCAGCCCCCCTATTCCCAGCCCACTCTATCTATACTATCCTTCCACTGTCTCTGTTTGGTGGCATGGGGATTAGGAGGATAGGGTTAGGTCTCCCGTGACAGTGGTGTTCTAAGGAAAGAGTACCTGTGAGTGAATTGTATACATCACAGTTTAAAAAAAAAAAAAAGAAAAAATCATGCACATTGTTCACAGATCTCGGTGCTGGCTTTGCCCAAAGTATCATTGAGACTAGTTGTGCACAGACTTTCAATATTTCCTTTATCATCTCATCACTGGGGAATCCATGCCACTCAACCTTTGTGGAAGCACCCACTCCTTCATGTGAAGGCTCTGGCCACACATTTAAGTGTGACATCTCTGTCCTTTCAAGAATTTAGCAATCCGGATGTCCATAGCTTTCTGTAGCAGCAGTGGCTGTGGGATTTTAGCCTCCCAGATGCTCTGCCTGAAGACTAGCCTGTGAACCTGGTATGAGCCTCTTCCTCTGGGCGAACGTCTCATCGACGGGGTGAGCCCAAAATCAACTAGGTTCCAGGATTTAACCACCCCACCATTTCTACTTTGCCAGAATTTGCGCAAAGATTCAAATTACATGTGAGGTATTACTATCAGACACCAGATATAGCATAGAAAGACCAGGTATTCACACTTGCCAGGTTTTGACAAGAAATGACCTGTTACTCACACTTTTATATAGCATTGCCCTCAAATGACCATGTGTTATATGATTACACAGGATTGCCCTTAAAGGTGCTGGTACTCAGTTAATTGATCAAAACAAAGGAGGTGTTAGTTGGAAGGTTTAGAAGTAATCTTAACTTCTGGCATCACTCTCAGCATTCCTCCAGACCATTGCTCTTCTCCTTCCAAGCTATTACAGAAAGTGGAAAGACCATGTTCAAATCAGGCTTGGTCTGACCCCGAAAGGGGAAGTCCAGCCCAAACTGCTTGGTCAGACCCCTTCTGCACAAGACCTCAAGCAACCTAGACATGATTCAGCCTCATTCAGCATCATCAGTGAGGTGTAGCTTGTGTCTCCAGGCGCAGCAGACACGGGATTCACGTCTGGGCATACCTGTCCCACTCGAGATGACTATAGCAAAACAAAGGTAGTGATGGCTGGAAAGTTTAAAATTACTCTTAGCCTCTGGCATCGCTCTGGGCAACCTGACAGACCTTCGCTCTTCACCTGCCAAGCCATTACAGAAAGGGGAAATACCATATGTAAATCAGGCTTGGTTCCACCCCAAAAGAAGCAGTCCAGCCCAAACTGTTAGGTCGCATCTCTCCTTTATGAGACCACAAGCACACGCAGACCTGTTTCAGCCTCATTTGGTATTATCTGTGAGGTGTAGCTTGGGTCTCCAGGCCCAGCAGGCACAGGACCCATGTCTGGGCAGACCCATCCTACTCAGTAAGGCCAAAACATGTCTGGGGTTGCTTGTGGTCACGCGTAGAAGAGATGTGATCAACTATTTCGGGCTGGATTGCCCATTTTGGGGTGGGACCAAGCCTGATTTGCATATTGATATTTTATTTCTATTGCGCTCGTACACAAGTGTTTCAGAGCGCGACAAGGCAAGGGAGGGGAACAGGGGAGAACAAAACAGCTATCATACTAGGCCCAGTGACATTGAGAACGTGCAAGTGCATGGGAGAGGGGGAGGAGAAAAGTGCATGGAAGGGGGATAAGTGGAAAGTGCGAAGCAGAGGAGAAACCGATAAATAATAATAAATACATAAATATTAAAGGCAACAAACAGTGATAGTGCAGCCAGCAAGTGGCAAGTGCTACGTTTAAGGCAGCAGGCAGGGTAGGTCTGATAAGTGCAGGAAGAAAAAGGGGGCTGTATGGGTACAGATACAGACCCAAGTGCAAGCGGTGGCCCGGAGGCAGTGCGGGAGGGTGGCAGGGTGGGCAGGTACCTGGGCCCGGAGGACAGAGGGTGGCCAGATGCACAGTGCCAAGAGAGAACAGATCAGCAGGGGAGAGAGGGAGCGAAGGCAGAAGCAAAGAGGAAGGTCTTGAGGTGCTTCCGGAACCGGTGATGGTTCTCCTTAAGTTTTAGAGTGGCAGGGAGGCTGTTCCAGAGGGAGGCCCCAGCCGAAGACAGTTATCTAACCCCAGCTCGTTTCTCTGAAAAACGACTGACCCTGAGGGAGTTAGAGGTAGAGAAGCGAAGAGCTCGAGAGGGGAGATATTTGTGGAGGGATAGCTGAAGGTATTTTCGACCCAGGTCCAGGCCCCAGAAAGCCTTGTGGACAATGCAGAGGGTTTTAAATGTAATCCTTACATCCACTGGGAGGCAATGGAGAGATTTCAGAGCTGGAGAGATACGATCCCAGGGCTTGAGGCCAAGGACAAGTCTCGCAGTCCTGTTCTGGATTAGTTGCAGAGGGCGGAGAGTAGAGGCAGGTAGATTTAGAAAGAGGCTGTTAAAATAGTCCAACCTAAAGAGAACCAGAGCTTGGGATACCATGAGCTTCTGGGGGAAGGAGAGGAAAGGCAGAGTACCTCTGAGGAGGTGCAGTAGGAAGTTTGACTTTTTAGAGACCTCAGAGATGTGGGCAGAGAAGTAAATGGTGGAGTCAAAGAGGACACCGAGGTTCTTAGCCTCGCAGGTGGTGGTTGGAGGGGCGCCAAGGAAAGCCGGTCAGGGAGTGAGGGGAAAGGATGGTGAAGGTGTGCCGATGAGGAGGATCTCCATTTTGCTGGCATTCAGACAAAGATCATTGGCGGCACACCAATCTTGAATGGCAGTTAAGCAATCAGAGATGAGAGAGGGAGAGGAGGTGGCCGAGGGCAGCCTGAAAATGAGTCAAGTGTCATCAGCGTAGCACTGGAAATTTGAGCAGAAAATGGCAATGCAGGCATATGGTCTTACCCCTTTCTTTAATGGCTTGGCAGGCAAAGAACAATGGAAGGGATGGTTGCCTAGAGTGATGCCAGAGGTTAAGATTAATTCTAAATTTTCCAGCCATCACATCTTTTGTTTTACTCTACACAATTTATTGATAACAAAACATCTTGCATCCACACACTCAGACAACAAACCAGTGGTCACGTGTTGTTTTTGTAAGTTATTGCTTACAGGAGAGCCGGGGAGGTCATACACGCTTTGGGTCTCTCATGTATTGTTATCCTGCTTTACCCCTGCCCATGCTCTCTACTGGACACTTGAATCCTCTCTCCTCTCTGCCTCTGACACCTCTTACCGTGATGCAGCACATTCACATCTGAACTGCAGCAATGTAAAGAGATTGCAACTTCCAGTGCTTTCCAATCAACAGATTAATGGATGTTCCGCAGCTAGTGTCAGCTAGGAGAGGTGCGGTAGGCAAAGGCCACACAAATTAAAGGTTGATCAATTATAAAATAATAAAAATAATTTTTTCTGAGTGACTGTAAAACTTTATTTCAATGCTGGTACACTACAACATTAAAAGTTTTTAACCAAAAGACAAGATGAGCACGATCGTTGCTAATGGAACCTGAATCCCCACTGTGTAGTAGAATATAATGTTACTTGGTAATATGAAGCAGGGAAGGTTTAGTGCTACTAGGGTTTCACCCCTTAAAGGATTTTTAAAAATGGACAAGATAACACCTGTGTGATGGTGTGGGGCGATGGCAGGCCCCACCTGTAGGCACACACACACACACGCAGCATGCACGCTAAGAGACACGCCGGAGACGTGTTGCTGCTCTGGTCTCCGGCGCGAACTGCCGGCCGGGACCGTCTTTATTGCCAACGCGCATGCGCGAGCCTCGTTATGGGCCGCGCATGCGTTGAACCGCGTATTACTACGCAACAACCTGCCTGCTACACTTAGCCGGTCAAGTGGCACAGCGAGTAGAGCGCTCGCTTTGACACCCGTGCAGAGCTTGCTGACGCAGGTTCGAATCCTGGCGGGGCCAAACTCAGCCTTTCATCCTTCCGAGATCGATTAATGAGCACCACACACCGTGGGTAATAATAAGCAGAGCTCAGATACCTGAGGGTGCGTAGCGCTATATAAAAATGCCAAAATTAAATTCGAAATGAATAGTCTCATGAGGGATTCTCTTGTACACTTGGGGATGAATCGGCGAGAGCACCCGCCGCACGAGGCTACTGCAGCTGCGTTAACTCTTACTCTCACCACCAGCTTTTTGAATTTGCCTTTATTTGTTTTTAAAGTGTTCTTTTTTTGATGTTTGAAAGCAATTGACATACAAAAGCAACACAGACATAGAATACAAACGCTAGTCAAAGCTTACTGTCTTGTATTCACATTTTATACAATTGGAGCAGAATTTACCATCATGACTTGGTTGTCTCAGGGGTTCCATGCACTGACTAGATGGATAGCCTCCCCCTGTATCGTGTTGCGCATTGATGGTTTGAATTCATTTATGCAGCGATCAAGTAGCACTGGTTCAGAACTGCTTGCCAACCAACGTCATATATGGCTTTCATAATGAAGGCTTTGTGACATCTTTACTAAAATGTGCTCTTTTTATTTTCTACCTTTCTTACAGTGCCTCAAAATGTGGGTTCCCCGTCTGCTTTAGTGAAGATGGTACCCCACTTGCAGAGTGCTGCATTGGGCTCCGTTTGCTGTTCACTTGGTGCCTAGTTGCTGTCAGGTATGAAAGGTTGGGGGAGAGGAAGTGAATGGGGGGCAGTTTGCTCACTTTAGAAGCACATCAAAATAATCTTTGACTTCCTAAAAGCAATAAAAAGCAAAAAACTAAACAACATTTAAAAAAAAGTTCATAAATCAGGCTATCACAGGTGATTGCAGTGGACTGAATTTGCTATTGTAAAATAAATAAATAGATGATTAGTTTAGGCGGTTCAAAACGTATTGATTCATTTTGAGCAGGCTTGGTTGACACTCATGTTACTTTTCCCATCGGCCATCCATACCGCATTCCCTATAACACTAATCAGCTAACTTGAATTCTGTAGTTGTGTATTAAATCAAATGTAAAAAATGTCATGTCAGTTCCAAAAAGTCATTGGTGGATATGGTATTCGAACCCAGTTCTCATGAAGGCTCCTCATTCCGAGCGCCATGTCGTATTCACTTGCCAATCCAATACCATACGAGTGAAACCCACAAAAGAACCTATGACCTAGAACACATCCCTAAACACCACCATGCACTCAGCGCAGGCAAAACCATGAACAGTGCAGTTTTAGTTTAGCGCCACACAATGGCGAAATTGTAGAGCTGTAGTTACTTTCCCTTTAGGCATATCTTTAACTAATTATGTCTTATAACTAATATCTATATATTTAACTATGTCAACCTGTAACTAAGAACTGTACCTATGTAACCTGCTCCTAAGTGAATATTCTGTAACAGCGCCACGATGCCCGAGGGCAGTTGTTTATACATGGAAATAAATAAATAAAAAAATAAATGTCGATGATAGGAAAACATAAATCAACCAAGCAGGGTCATTCAATGAGACAATTGTGTCTCAAATTAGGACGATTTGGTCAAATATCAACATTTATTGGTACTTCTCAAGAACAGACCAGTGGTAGTGGACACATCTTTTAGTGACGATTCATCCCTACTGCAAGAACAGGATGTGTTCTTGGTGCCAATCTCATGACGTATATGGCAGATTTCATGACAAATACCAGGGTTATTTGTTGGGTTAGTCTGGCCCATCTAGGCCATTTCAGGCGATTGGTCGAGTTTACTCAGCCAATCAGTGCCCATGAATCGCCTAAAGCAAGTTGATCCCTTTATAAATGTCCCAACTCACTTTCTGTTTCTTTGTAGGTTTTGCTGGGCTGTGATGGAAGGTGTCACGCTTGGTGGGTGTTTGGGGCATTTTGGAGCTTTTGAGAATTGCTTAGAGGACTTGCATCTGTTTTTTGGGTTCTTCGGTACTGTTCACATATACAATAATAGGTGATAGTGCGCAAGGCGGGTTCTTAAACGTGGCTATTACCTTTGAGCAGAACTTGATGGCCTTCCTTCCGCTGTGTAGTTTCATGCTGTTTAGTGTGCTTTCGAATCCATTTAGTAGTGAGCAGTGTTTTAGTTTTTAGGAGTAGGATCGGTCATTCCCTGCTTTGGTCATGTGGGGTTGTGAACGTGTTATCCCTGGATCTCACCCTTTTGGGCTCTTAGATTGAGCAGTGAGCATACAAACACAATTCTCTGTCATTTATAGCAGTTGTCATGGCATGCTGGCTGTGACACTTGGAAGTGATAGAGAAGAAGTCAGGGGCAGGAGGAGCAGAATGTCTCTATGCATGTGTTAATCATTCTCCTGTGGGGAGGACTCCCATATGATGGATGATCAGGAAGCAAACCTCATGCTCTCATTGGGTGTCAGTTTGCGGACTGTGGCAAATCCCTCGATGTTGTCAGTTTTCCCCTGGATGGGGATCCTTCCTATCGGGCAAGGGAGGTGAGGCCGCTACACGAGAGGTGGGAGGATCCTATGGGTGGGGCCCCTTTATGGGAGAAGTGAGGACTGTCAAAGTACAACACGGTAACCACACCATCATGCTGCCAAACATATTTCACACAACCATACAAATAGGGATCAGACACCCCCCACCCTCTGTTTCCTCTTTCTTCTACTAATTTCCTAATACATAGTAATTATGTATATCAAGCAGATAATACTGTGACGAGGGAAGAGTGCATATGGATGACTCTAAAAGTACTGCCACAAGGAAGAGCAAGGCAATGAAGAGCCCTACACGGAACCGATACAAACATACTAGCTACTGGAAGCCAGAATGACAACCCAGCATAAAAACTGATGAAGGACTCTCCTTGAAGTCAGTCCTGACCCAGAGCAGCTTCACGCTGGGGATAGGAGCAAAACGAAGAGAACGTGATATAGACCCGAACGTCTCAACAAGAAGGCAGGGATTGAGAAGGCAGAATAGAGCCACGAATTACCTGGTTGTTAGGAAAACTGGCATCCGAAAACAGAAACCAAGTCAGCCAAGTGGTCCAGACAAGACAAGAGTCGCAATGAGAAACCAGCATGGTGGAGCTGCCAAAAACTGAAGGAAGACGGCACGAGCCCAAAGGAAGATGCAGATGCTTACTGGTGTTGCAGAGGACCAAAACTCTGGTTGACGAAGTGCAAAGGTGCGCGTAGGGGAACCGGAAAGGCACAGAGAAACCTCAGAGGCTGTGGTTGGGAGAAAGTACAGAGCCATCTTCCTCATCCCAGTGGGACCGAAGAGAGAGACCAGTTGAGAACACAGGAGGTGAAAGAGCACCCCAAAGAGAGTCAACGAGAAGCCTGAGAAGACTGGTCGGGGGCCCAGACATTGAGAAACCAAGAGAGTTATGCATACGAGATAATGCCTGGCAGGTTAGTGAACCAGGTTTAAGAGATCCACCTTACAGAGCTAAGAAAGGGGTCTAGGACCAAGACAATGAGATGGGAAGTCCAGGGGAAGATCTCCTTTGGCCCAAGGCATGAGATGTCCAGGGAAAGAGATCCTTTGGCACAAGTCATGAGACGTCCAGGGGAAGAGATCCTTTGGCACAAGACATGAGAAGTCCAGGGGAAGAGATCCTTTGACACAAATCATGAGATGTCCAGGGGTAGAGATCCTTTGGCACAAGACATGAGAAGTCCAGGGGCAGAGATCCTTTGGCACAAGACATGAGAAGACCAGGGGAAGAGATCCTTTGGCACAAGTCATGAGACGTCCAGGGGAAGAGATCCTTTGGCATAAGACATGAGAAGTCCAGGGGAAGAGATCCTTTGGCACAAGTCATGAGACGTCCAGGGGAAGAGATCCTTTGGCACAAGACATGAGAAGTCCAGGGGAAGAGATCCTTTGGCACAAGTCATGAGACGTCCAGGGGAAGAGATCCTTTGGCACAAGACATGAGAAGTCCAGGGGAAGATCTCCTTTGGCACAAGACATGAGAAGTCCAGGGGAAGAGATCCTTTGGCACAAGTCATGAGACGTCCAGGGGAAGAGATCCTTTGGCACAAGACATGAGAAGTCCAGGGAAGAGATCCTTTGGCACAAGACATGAGACGTCCAGGGGAAGAGATCCTTTGGCACAAGTGATGAGAAGTCCAGGGGAAGAGATCTGTTGGAACAAGGCACAGAAGTCCAGGGGAAGAGATCCTTTGGCCCAGGTCACGATAAGTCCAGGGAAGAAACCCTTTGACACAAGTCACGAAAAGCTCAAGGGGAGAGGAGATAATTTTGGCACAAGTTACGAGAAGACCAGAGGAAGGAAGATATATCCATTGGCAGAAGACAGAACTTTGATAAATAAGGCTATTGGAAAATTGAGCCTGACAAAGGCTTGGGGAAGTGAGACACCTTCCCAATATTGTTTTGGAACATGGAACTTTACTGAGAAGGTATGGAGAGAAAAATACCTCACAATAACAACAAACTAAAAGCCTAGTAATGGCTAGGGGAAGAGAAATATTCCCCTACCATTTATGTACTGCTTGAAACATCCCAAAGGAAGGAGCCATCCTGTTAAAGGGCAGGGTCAAATCTAGTTATAGGTTTCTGTTGAAGTGTAAGGGACGGAAATAGGTTTGGGACATAAGACAGTGGACTAATTACTTTGGATGGACATTCTGACGGTATCCTTTGTTTAGTATTCTGAAGGGTACCTGGTTACTGCCTTGCTCTGCCCAGGTTGGGACAATAATATCAAAAAACGAATGAGCAAGGTCAGGTCAATCTCTGCTGAAGAGTAACCACTGCTACACCCTGAGTGGGTGACCCCTTGTGTGGGTGGTCACAGAATTCTCATGAAACTGTTCTTCTGCACAAAAGGGTTTTATTTTGAAGTGCAGTGGTGTAGTAATACACTGGTATTTTTCAAAAAACATAGGACATTCACATTTGGGGACATACAAAGTGTATTACCTAAGTACGAATGATCAAGTAGTCAATATTTGAGACATCTACTTGTACAGTTTGTTCATTCTCTATAGGTTCCTTGGGAAGGAAGCTTAGAGAATTCAGTGGAATCATAAACAGGTGGGGGGTCCATATAGTGTGGGCACAATCAATAGTTGAACAACAACATATAATACATGTTAATACGACAGTGTTTCAGCCATTTTGCGTGGTGCTAGGTGAGCTCTAATGGTTTAGGCCTTCATCAGGACAGGAGTGTCTTTACGAGTGGAGGGTCCTATGTGGTCGAATCCGAGGAGCTTAGTGGCTCAGATTAAGAGGTGGAAGGATCCACTTCTTGAGGATGCAGTCGTCATCTTGTCATCAGGCGTGGTCACGTGTATTGCCAGTGCATTCAGCTGCCAAGATCGTTGAAGCAGCAGTGTGACGTCTCAGATGTCGAGGATGCATCTGTACAAGTAGATGTCTCAAATATTGTCTCAAATATTGACTACTTGATCAGCAGAGATTCACCTGACCTTGCTCATTTGTTTTTTGATATGATGGTATCCTTTGTTTGTTCGAGGCAGGGAAACCCCTCTTAGTTATCAGAACAGGTAGGGTATTTCTCTTTATTTTCAGTTCAATAATAGTTTATGCCAGCAAGCATGCCACCTTTGTGTCTTGTGTTTACTTCTGCACCCTTACCAAACCCGGGCCAAACAATAGACCAATCCACTGAGTTGGTGTGGAAGCCTCAGTTGTGGAAGCGTAGAAAGGGTTATTGGAGGAGGCCATGATGGTAACAAGCAGCCCATAGACAGAGGAGACAGGTTCTCGTGTAGAAACCAGCACTTAAGCATTGGAAAATAAGGGGGGGCATGTTTCTTATGTGGTAGGAGGGAGTAGCTGCAGCAAGCATCCTAGAGGAGGTGTTTGGGAGCAGGTCCTGACTGGGAAAGGGAATTGTGGGACCTGCCCAGCAGTGCAAGGGTGCTGCTGCAGAAAAAGTAAAGGTGTGTCAGGGGGAGGCTCAGGTGAATAACTAGCCTGCAGGGTTACCATTTAGGTGTACCTAAATGAGAGGGAAGAGGAGGGACAGGTAGAGTTGGAGAGCTGTGAAGTGGCATGATTCTTGAATAAACACTGCTACAGTACCTGGAATTGACAGTTGTTATATATAGTTCAACACATGATACACCCTTTGTTCAGACTCCAAGAGGGTCTATGTATGCTGTGCTGTTTTTAGACAAATCACACTCTACCACCATCACAACAAGCCTGCCATACACTTGTATACACTCCAATGGGATCACCTTCTCATCCAACCTGGATCACCCATTCCCAAAACATATTCACCCATTCCCTTACTTCAACGTGAGCGCTGTAGATTGTTGACTTGATATACCCTATTATAGTGCCTCTCTGTGCAATCCCAGTTTGCTTATCTTGATCAATGCATGCATAATCCTAGTTTGACAAGAAATAATGTCAGTGTGTTGGCATTTCACACAGTCCCAGCTGTTGCCATATTCATGTGATAATATTAGATATTTCCTGTTGCTTAGCACAATCAAGTTGAAAAAGACCAAACCAGCACACCACTTACTTACCTGCCCTGATGCTTCATTATTCTCTTCTGTGGATATACTTTCTTCCCTCTGGTGTGATAATAAATGGCAGAGAGTGTGAGGGAGAGACTGGCAGTGTGGAGCCATTCCATTATTTCTGTATTGGAATGTTCAGTTCCAAACAGCTTCCTCAGTTTTTTGGTGCTGGGTATTCCAACTGGGCTGGTGAATTTAAGCAATGCAGAGGCAGCACATATAGGCCCAGCTCGCACGTTGCAATGAACAATTAATAACAGTAAGATTGCCTCGAGAACAGGGTTTTTCATAATGAATAGAGCTATAGGAGGGTGGGTACACAAGGTGCCTAGAGGTCTGTAGTTTGTTTCACCCAGTGGCGTCTTAAATACAGCCAACAACATGCGCTGCCTTAATCAGGGTCTGCTGAACATTTCCACCCAGGGGATTCATCAATGAGAAAAGGTGCAAAAACCTTGCAAGAGGCCAAAGTCGATGCCAGACACTGGGCAGAAAGTTAACATCTCCATATCCAAGGGCACCCTAACCCCACCACAACCAAAATCACAAATTGAAATGAGGACATGAAAAAGACAAAAGAGAGGTACCATAGGGGTCAGTGCATGGAGGAAATCTAAGAAACTCTATCCTAAGTGTAGCACAGCTACAGCTTTCAAAGTGTTTGGGAGAAAAAAGCAACATTGCATGTGACAGGGCACGGAACTATGCAAAATGTACACAGACCACTGGTGTATTGCCTACAACACACATTTCATTTTAGGAAGTGTAGCACAATAAAGCAGCCTGTTTCTTTTAATTCTGTATTTCGCTTATAAATAATATTAGTATTTGGGGGGGGGGGAAAGCTGTTTCGAATGTCACGCTAAGTAACAATCGCATCAGAAGAAGAGCAAGAGGTCGTGGTAGACGGGGAATGTCAGGCCCAGGAGAAGCCACAGGGAGCAGTGACGTTTAACCTCCATCCCCTACACTGCCCACAGGGTCCTGGAGGTGGAACTATTTTTGCCCTGCCCCCAGAGAAGCCCATCAGAGTGAGGAGCCCCGGATCTTGTTTAATGGCATCCATAAAAACCTAGGGTATGCTGGAACACGCTGTCCTTGTATCAAACAAAGACCATGAAAGACGTATTGCCACAGTTTAAGATTATGGAAAACCCCGGAATTGATAACAAGGAAGGTGTTTTGTCCTTATGGGTGAATTGGTGCAAGGACATATTAACGGAATTAGATATTAGCACTGGCACCTTACATCATAACCCCAATCATGTAAAAAAAAAATGTTATGGAGACGATATTGGTGTGCAACTCGTGATCAAAGAGCTGCCCCTACCATCATAAAAAACGTCCCTTGTGCAAAAAGAGGCGCCAATGAAATTCACAGCTCTTGGAAAATATTTCCTGACTTCCGTCGGAGAAGATTGTACATGAAGTTTCGTTTGAATCTGTTTAAGAGGAAAGAAAGAAAAGTATGTGGCTAACATCATTGGGTCATGCAGACTGTGCAATTCGTCTGAAGAAACTTTGAAACATCTCATGCTTTCTTATTCAGCCCTCCATCACGATAGTACGATGCATCTTGGCAACTTTATGACACAGAGTGGAACATTACGTGCTGAAGAGATGTGCCAGACAATGTTCGACGAAACTGATCGAAAACTCACCATAGCTTTGACATTTATCTTGGAAGTAATGGTTGCACGTCTTGAAAGTTACGAAGTGAAATTAGAAAACCTGTAATGAAATAGAAAACTGTTTATATATTATAGCCCGATATGTCAAGGTGGGTATAACATGTCAGTGCAGGAATTTGCAATCTGCATATTTGGACAGTTAATTTAGCAAGTTTTGGGGGCAGAAGAATTATTTTTTTTTCTTTCAAAAGATGTTTTTAAAAGAAGTTTTAAGTTTGGGACTCGTTCTCTTTTTTGTTGTTTTAAAAGGTTTGTAATAAACCAAACACATTTTTAAAAAAAATGCCCTTTGAAAGTCACAAAGGAAATCAAATATAGGACTCAGAAACAATGATGATGTACAGGGTATAGGTATATAGATTTTAAAAAGCCCTTGGTCACTCTAATGCATCATGGGGCTAGCTGGGGAGAGAGGAAAAGAAACAAAAGGAAGGATGATAAAAGAAGGTTTTTATAGCACGACTGATAAGGAGAACATGTGTTCCAAAGGGAGGGAAAGAGTACAGATAAAGCTTAACACCCTAACGAGGAGTGGTGCACATGGGGGTGGAAATCAGCCAGTGATCAGGAGAGCCTTTAGTAAGTTTAGAGATCAGGCATCCCGGGCTTGATCTAGAATATGCTCGGTGAGCTACGCAAAGAACATTGGAAGTAATCCTTTGGCTAACAGGGAGCCAATGACATTCATGAAGCATTGACACTTGTTTAGTGGGGTGAGGTGCTTCTACGGCCAGTCCAGCCTGCACATTCTGTGTGGTTTGGAGGCCGTGAATACGTATTTCCGGGAACCCCAGCTAGATGCCATTATGCTAATTCAGGAGCACAGAGACTAGTGCAGAAACTGCTGGGGCTCTAAAGTGTGTACACAAAAAGAGGATCCGATACACATTTTAGAACAAATCATTAGCAAACAGCAGTTTTGAAAAGGTATAACACAATTATTTATTATGATCTCATCACAATTAATGAAATAGAAACAGCACATATAAAAACATCAATGTGCAAAAGCATATGCAATACATACTACATACGTCCCATTCACACTTTGCCAAGAACCATACTAACAAAAACATCCATTTGCATACATATAAAAATATGTGCAAAATAAAAAAGACCATCTGGCACTCTACAACGAGACATATGGTATGTGCCACCAAAGTGGAAAACCAGGTGGCAATGAATGCAATCCCTGCGGCTGACTAAGTGAAAGAAAACACTACAGACAATTGAGTTCTGCATTGCCTCCTCTAGTGTTCGGCTTGGAGGGTTTACAATGCGGGTGCCATGCACGTTTCATCATGCATGGCAGCTCTGATGAACTCAAGTCAGGGACGTCATTTCAGCAAAATGACAGGGGTAGTGGAAGCGACATCACACGACCCTTGACCTTTGATGACATCACAGGAAGTGATGTCATTTGACCCCACCCTGGAGTGACATCACGGGAAGCAATGGAACACAACCTTTCACCACTTGACAAAACAGGAAGTGGCATCACATAGCATTGTTTCTAAGTACAATACGAAAAATATGGTTTACGATATCAATATAAAGTGATATATATTTCATACAAAAATGGATCACCATATGTATCGGTAATATCAGCGTGTATAGGCCCATATTACCAAATGACTGAACACAAGCAGACATCGAAGGCCGAATGATAACGATGCAGATAGCACTTACGCTTAAGTGCTTCATATATAACAAATATTCATACAATATCACCCAACCTGTGTTGGTACTCAGCTACCTCAGCAGGATGAAAAGCAGAGTTGAGCTTGCCCGAACTCGAACCTACAGATCACACTCAAAGTGCAGCAGCGAGCACAAAACCCAGTGAGCTATCTTACCCACTGTAGCTATCAGAAAACCAGCCACGGCAGAATCAAAGAGCCACATGCTGCTGGCCACAGCCCAGGAGCCTCAATATTTTAAAAAAAGTGTTTTCCTGTTTTATTTAGGGGTAGCAAGGAAGACCACAGGGGTAGCAATGGAGACCTCGGGGGTCGCAGGTGCGACCCTTGGCAATCCCTAAATGACGTCCCTGACTCGCATGCACCTTGACACAAGGTAAACCTGCAGTCAGGCCCCTACATGCCTGTGTTCATAGCATTTGTGCCATCCACCATCCTGAGCAGCCCGCGCGCTCCCCCGTTTCGCCAGACTTCAACCCTAGCTGCCCGCCTAATCTGCTACCTGTGCGCTTCACCACGCAAGCATATGCTCCCTGCAGCAGCGCTGCTGGACTGCTGTCTGCCGCATCGCCAGTTGCACACCATACTAAGACAGAAACCAGGCTGCCGACATGCCGCCATGCAGCTCCTACTACCTGGAGTTTGTGCCAATCCCCTGGTCATCCCCTACCCGTGTCACACAGCCACCACCCACTCTCCTCCCTGCCTGGAGAATACTACAAAGGCACTCCAAGCCTCTATGGCACGCTGACTATCCTGCTGGCATCATGCCCCATATCTGCTGTGTTAGCAAGCAGATGCTGGTGCACACAACCAATATCGCCTCTTACCTACACTGTGCTGAACCTTGCACACCTCCTAAGCCCACCCACAAGGAGACAGGACCTATATATACATCCAGCCTCTGCCCAAAACAGGAACAAGAGACTAGGCCTCAGGCTTAGAAGGGACTCCCCACCCTCCCAGACCATCAATACCTCACTAAGGAATCGCAGGCTAATGAGGGTAGGTGCAGGCTAATGGGACACACAGACTCCATGGCCTAAAGAACTCCTAATAGGCACCTCCCCTCAGTGGCCGACAGGCCCAACAGTGCTAAACCAATACCAATCCACCTCAAAGCCACCCTAACTCCCATCCTTAACCAATCACCCAACCAAGTCGGCCATTTCAAGAACCCACCAGTCAGGCAGGTCACCGAACAAGCTCTACCGACTGCCCCACCTCCTATAATCATCTCCCCAGGAGACCAGACACAAGCTCAATCTCTGCTAAAAGGAGCCCTCATAATCGCAATGTCCATTCCAGCACATGCCGAGACATAAATGACCTCATCACTTCGACCTGCTAGCCATTTCAGAATCTTGGTTTCACTCTGCATCTGTGCAAGCCCTGTTCCTAGCTATACCAGAAGGGTTCTCCATCCTTAGAAGTGACAGGTCTGACTCCAGAGTAGGCGGTGTCACCCTCATCTTCAAAGACTACCTCCAAATGAGACCAGCACATTTTTCCTCTGAGGGTAACTTCGATGTGCTTTCAATCAAATTATCCACTTCTCCTACAAACTCTCTAATGATCCATCTTCTCTATCGCCCCCCAGCTCCCCACAAAGCCTTCAAGGAAGATCTCATCCACACCATTGGAGTCAATATCATGCCTACCTCCAGAATCATTTGGCTAGGAGACTTTAACCTAGCTCTTAATGACCCTCTGGACCATAATGCCACCTCTGTGGTGAACGCACTTGATGCCCTAGGCTTCAGACAGTGTGTGACAACCCCTACCCACATCAAAGGACGCACCTTGATGGATTGAATTGGGGACCTTAACAGTCAAGTCACTTCCTCATCCACCGCCCTTTGCCCCTGGTTAGATCATCATATTGTGACCTTCTCCTTCCCACCCATTAATCAGGCATCACAGGCCAACCCTGACCTTCCACCTACCTGGTCCCAAAGCTCGCGCAAGATGAAGAAAATATTGTGCCCGTACTCTCACAACTTCACCCTGAACACCTTCACTCTAATGACTCTAGTGTGCTAGCGGGCATTTACTTGAACACACTGACCACAGCAGTCGATACGGTAGCAGCACTGACTACCCGCAAGGCAAAACCTGTTAGACACATCAATTCTTGGTTTACCCCAGACCGCCAGGAGTGGCACTCCAAGAAGCACCAGACCGAAGCCAACAGGAAAAAATCACTGTTGCACGCCCTTAAAACTCAGTTTATTAACATTTCCAAACAATACAAACAATTTATCCTGGCAGCTAAATCTGCAGCCTACATCACAAGGATTTCTTATGCCAACTCTAACACCCAAGAATCTTCAAAATACTCAGGGAATTGGAAACCCAATCCTCGCCTCCTATCACCATCAGGAAAGATGAGACCTGGTGTTCCAACATCCAAAACGCCATGCTAGGAAAAATAAACTCCCTGCACCTGAAAATTGACCAAAAAAAGCATCCATTAAAGCACCTCAAAATCAGCACCTCATGCCTCCCTCCATCACTAGCCCTAACACCCCAGCATTCTACTTCAGAGAAGTCATGGAATTAGAAACTGCTAACATCCTCAAAAACCTCAAACCTTCCAGATGCAAGTGGGATATCTGCCCAGCCTCTATCATCAAAGACTGCTCAGAAGCCCTGATCCCATTAATCACCAAGTTCAAAAACGCCTCTTTTGCCTCATGCCTTGTCTCACCTAGCCTAAATGAAGCTTGGCTCCTCCCCCTGATAAAAAACCTAATCTAGACCCCACAGATTCCAACAACTATCATCCAATAACGACAGTCCCTTTCCTCCTTAAGATCCTCGACAGGGCCTCCTATAATCAAATACAGCACTTCATGGAAACAAATCACATCCTAGGGATGTGTCAATCCAGCGTGAGGCTAGGACATGGCACTGATTTAACCTTGCTTGATTTTAAAAACTAGCTTGATGATCTCAGAGATCAGGGAAAACCAGCCCTGCTCCTCCTCATTGACCTCTCAGCGGCCTTTGACCTGACCTGGTTGATCATCAAATACTTTGTCACAACCTCAAGGCCTCTGCCAACCCCTCCTCGGGAAGCCACTTCTTGGGTCACCTCCTTCCTGGAAGGAAGAGCCATGAGAGTGTTCGTTGATTCAGCAAGCACCCCTGCAGCCAACATCTCCAGTGGTGTACCACAAGGCTTGTGTGCATCCCCACCTTATACAACGTATTCACCAAACCCCTCTTCGACCTTCTAGATTCCATCGGCAAATTTTACACCAACTATGCCAATGACAAAAAAATTCTCCTCCTCCTGTCAGGCACCTACGACAACAACTCCATCACCCTCAACAAAACCCACCTGACAATCCAGGCATGGATGGCCACTAACCGTATGTGCATCAATGACAATAAAACAGAGCTCCTTCTTGTAAGCTCCCCAGCAATGCTAAAAAAGCTCAAAGACCAATACTCTTCCTTCAACATAGATGGGATACACATCCCCGTCTCCTCATCAGTGAAAACGCTGGGCGTCCACCTGGATGCCTCCCCCATACTAACAAGAGAAGTGAACTCCTTTGCCTCCTCTGCCGGCTACGCAACCAAACTGATCAATGCAGCCAGACATTTCCTCACACCAGCTAGCTGTCTCACCAGCACTCAAGCAATCATAGGAGCAAGGTTCGACTATTTCAATGCCCTCTACGCCGGACCCTCTAAATGGAATATCAGCAAAATGCAGGTTATCCAAAACAATATTCTGCGCTCTCCCCTCAACATTCCTAAAAGAGAACACATCTCGTCTACAAAAAGGGAGGCCCACTGCCTCCCCACCCAGGAAAGGATAATCTTCAAAACCCTTTCCATCACTCACAGATGGCTGTCCCAGTCAGCACCCATTTACTTGTCACAAAGAATCGCCAGAGCCAACTCCGCCAGACCTGTAAGGGCAGCACATGCTCACTGCCTCACCAAATCCAAATACAAACAAGCTAGAGTAGGAGGTGCTAGCTTCCCCACGGTGGCAGCACATCACTGGAACTCTCTCCCTCCTGCCCTAAATTCAGAGGCCTCGTACTGGGCCTTGCGCAAAGCCCTGAAAACCTGTCTGTCTAAACACTGTTTACAAGAACAATAACTCCATGTATTTTGAATGCTTTGTTTCAGTTTTCTTCCCTTTGTCGTCTCAATACGTGTAACTGGTCAGGCAACAGTGCCTTGATGCCCCTGGACTTAGGCGCTTTACGAATGATAAAATAAATATATCCAGATCACAGGATTTTGGACGGTTCACAAGCAACAGATGCATTGCAGTAGGTTCATGTCTTTAGTTCATGGACGTTGCTTCAGTGTTGGATAGTGATGAATAGTGTGACCTATTTGACACTAACTGTTCAATTTGATCCTAGGTATGCCTGGTGTATGATGGTGGTCCCGGGCATGTAGCCATTTAATTAGAGACCTTCGGCACAATGTGAATACTTGTTTCCAGCGCGGTGGAGACCTGGCGGAGGCCAGCTGTGGTGATGTTCTACCACGGGTAAGAGTGTGCTCGTGTTTTTGGGTTGGGATTCATATTTTTTATTTGCTGAAAATGAGAATGTTCCTCTTTTTCACGGACGCCATTCCGTGTGCACTGGCTGGGCTCAGTTTTCCTCATTATATGTTATTTATTCGCAGTGGTGCTCCTGAGGATCACAGGTGTTATTTGTTTGAGGGTAAGGTCAGCATGAGCAGTAATTGTCCCTTATGGTTTATATTTTTTAGACATATTCATGTCACATCCCACTTCAAGATTAAGAGGGATATGCCATGTAGAAGGCTGGGTTCATGAAAAATTATAAACCCTTCAAGCCGAAACTCGAGTAGACAATACTCCAATGTTGGATTCAAATAAAATTGTCTATTATGTTTTCTTACATTTAGTCAGCTGTAGGCATTGAATTAATTGCCGTCTGGCTTTCCAAATTGTTGGTACATGGTTTGTCTCGTTGTAGAGTGCCAGATGGCATTGGGTACCATATGTAAATTGCACAAATAGTTTGTTGCACTTTTTATTGTTTTGCACATATTCCTATAGGTAGGCAGATGGATGTTTTTTGTTAGTATGATTGTTGGTGAGGTGTGAATGGGACGTATGTAGTATATATTGCATTATGCCATTGCACATTGATTTATTTCTATATGCTGTTTCTATTTCATCAACTGTGATGTGATCATAATACATCATTTTGATAAACATTTTCAAAACTGCTGTTTGACAATGAGTTTGTTCAAAAATGTACATAGGATCCTCTTTTTGTGTATATTTTGGGTTTAGCGGGGAACCAAGATTGAGTTTATATCAATAATGTGTATGAAAAAATGGGCAAACCTGTCATGATGCTTATCCCCGGAGCACCAGGCCAGGCCCAGCACCCCCAGAAACAGGCATCATGCCCTCGGGTAAAAGCCCAGCGGCCCCTTATAGGGGCTCTTTGGACTCAGTCCTGGCGCCTTTGGCGCCAGGCTCATGTTGGACATCAGTCCTGGCGCCATAGGCACCAGGCTCATAAAGGGAGGTGTTTTGTGCACTTACCTGATGCAGACCATGCTGCACACTTCAGGCCTCCCTGAGACCTGAAAGGGACAATTTTTTCATAGGGACTATTTTTTCACTCGGGCGTGGCCAGGGAAGGATACATACCTAGTTGGGGAAGGATACATACCTGGGACTTCTTTGGAGGCTATTTAAGCCACGCCCAGACAGCAGCTCATGCTTCGCGTTGTTCTGCTTCCTGCAGCTTAACGCTCACCGTGTCTGCTCCTGCTCCTGGACTCCAGCCACGCCCGCCTTGAACCTGGAAGACCTGCAAGGAAGGAAGAGAAGAGAAAGGTGAAAACCAAGGACTATTTCAAACTTCTTATCTGCATCCGGAATCTTCTCGCCAGCATCCCTGAAGAAAGACTTCCATTTAAAAGCATCGCGTTGCTCGCTGCAGCGCCACGCTTCACTCACCTGTCCTCGAGACATCTCCCGGCTCCATCGCGGCTGTCAGCATCGGACGCCACATCTCTGCACCTAGGGGAGAGAGGAAGAAACCAAAGGTGAGCAGAAGGAACACAGAAGGAAAGCCTGATTAACAGCCATAATACTTACCGGCTTTTCTTCCACATTTCGGGTCGGCGCCGCCCCGTTGGCAGGTACCATACCCCGGCCCCTATGGGGAAAGCACAAGAGACATTTCTGGGGAATGATAAGGACATTTAGAGGGATCACTCTCATCACTACTCACCTCGGCAGTTTAACCCCTCGACGCATCGCCTTCATTCTGCACCTGAAATAAAGGACAGATCACAGGTTAGAAAGACAACATAAAGGGGGCCTCATTTGAACTTTGAACTTTCATACTTACGGTGCATCGCTCAGGAAAGTCAAGTGGATTTTGCCAGCGCCATTCTGAAAACCAGTGAAGTAACTGGACGAACACGCGCCCCTGCACCAGAAGCAGGATGGAGAGTTCATCCTTCCAAACCATAAGGTGAGCTTAAACCGGGGTTTGGAGGAAGTTAGAGAGGAACGAAGGGGGAAGAGGGAAAGGGGGGAGCTAGCACACTATTCTGCAGACTGTTAATCCCCTTTCTCATCTGCAGAAGGATATTCCTACGGGCCAGGCAAGCACGATTTGGAGGTCCTGTCCAATCGGTGTTCCGGGTCCTGCGCATCACGCTAGAAGAGGCCACAGCAAACCAGACTAGACCAGCGCCCCCGTGGGAACCAGGTGAGCGTTACAGAAGGCGAAGCCTTCCTACAAATTCCCACCCAGGCGCTATGGAAACTTCCGAAACTGACCAGTTGGCCCAATTACTGGGGGAATTACGGGCCGAAGTACACGCCGCTCATCAAGAGACTAGTGCCCTCAGGAGGGAAGTGATTGTAAGAAAGGATAGAGCTGATGACCTGGCTAGACAGCTTTTGCAAGGTCAAGCTGGACAAACTCCTTTACCCGGTTCTGGGGGGAACCCCGCTCCTGTGGTTTCCAGTAACCCGGTGCAGATTAATCTACCTGGAAACATGCCGCTGGCCCCACCTGAACGCTTTGCTGGGGACCCCAAACGATTTGCCGTATTCATGAATCAGTGTCGTTTGCACTTCCTATGCAGACCTGGGGCCTTCCCTAATGATCAGACCAAGGTAGCCTTTGTGTTGTCATATCTCAGCGGCTGTGCTGCCGATTGGTCAGTCCCACTGGTAACTCAAGATGACCCGATTCTTCGTGATTTTCAAGGATTTCAAACAAGCATGGAAAGGTTATTTGCTCAACACTCCCAGGGACAGGCTCTGGATGACGAACTTCTATCTCTGCGACAGGGCAATCAAGACCTTCTATCCTACATTGCAACCTTCAATAGACTAATTGTGGAAACTGGTTGGCCAGAGGATAAAAGAATCACGTTATTCTATCGAGGTCTACGCGGAGAACTTAAAGATGTCCTGGCACAAGTTGTAAATCCGCCCCAAGAATGCACTGAATATATAGACTTAGTGGTCCAATTGGATCACAGGCTGCAAAACAGAAAAGCAGATCGGTCCAAGTTTGAAACCCGGGTGTTGGCCAAGACCCACGCTAATACCAAGAGGGCTGATGCTTCGGAGCCTATGCAAATCGGAGGTGTTAAAGGACCCCTGACTCAAAAAGAACGGGAAAGAAGACGACAGATGCAATTATGCCTTTATTGTGGGTCCTCTGGACACTTTCTACGAGATTGCCCGGTTAAGCCGCCCAAGAAGGTGGTAGGAGCCGCTGATAAAATCCATGGAAACTCTGTATCGGGAAACGACCACGCCCGGCAAGCGTAGGGGTCCGCTTTCCGAGCTTGAAAACTAACTCTCAGACCTCGCATTTCATTGTGCCAATGGTCCTCGTAGATCCGGAACAGCCTAAACGGTTGCATGCTATAAAGGCATACATCGATAGCGGGGCTATAGGAAACTATGTGGATCGAGAATTGGTCTCTAGGATAAACCTCCCTCTGCGTCCTAAAACCAACAAAGATGTCATCACCACAGTAGATGGAACCGAAATTGCCTCTGGACCGGTAACACATTCCACAGCTGAGGTGACACTTGTAGGTCCGGTTGGCCATCGGGAGGCAGTTGTGTTTGATGTAATCAAGGCTCCACAGTTTCAGCTTATTCTCGGAATCCCTTGGTTAGAGACACATAATCCTCGAATTGATTGGCGAGCGGAGAGAATAATCTTCTCGGATTGTGCACAAACCTGCTACCCAGAAAATCCAAAGATTAATCTAGCATCAGTAACCTCTGTCCCCGTGCAACTACCTCCAGAGTACCAAGATTTTCAGGACGTCTTCCAAAAGGAACAGGCCAACAAGTTACCTCCCCACAGATCGTACGATTGCCAAATCGATCTGGTGCCCGGTGCACAACCCCCTTGTAGCAGGATTTACGCCCTTACTGAACCAGAGAATCTGCATTTGAGACAATATTTAGATCAATACCTCGCCAATGGTTTCATTCGCCCGTCAAAGTCCCCAGCATCCTCAGCTTTGTTCTTCGTGCCTAAAAAAGAAGGCGACCTTAGAACTTGTATCGATTACCGCGCATTGAACCAGATAACTGTTAAAAATCGTTACCCTCTGCCTCTGATCCCTGAACTCCTTGACCAGGTGAAGGACGCTTGCGTATATACCAAGTTAGATCTCCGGGGGGCTTATCATCTGGTACGAGTAAAAGAAGGCGACGAATGGAAAACGGCCTTCCGTACAAAATATGGACTATTCGAATACCAGGTGATGCCTTTCGGGTTGTGCAACGCGCCTGCAGACTTCCAATTCTTCATGAACGATGTCCTTCGGGACCTCATCGATGTCTGTGTTGTCGTGTATATCGATGACATTCTTGTGTACTCCTCTTCGGAATCTGATCACAGAAAGCATGTCAGGGCCGTCCTAGAGAAACTGCGCCAGCACAAACTGTTTGCCAAGCTGGAAAAATGTGTTTTCCATACCACCGAGGTTGAGTTTCTCGGATTCATCCTGACACCGATAGGGGTCCGAATGGATTCACGGAAAGTGGATGCCATCCTCAAATGGCCATCACCTAGTTCGGTGAAAGGTGTCCAAAGCATGCTTGGTTTTGCTAACTTTTATCGCAGGTTTATCCCAGAGTTTTCACGTGTGGTGCAACCCATCACTGCACTCTTGCGAAAAAATAAACGTTTTGAATGGACCGAGGAAGCCGAACAGGCCTTTCAGGAGTTGAAAGCTAAGTTCACGTCCGCACCTATTTTGAAGCACCCGCGTCCCGATCTCCCATATATAGTCGAAACCGACGCGTCCAGCTTAGCCATGGGAGCTGTCCTGTCTCAGAGAGACCCTGAAACCAACCAACTGCACCCCGTAGCATTTTGGTCCAGAAAGTTCTCGCCGCCGGAGATAAATTATGCGATCACCGATAAGGAACTATTAGCCATTAAGTACGCCTTCAAGGCTTGGCGGCATTATCTCCTCGGCGCCCGGCATACCATCACCGTGATCACTGATCACCGAAATTTACAATATTTAAAAACTGCCAAGGCTCAATCATCTCGACAGCTCCGATGGGCTTTGTTCTTTGCTGAGTTCGATTTTGTAATCACCTACCGCCCCGGCTATAAGAATGGTAAGGCGGACGCTCTATCCCGAAATTGGAATGGAAGAAATAGACACAAACTCAGAACCTGTGCCGATAATTCCCGAACAAAGAATTTCGGGGATAACCACTTTACAAACCCTTGAAGACATTCAAGCACGAGTGAAACAATTCCTGGACTCTTCAGCCTTGCAGGATTGGATCAAAAGGGGGTCTAACTTTTCAGTCAAGGATGGCTTACCTTACTTCCAAGGACGCTTATTTTTTGCCAGATAAGGAATTGCAAGAACTGGTTATTTCCCGTCATCATGATACCCTGATGGAAGGACATCCTGGCATTGCCAAAACAGAGGAAAAGGTTAAACGACAATTCTGGTGGCCTTCCTGGCGAAAGGATATTAAATCTTTCATGATGTCCTGTGGAGTTTGTGCCCAAAACAAAGGTCAAAAGACAAGACCCGCCGGTCTTCTTCAGCCCTTAGACATTCCACCAGCACCTTGGCACACCCTGTCACTAGATTTTATCACGGACCTGCCCTCTTGTAATGGTTACAATACTATTCTGGTCATGGTGGATTTATTTTCCAAAATGGCCCACTTTATTCCGTTGAAAGGATTACCTTCAGCCTTTGTTCTTGCCAAAGATTTCCTCGAAAATATCATCCATTTGCATGGATTCCCGTCCATACTAGTCTCCGATCGGGGAAGCCAGTTTATTTCTCATTTTTGGAAAAAGTGTTGTCAACTGGCACAAATCGACATAAGACTCTCGACCAGCCACCACCCACAGACCGATGGTCAGACGGAGAGAACGAACCAGACCCTTGAACAATATCTACAATGTATGTTGCACCAATCGGAGGGTAATTGGAAGGACATTTTATGGGTGGCAGAATATGCATACAATAACTCAATACACTCTGGAACTGATCAGAGCCCCTTTTATACCCTATATGGACATCACCCTCGTACTTCAGACTTGGACTCACCTCTGAGCCTTGAAATGCCCGCAGTGGACCATTTGCATTCTACGATTACTCAAGCCTTCAAGGATGCAACTGCACATTTGCAACATGCGAAAGGGAAATACAAAATGAATGCGGATCTGCATCGAAGAGAGGCGCCTCCATACCAAATAGGGGATCAAGTATGGTTGGCTACCAAACACCTATCACTCAAGGGGCCTCGAACTTTTAATCCAAGGTATTTAGGCCCTTACTCGATCAAAGCTATAATCAACCCAGTGGCAGTCAAGCTCAATCTACCAGCTAACATGCGGATTCACCCCGTTTTTCATGTGTCACTTTTGAAACCAGTGCACCCAGGAACCAGATTAACAAAGCCACCAGAACCGATTCAGATAGATGGGGAGCCTGAATTCGAGGTGAAGAACTTTTTGGATTCTAAGATCTCAAAATCAAAACTTTTCTATCTAATTGATTGGAAAGGGTACGGGCCTCAGGAAAGGTCTTGGGAACCCAGTGATCACGTACATGCACCTCGGCTGGTAAAAAGGTTCCATCGGAATTTCCCAAACAAACCGAAACCTCCAGAAGGAACGACCTTGGGAGGGGCCCTGGGGGGGAGTGCTGTCATGATGCTTACCCCCGGAGCACCAGGCCAGGCCAAGCACCCCCGGAAGCAGGCATCATGCCCTCGGGTAAAAGCCCAGCGGCCCCTTATAGGGGCTCTTTGGACTCAGTCCTGGCGCCTTTGGCGCCAGGCTCATGTTGGACATCAGTCCTGGCGCCATAGGCGCCAGGCTCATAAAGGGAGGTGTTTTGTGCACTTACCTGATGCAGACCATGCTGCACGCTTCAGGCCTCCCTGAGACCTGAAAGGGACTATTTTTTCATAGGGACTATTTTTTCATAGGGACTATTTTTTCACTCGGGCGTGGCCAGGGAAGGATACATACCTAGTTGGGGAAGGATACATACCTGGGACTTCTTTGGAGGCTATTTAAGCCACGCCCAGACAGCAGCTCATGCTTCGCGTTGTTCTGCTTCCTGCAGCTTAACGCTCACCGTGTCTGCTCCTGCTCCTGGACTCCAGCCACGCCCGCCTTGAACCTGGAAGACCTGGAAGGAAGAGAAGAGAAAGGTGAAAACCAAGGACTATTTCAAACTTCTTATCTGCATCCGGAATCTTCTCGCCAGCATCCCTGAAGAAAGACTTCCATTTAAAAGCATCGCGTTGCTCGCTGCAGCGCCACGCTTCACTCACCTGTCCTCGAAACATCTCCCGGCTCCATCGCGGCTGTCAGCATCGGACGCCACATCTCTGCACCTAGGGGAGAGAGGAAGAAACAAAAGGTGAGCAGAAGGAACACAGAAGGAAAGCCTGATTAACAGCCATAATACTTACCGGCTTTTCTTCCACATTTCGGGTCGGCGCCGCCCCGTTGGCAGGTACCATACCCCGGCCCCTATGGGGAAAGGACAAGAGACATTTCTGGGGAATGATAAGGACATTTAGAGGGATCGCTCTCATCACTACTCACCTCGGCAGTTTAACCCCTCGACGCATCGCCTTCATTCTGCACCTGAAATAAAGGACAGATCACAGGTTAGAAAGACAACATAAAGGGGGCCTCATTTGAACTTTGAACTTTCATACTTACGGTGCATCGCTCAGGAAAGTCAAGTGGATTTTGCCAGCGCCATTCTGAAAACCAGTGCAGTAACTGGACGAACACGCGCCCCTGCACCAGAAGCAGGATGGAGAGTTCATCCTTCCAAACCATAAGGTGAGCTTAAACCGGGGTTTGGAGGAAGTTAGAGAGGAACGAAGGGGGAAGAGGGAAAGGGGGGAGCTAGCACACTATTCTGCAGACTGTTAATCCCCTTTCTCATCTGCAGAAGGATATTCCTACGGGCCAGGCAAGCACGATTTGGAGGTCCTGTCCAATCGGTGTTCCGGGTCCTGCGCATCACGCTAGAAGAGGCCACAGCAAACCAGACTAGACCAGCGCCCCCGTGGGAACCAGGTGAGCGTTACAAAACCGAAAGTAAATAGCGAGTAAGGAAATAGTGGATTTGTCCAACACTAGCAACTCAATACGCAAATAGATAAACTCATTAGCTGAGTGCATGCTTTTTAATTAGAGTGATCCAAACAAGTATCACTGACAAAGGCATACACATTGAAAAAATCGTCAAATACAAAGAAGGGGGTGTCACGATTCGCTCCCTTCGCTCCCATTCCCACCACCTGGGGGCATAATTTGGGGTTTATTCCCTACTGGACTTTCATTCCGAACCTTATGCTACAGTGCTTTGGTGAATTGGGAGCGCTAAAACCTTATTTTCCATGCTACTTCCCTTCTGGACCCATTCCAGGTTTTTGGCAGCCAGCATGCTGCTTTAATCAAAAGAATATGCTTTCCAGAATGCCTGGCCCACTGCTTCAGCCCCACCCTTGCAGGACAAGGCTGGGTGGAGGATAAGCAACGCCTGTGGCTGGCAGGGGCAGCAAGCAGCACACCTAAGGCGTCTGCTCATTAAGATTCAGTCTTCCCGTTTGTGACTGGTCCCTTGTTCCTGGTTATTAGCTTAGTGTCTAGTTCCTAGTTTCTATTTTCTGGTTCCTTTTCCCTGGATTTCAAATTGAATGTGGTTATTAGTGATTTATGCTTCCTGGATTCCCTTTCTGTCTTCCTCTGTTTTGCAGACAGCACTTCCCAGTTCTTTCCTTTTTCTGTGCAGCCCAGTTTGATTGTGTTCTATATTTCTTTGACTTTGCCCTGTTCTGCTGTAAACCTTCATCCTTTAGTCTGTCCTCATTTATAGATTCAGCATTTTGCCTTTCCTTCCCTGGGTGGAGTGGGGGAGGTTTTGCCTTTGTAATTTTGTTTTCCCTGCTCCAGTTCCTTTACTTTCTATTGGAATATATGCCAGGTTTATCCTTGCACTTCTCCATGTGTTTCCTATTGATTAATAGGTGTGGTGTGCTGTTGTAGCTAGTTCCTGTGTGAATGCCTATGTGTTCCTCACTATTCTGTAATCACTATTCCTACTTGCCCCTTGTCATGAGTCTTATGTATTAAGTTATCTTCCCATTGCTGTTCTAGCCTTTCTGGGTCCCTGTTTGATCAACAGGGTTTGTGGGCTTCGCTGACATTTCAGGTGATATTTCGTGTCCTTGTGAGTATTGTCTTTAAGTTACCTTATACAATACCCTCAACGGTGTTAGCTCACAGATCCTGTCGCTGCTTGCCCTGCATGTGGGCTTAGCGCTAACAGTACCTGTAACAGCAATTGTGGTAAAGAGCTTGCAGACTTTCTTTGTAATCATAAGGAGCTTCTAAGTGCTTACCCCACATATCTTTTCATATATTTGTATTGTTATCACGCTCTACTTGCACATCCTGGGTTTTAGTGTACATGTGTCTTGGTTCCTGTGTGCTTGTTGTTTGACTCAAAGTTATTCACTGAGTGATCTTGTGCACATTTCCCTTGCCACATTCACTGCCTTTGTCCTATCATGACAGGGGGTCCTTTACCCTAGATAGAAACTTGGAAATTATATAGCAAACAAACAGTTTTTCTAAGTAGTTGGTTACATTAATTCGATATACGTTAAATTGTGGAAATTATTTGAATGATTTGGAAATATTTCCTGTGACAAAATGGGGGCTACATACAATTAACTCAAACATGTTTTGGGCTTTGCTGTTTCGTACAATGTATTTGCATCCAAGTCCATGGCCTGAGCTTGCTTTTGATTGGCAACATTTTCTGGGTTTTCAGAGGTGTTTGGTGCTCACATCAATATTAAATTTGCCACAGTTTATATTGAAAAAGAGAAGATGCGTAATGCTCATATTGCGCAGCATTACCCCAAAAGACTGTCGTTGATGGTGAAGAACAAAAGACTGCAAAAAAAGCAAACCCAAAATAAAACGGAGACAGAAAAAAGACTACACGATAACCATAAAGGCTGCCATGGTTAGACAAAATGGCACAGTATACCTGATCTTTATCAAACACAGACACAACGTGACTTATAAATCACAGAAGTTAAACATATAATTGGTGAGACAGTGGATTACAAAGTCTCAATAAAGCAGATGCACTTAGAACAGCATGTCTTGAATAAGTGAGGCTCACAGTGCCCAAAATATCAATTCTGGCATCCCCTTAACAACAACATTACCTGGCCCTTGGGATGCACCAAGGCTCGCTTAGTAGCTCTCGATACTTGGACTGAAAAATGCTGCCGGTAAGTGTAATGTGACGAAAATTAGTAGACAACTTTATTCCAAGGGCAGCAGCAGTGAACCACTGACAATCCCAGCTGCCCACCACAACGCACGATCGCCAATCCAGAACAGCCCTAACATTTTAACAGATCCATGTCCATGTCACAATGTGATGACTGTAGATGTTGTGGCAGAGAGCCCTGTCTGAGCTCTAAAATAACCCATCACCACACGTTTGATACCTCACCAAACATCTTTGGAAAAGGTCATGCAGATAGTCAAACGTTTCCAAACTTATTACCAATAGAATTTAAACGATCAAGTACATCAATAGCTACATATCTTATCATTTACTATTGAACATTAATCATACCCCATATCAAAAATATTCATAAACTGAATAAACTTTGAAACATTGGGATCATAAAAAGAAAAAACGTATTACAAAAGAAAATAGAATTTTTATAAAGTCAATGAATCATAGATTTCATCTTAACTACAGGGGGGTGACCATGGGCCTAATATATACAAGTCAGCTAGAGTGACGCCTTTATTAACAGGCCTTCAGGTGTAACCTTGAGCTTCCAACATTTTGTGGCATTGGTCTGCTGCTGCAGCATCAGAAAACCAGACGAAGGGAAATGGCATTGGCAATTTGAGCTGGTGTGCGTGATCTGTTGAAAACCTGGGTCATTCCGTGGCCTACTGAAGCTTCTGAATTGTCATCTCACAGCTCCCCCTCGCATCCTAGTGGGACACATTGTTGTTGCCCCGTGGATGCACTTCCCAGGCGGTACCTTGTGGGCTTTAGCGCGGGAAAAAGATGTTCTGCTTTGGAAAGAGTTGTGGTGGATCCTGATCTGCTCTGAGGAGCGGTAAAGCCCTCCCATCAAAATTGGATAGATGGACATGCCTATCAGCTGTGTCTTTGTATTGGCTGCCAGTCTCTACCTCTAATGAGCTTTCCAGAGAAGGTTCTAGTGTTGTCAAGATGTGTTGTCAAGATGTCCTGACCCGCACCCCCTTATGTTAGGAAGGTCGTTGTTTAGCCAATCATGAATTGAAGGGAAAGAAAATCCAAAGATTCATAGGTTGCTGGTCATGGTGAGAGGTATATGACAGAAAAAGACAGTTCAGGTGACCAATCAGGGAAAGGATGAGTAAGAGGCATGAATTTGGGGGTGTCCGTTACATTTAGTTTGTGCAAAAGCGGGGAAGAACAGAGATCCCTAAGGTGCCACAATTTCAGCCACCTGTGATTTTGGGATGTAACTTACTAAAAAGTAGTTTTCAGTAGCAGTTTGGGCCAGTCATGTCTCCTCGCAGACTGCAGCGTGTGTGGGTAACGAATGGTCCTAAGCGCAGGTTGGGAAGACTTGGTTTATAGAGAGGGAGTGGCACAATAGAAGTATTTAACGTGTGTCCTTTCAAGTTAGCTTAATATAAGATGTATTGTAAACACAGGTTTCAGGGGTAAAAGGAGAGGGGCCCACACGAGGGCATAGACACGCATGTGGTAAAATAGAGCAGGTGTCACAACTATCACAGTACACTTCAATTTCTTCTGATCCACTACCCTCCTCCGACTCCTCACCTATGGAACTGGACTCCGTATTGTATCCCACTGGTTCACAATATAGATGTGAAGCGGATGACTAAAACCTGCCTTGATGGGAAGCCACAGTTGCCACCTGTAAGGTGTAGCCCCCTGTGGCTCCACCACCGAAACAGGTACGATGTCGGGGGAAAAAGCCTTTGGCTACAAAAAAATCTGAAGTCCAATGAGTCCGGTTCTTGAAGAAGATATGGAAGAGCAGGAACTGTTCTAGCAGTCCCAGAAGCGGATGGAAGAATCAGGACGATTTCCGGTTCACAACACTGCAGGATCCGTAGCTCCGACAACTGGCAACAATGGAGAAAGGTAAACAAAGTCCTACTGAGCGGTAAGCAGGAAGCCGCAGGGCGACCACAAGAGGCAGACAGAAGAGGAACCAGAAAATAGAGCAGACTGTTCGTATAGGATCCGAACACTATAAAACAGAGAAAAACGTAAGTATTACTGATACTCCAAAGAAAGGAGAAAAAGGGAAGCCATCGAGCGGAGGAAAGCAAGGGAAAAGCCACCTGGCAAAGTGCCGAAGAATGGCAGGTAAGAGAGAGAGAGCGCGAAAGGAACCAATGTGGAAAAAGGCACGGCGGTGGGAAAGCACGAAAAGTGCAAAGCTTGTAAAACACGAGAGCGCAGTAATAAGGCACAGGAAAAACGGCAAAGCGAAACTCTGACATTGCAACGCGCGGAATGCCGGGAGCAAGTAAGCTAAATGCTTCCCAGCAGTCCGCATACCGAACCGAAAACAGTGAAAAGACTAGACCGCCACCTTAGCTAGAAAGGACAGACGTGATGGAACATTCAATGGCCACCCCACCTATATCGGTGCCAATGCCTCCAGGAGCCGGCACGCATGACAGTATGACCCTGTCTTATACCTACTCCTCCAGGCTTTCCCGGATGGTTCCTGTGAAACCTGGCAAGCAAAATCGGAGCATGAACATGAGCCAACGGTTCCCACGAATCTTCAGATTGGGGAAACCCCTTCCAACCAATGAGATATTCTATTCTTCCTTTATGGTATCTGGAGTCATAGATGTGAGACACCTCGTACTCCTCTTCTGGATCAGCCAATAGGTGTTTGTAATTGGGTGTTGAGCGGCCTTTTGAATGGGAAAAACAAGGTTTGAGCAAAGAGGAATGAAAGACAGGGTGAATCCGTCACAAATTGTGAGGTAACCTCAGTTTATAGGCCACCGGATTTATCTTAGAGAGAATAGGGAAAGGACCCAAAAACCGAGGTGACAGTTTAGAGGGGCGAGCCCATCTTGGGAGGAATTTGGTAGAGAGACAAACTTTGGAACCTACGTTCCAGTCAGGTCCTTTTTGACGATGAGTATCTGCTTGTCTTTTGTAGGTTTGTGCTGTAGAATCAAGGCTTGCCCGGGCTGTCCGATGTGCTTCTTTGATCCTGTCAATGATAGACTCAATGGCAGGTAAATTTGTTGGTCTTCTTGGTACTGGGTTGAGGGTTTTTGGATGCATCCCATAGGTACAATAGAATGGAGACAGGTTAATGGCGGAGTGTTTTGCATTGTTATACGCAAATTCAGCTGTCGGAAGTAATGGCACCCAGTTATCTTGTTGCTGATTGCAGTAGCAGCGGAGATACTGTTCCAGGATGGCATTCACCCTCTCAGTTTGCCCGTTGGTCTGTGGGTGGAATCCTGATGATAGCGCTCTTTCGATTCCCAGTTGTTGGCACACTGCTTTCCAAAACCGAGAGGTATATTGCGTTCCTCTGTCTGATATTATCTTATCTGGTAAGCCATGTAGGCGGAATATGTCTCGAAGGAACACACTTGCCATCTCTTCTGCCGTTGGAAGCTTAGGTAAAAGGAGAAAAGTGTGCCATTTTAGTGTACGTATCTATGGTTACCATGATACAGGTACACGAGTTGGAGGGTGGTAATTCCGCTATGAAGTCTGTAGTGATAATATTCCATGGACACGTAGGAGGGGAAGATTGTTCCAAAAGTCCAACAGGCTTGCCGGATGGATATTTGCTTTTGGCACAAGTTGGGCATCTTTTGACATATTCGGTTACCTCCTTTCTGAAATTGGGCCAATAATGTGAACGCTGGAGTAAGTCCAAGGTACCTGCTACTCCTCGATGACCTGCTGCCGGTAGATCATGGCACCAGTGTAGCACCAATTTTCCAAATGTTAGCCTCAGGAATGTATAGAAGGCCATTCTTAAACCAGAGCCTGTCTTCTAACTTTATACCTGCCGGTACTGAACTTTGATCTTGGTGTTCCTGAGCAGTGGCTTGTGTTATCTGTTGTAAGAAGGTATCTACTGAAGCAATCACCAGATGTTTGGGGAACATGCGTTCTGGAACAAACTTGGGTGATCCTCCTGAAGTCTGTCTCCTGGAGAGAACGTTAGCCAACATATTTATACTACCAGGGTATTAACTGATATGAAAGTCAAACTGCGCAAAGAAGTGAGCCCATCTAGCCTGATGGGAATTAATGCACTCCATTGATTCTAGCACCTTGAGATTGTGGTGGTCTGTACGAATTGTAAAGGGTTGAATACTTCCTTGAAGTAGATGTCACCACTCTTCACAGGCTTGCTTCATAGCAAGCAACTCCTTTTCCAATACGGAATGATTTCTTTAACTGGGATTTAAAGTCTTGGAGAGGTAGGCGATAGGATGTTCAATCCCATTGTCTTCCTGAAGTAAGACCGCTCCAATGGCTTTGGTTGAAGCATCCGTCTCTATGATAAAGGGTTGAGTTTGATCCGGTTGCTTGAGAATAGGGGCTGAGCAGAACAATGTTTTAAGATGTTGTAAACTTTTTTCAGCTTCTTTGGTCCAATAGAATGGTCCTGAGGTCTTCTTAAGTAGAGAGGTAATGGGCAGCGCTTCCTCTGAAATATTGGGGATAAATCTGCGATAAAAGATCGCCAAGCCCAAGAATCTTTGAATCTCTTTTACAGATGTGGGAGACTTCTAGTCCAGAATAGCTGTAACTTTCCTTTTGTCCATAGCGATCCCCTCTTCGGAAAGGACAAAACCTAGGTATTGTACTTTAGGGACTTCAAATTCGCACTTCTCCAATTTGGCCAGAAGGTGGTGAGACTGGAGGCGTTGAAGTACTTCCAAAACATGTTGTGAATGTTGAGGTGGGTCTTTGGAGAATACCAAAATATCATCTAGATAAATGATCACTGTAATGAACATCAGGTCAGAAAAAACACAGTCCATAAACCTCTGGAAGATGGCTGGAGTGTCGACTAAGCCAAAGGGCATCACCCGATATTCAAACAGCCCTAAAGGGGTGCGAAATGCCATCTTCCATTCATCTCCCTGATGTATTCGTAATAGGTGGTATGCACTGCGAAGATCCAGCTTAGTGAATCTTTTAGCTCCCTGCACGGCCTTCAGGATATCCGTGATAAGCGGCATAGGGTACGGTCTCGAATTGTCACCTTATTAAGGCCACGGAAATCTATACATGATCTTAATTCAGCTGAATCCCGTTTAGCAATGAAAAACAAGGAAGCCCCCACGGGGGACTTGGAAGGTTGAATGAGACCATTCTTTAGGTTGTTGTCCAAATAAGTGCAAAGTGCCTTCTTTTCGATTTGAGATAGAGAAAACATGTGACCACAAGGAACTAAGGCCACCTGCACAAGATCGATTGCATAGTCTTCCGGCCTATGAGGAGGGAGTTCCAGGAAGGGTTGGTCTGATAACACCTGTTGGTAGAGAGAGAATTCCACAGGTAAGGTATGTATTCCTATAGATTCACCTTGTAGGATGTTAGAGGCATGCACTTTGGCTACGTTGGGTTGAGAGAGACAATGGTCTTTCAGAAACGAAAGCCAACTGGTTTTGAGCCCAGTCAATTTGGGGGTTGTGCTTATGGAGCCACGTAATTCCCAGAATGATGAGGAAATGAGCGGCGCAGATCAGGTCAGATGAGATGAGCTCGGTGTGTTGAAATATTTTTATGTGTAGAGCGTTGGTCATATGAGTCATGGGACCAGAGGACAATGGGGAACATCTACTCCTTCTACCTTCTGGTCTTTCATCTTTTCAATTCGGGGAATACCCATCTGCTCCGCCAAGTGGATGTCGACAAAGTTACCAGCAGCTCCAGAGTCCAATAAGGCCAACGCCTCAATCCAATCTACCTTGCTCTTCACCTGTACTGTTATCACCATGAGTCGTGAATCTTCAGTATTGGTCTGTGTAGATGGAGAAATAGATAAAGAAACGTAGGGACTTGAGGTATGAGCAGCCCCTCGGATACTAGTCCCTTTTAGTTCCGAGGTTTGTCATTTCCCGACCTACGTGATGGTAACTCATCACAATTTTGAATTGTATGGTTCTCTGAGGAACAATACGCACACAGGCCTCTTTCTCTACGGCGTCTTCTTTCCTCTGCTGTCTATGGTCCTCTTGTAGTTCCAATTTGCATAGGTTCTTCTCGCGTCACAGGTAAGGAGGAAGTCGGGAAGTAAGGTATAGGTCCAAAGGTTGGTTTGTTTCTGAGTCTTCTGCGTTCACTTTGTCTTTTCATGATACGATGCTCAATCTGAAGTACGGAAGACAATAACTCGAAAAAACTGGAAGGCCTTGGAGTTCTGGCCAGCTCATCTTTGATCTCTTCTTTAATACTGCGCCTAAAGATTGCGTACTGGACCTGTTCAGGCCATCCTGCTTGAGATGCCAGGGTCTTAAATACCGAAATATATGACAGCACATCCATAGATCCTTGATGGGCGTCTAACAGGTCTTCACAAGCTGCAAATGTGATCTCTGTTCTTTCGAAGGTTTAATGAGTGTCCGAAATCCTTCATAGTCTAGTAGTATGGGGTCTTCTCTGATCACTAAGGGCGTAGCCCATGCCAATGCATTTCCAGTCATATTGGAAATGAGAAACCCTACTTTGGCTTGATTTGTGGCATACAGTGTGGGTCTGAAGGTAAAGTATATCTTACATGCATCCAAAAATTCCCTAACCTTCCTAGAGGTTCCATCAAACTTTCCCGACGACAAGGGCATCGGGGGTAATTCAGGTGTAGGTGGGGTTTCACGATGGGTGACCATTTGCTCAAGTACTACATTCTCTGCCTTTAAGGTCTGGACTTCCTGGGAAATCTGTTGGAGCATTTGTTTTTCATTTTTCAAGGTTTGTACCTCCTGCAAGAGAGTATGCACTGCATTCAAAAGGTCTTGGACTTGTTCTTGTTATGCCATCTCTAGTGGGCGTTGCAAACTGTCACAACTATCACAGTACACTTCAATTTCTTCTGATCCACTACCCTCCTTCCGACTCCTCACCTGTGGAACTGGACTCCGTATTGTATCCCACTGGTTCATGATATAGATGTGAAGCGGGCCTCGATGGGAAGCCACAGTTGCCACCTGTAAGCTGTAGCCCCCTCTGGCTCCACCACCGAAACAGGTACGATGTCGGGGAAAAAGCCTTTGGCTACAAAAAACCCCGAAGTCAAATGAGTCTGGTTCTTGCAGAAGATATGGAAGAGCAGGAACTGTTCTAGCGATCCCAGAAGCGGGTGGAAGAATCAGGACGATTTCCGGTTCACAACACTGCAGGATCCGTAGCTCCGACAACTGGCAACAATGGAGAAAGGTAAACAAAGTCCTACTGAGCGGTAGGCAGGAAGTCGCAGGGCGACCACAAGAGGCAGACAGAAGAGGAACCAGAAAATAGAGCAGACCGTTAGGAAAGGATCCGAACACTATAAAACAGAGAAAAACGTAAGTATTACTGAATACTCCAAAGAAAGGAGAAAAAGAGAAGCTGTCGAGAGGAGGAAAGCAAGGGAAAAGCCAGCGGACTGCTGAAGAATGGCAGGTAAGAGAAAGAGAGAGCGCGAAAGGAACCGCTGTGGAAAAAGGCATGGTGGTGGGAAAGCACGAAAAGTGCAAAGCTCATAAGACACGAGAGCGCTGTAACAAGGCACAGGAAAAATAGCAAAGCGAAACTCTGACGTTGCAACGCATAGAATGCCGGGAGCAAGGAAGCTAAATGCTTCCCGGCAGTCCGCACGCCGAACCAAAGGCAGTGAAAAGACTAGACCGCCACCTTAGCTAGAAAGGACAGACGTGATGGAACATTCAATGGCCACCCCATGTATGTCGGTGCCAATGCCTCCAGGAGCCGGCACGCATGACAGCAGGATAAGATCCTTGTGCGTCCCCAAGCACATTATGCCAAGAAGAGGATAGCTGCGCTGTGTAAACCAGTGCATCTATCGACATACATTCTTCACAATCTGACCCATGGTAGGCGTTCAGAAAAGGGTTAGTGTGGCCTAGAGCAAAGGGTCCGTTTTAAAAATGATGCTGAAACGGTTTGCAGTTATTTGCCAGATTGCAAATTATGACAATGACTGAGGATAATTTCAAGAGAGAAAGTATACATGCTCAGAAGGCTGAGAGCAATAATAGTTCTAGAGACTGCCTGCCTACAGTGCGAAACGACGAGCTTTGGGTAGTAATTGTAGATGACAGACTTCGCTCTTAAGACTGAAAGGGTGCTTGAGGGCTTCTTGAAGGTAGACAGATGAGCAATCTCAAGGAAAGGTGAAAGGGTGCAGAAAATGACTGGAATCATGTAGGTGAAGGCATGTTTCGATGCATGGTTGATGAAGGATTTGTGCTTGCAATGGACAGCCTGCAAGTATAGTGGTAGACATTCTAAAGAAAGCTATGAGTGGGGCAGGCCATGAGTGGATACCAATACAGATAGATTGTATAGTGACCTGCGGTAGGCTCTGAGCCACAAGGGGTTCAGAGAGCGACACCCTAAGTTACATCAGGGCTCAATTGGCCTAGGATGCTTCATGCCTATTTTGTGCATAGGAACACACCCTGTTTCGTGAGTAGATGTATCCGACTCCTACGCCATTATCTAATGTAACTTAAAGCAGTCTGGAACAGAACACCTATGCCGTGTATTGGCAGGCTGTCATGTGGTTCTGTAAAGAAAGTAGCGTGCCGTGGTTACGGGGGTAGAGGGAGAGACACTTGTGAATGCTATGGTGTTGTGGAGTACAGGACAGAAGTACCCGAGTGCTGGCATAGTTCTTCGTGGTTCGTGGTGGTACCACTTGGGCTTTTCTACTAGATAGCAGTAGTGGAACAATGGGAGAGATGCTGGTCTGTTAGGTGAGTGGGGGTGGTGTGACAGGGCTAAAGATGTGGAGGGCCATGCATGGTAGTCTTAGCATCTACGCCCAAGTTACTGTGGTGTGGGTGGTGCCATCCGGCAATAAAGTAGCCATATGAGTGTGACTCTGTGTGGAGTGTAAGGGTGCTGCTAGAGCGAAGGGTGAAACGATTACTTGATAAAGGGAGAGTGGATTAGAATTCTTGAGCAGTCCTGTTGTCAGAGTTTGAGGCGGCCACAGGGCTGACACCGGGAGTCTAATTGTGTTGTTGCCTGTCAGGATGAGGGGTTCTCACTGTTTGGGGTACCTTACGTGCTGATTGTAGGATGGCAAGAGTGTTATAAATCTGATGGGGAGAAGACATTAGGGGACTGATGCGACTGAGTCAGATGACCAACTGTCCTTGATAAAGTGTTGTGTGGAATTGCAGATCATGTCAGTGAGGCTGACCTGAGGAATCCTGTCGCTATTTCATACTGGTTTGAGAGGTTATTCTTCTGGATGGACTTTGGCTCCAAGATTTCAATGTCTATGATGATGTTAACATCAGAGTGGTTTGCCTTTTAGGATTTGCATATCTGAGTGGTGCCAGTAGGTTGCACTGCCTGGTGGGTAGAAGAGAGCCCATCCGTGCAGTCATCAGGTATGCTGTGCTGTTTTTGTGCTATGCTGATGTGAACCGCCAGTCTTTGAAGGATTTCCAGAAGGCCTGGAGCTCCACCTCTTTGCAGGGTCGCCTGGGCACTGATGATTTCCGTAGCTTGGTTGTCAGGAACGAGGAAGATGATCATTCTGTGGTGTTTATGGTTAAAGCATGACACTACTACTAAGGCTGCATTGGGGGGAGTAGGGGGAGCCTTGGAGTGGCCACATTCCTTCATGTCGGATTCCAGTTCCCAGCCATGGAAGGAACGGTGGACGATACCGAGGGTTATGAAAGACGTCCTGTGCTTGACAGGGAGCCAGTGGCAGTGACCACGGTTGAGTTTTTGGGATAGAGGGTCATGAAGATGCACAAGCCAACCAAGGAGATCTTGGCGATCTTGCTCACTTGCAATTCACAAGGGCCTTAAAAACGTTACTCTTCTAATTCTTCTGTTCAACAATAGTGCCATGTTCAGTCTTTTAGCGCCAGCTTGCCTGTTGGTGTCAGTTGCGCTGTTCTTCGGTACACAACATATAACATAACATTGGAGGAGATAATGGTGTTCACCTAAGAATCTTTTAAAATAATAATTGGCTAACATTATGCATTTTACAGTACACCTTCTGAGAAGAATTGGGTAAAAAAACATACAATTTATGATCGGTTCTGTAAGGTATCACATGAAAATAGTAGATGCCAGGCCACCAATAGTTAACAGGAACATTTGCAACACATTTTCTAGATGGCCGTGACTACAATATATCCTAGCCTTGCCCCTGGAAGGGTACAGTACTGTTGGCTGTGCCCAGTATGGATAAGACTGCCACTGTAAGATAGCCTGTTCATGCGAGCTGTGACCATATGTAGCAGTGTTTCCACTGCAGGCACTGACCTGTGGTGACTATGCGTAATAATGGCAGTGCCGCTACTGTTAATAGACCCATATGATGCCAACACTGCTACTTTAAGTACGAACTACTCATGATGAAAGCCAGTGCTGATACCAAGTCCACACTTGAATTAGATGTGCCCAATGGAACCAGTACTGCTACTGTAAGTACATAACCATGATGTCTTTCCCAAATAGTGCCAGACCTATGACTGAGTACACACTTGTGTCAGATTTTGTCCAATGAAATCAGTGCTTCTGTTGTAAATTCACACTTGTTTTGGATTAACCCAATCACTGCAGTACTGTTAGTTTAATACATAGATATGATGATCTTTGCCAAGTAAGTGCCCCGAGTACAGACTCATGATTGCTTTGTCCTGTGAGGGCGGTAAAGTCCATATTCAAGTTGACTTTGCCAAAAGATGCCATTACTGCTATGGTAAGTACACATCCAAGATAACGCCAGAACTGTTACTGTGATCGCAGACTCGTGATGGCCTTTTTCAATAAAGGCAGTACTGCTCTGTAAATATACACAGTTATGATGGAGCTGCCCAATAATCAGAGTAGTGCTACTGTACTCATGACAGAGGCAGATAGCCACTGTACATCACATTTAGATGGAATTGTGAAGGTTAGTCCTGCACAGCACCTCAAATACTAGTATGCAAGTATCCCCACCGATCAATTCGGTCTAGCTGCATGGATAATCTTTCACCACCTTGTGCATCCAAATGAGCATTATAATGTTGCTCTGGATATACACCGATCGAGTGCCCTGTTTTTTGTGTTTTTCAGAAATTGAGTAGTCCCGCATAATTGCTTGGACTCTCCCCTTGAATATACCGGTGTCGAGTGACTCTGTGAAAGCACAACACGGTAAGCCTTAGTATAGTGAACTTAGACACTGACTAAGTTGATCAACAACAAAGAATGTTTCTCATTATTGACTGTTGATTTTTGGTTTATATTCCCCTTTATTTGTTTTGTGTGTCTCCAGGTTAAGAAAGAAATATTGTAAAATAAGCTATAGCTTGAGAGCATCCTTTATAGCGAAGGGTTGGGCAGGATTGAACCAACCATAAAAAGAAGTGAGAAGGTTGAAGGGTACAGATGGTCCCCCTGACGAAGTTCTTTAACATTGTGGTGAACAGGATTGTTGAACGAAACATGTTGGGCAATTATGGTATTGTGATTTTGTGACGATACAATACAAAAAGTATAAATTTATTTGGTCTTCACCCCCGGGTAGCACTAGTTGGGGTAGAATTGTATAGAACCAATGCTAGATGTTATCGGTGGTCTCCTTTACTTATAAGGAACCAGATAGCTACCGACCATTGTGTGTCTAGAGGCAGAGTGTTCTCCTTCAAAATATTATACAACACTTAGCTTTGTATAGGTAGGATGTCACAGAATTAAGCACAACACAGGTTGCTTTATTTATGGGTATGGTTCTTATGAGACATGTTTGTAATAGGATTTTTAGGAATTATTGTATTTTTAGAAAAGGTGTTTTATAAAATGTTATAAAGATATGTGATGTTGATTTAATAAAATAGTGATATATAAATAATGTGTCAACTTAGTATCTGTTAGCTATAAAGCACGAGGTATCTCTGGCCTAGGGGACACCTTAAGGGGTAACCAAAGACGTGAGGTGATCTTTTGTTGTATGAGTGTCCTTCATTGTTGTGTGAGGAGCCTGGTCACCACGTCGTTAATTTGGCTCCACGTCTCTATATGGTTTTTGCACATCCAAGATAACGCCAGAACTGTTACTGTGATCGCAGACTCGTGATGGCCTTTTTCAATAAAGGCAGTACTGCTCTGTAAATATACACAGTTATGATGGAGCTGCCCAATAATCAGAGTAGTGCTACTGTACTCATGACAGAGGCAGATAGCCACTGTACATCACATTTAGATGGAATTGTGAAGGTTAGTCCTGCACAGCACCTCAAATACTAGTATGCAAGTATCCCCACCGATCAATTCGGTCTAGCTGCATGGATAATCTTTCACCACCTTGTGCATCCAAATGAGCATTATAATGTTGCTCTAACCCACAATAAATTCAGCCTAGCTGCACACATAATCCCACACACCCTACTCACTGCAGAGCACCACCTTAATTCGAATTCAGCTACTCAGCACAACATATGCGACCTAGCTGTACACAAAGAACCTGACACACATACTCTGCACCGCACCTGCGGCATTAGAATGCAGCTAGCCCCCACGATAAATCCAGCCTAACTGCACACATACCTAGTGCACACACACACTATGTATTTCTCTTATTCACACTTACCTGGACTGTGGTCCCTCAGTGCGTTCAACATACAGCACGTTCATACCATACCAATGGTGAAAGGCGCCATATAAATGCCCATTAACATAACATAAATACACACTTATGTTAGCCATTGTTCAATAAGGCCAGTCCTGAAACTTTAAGAACAGATCTGTGTTGGCTTCTACTAATGATGAAAGTACTGTCACTGCAAGTAACCAGTCATATTGGCTTTTGGCCAATAATGTCAGTGTCATCAGTGTAAGAAGACATTGGGGCTCATTATGAGTTCCCCGCTATGCTGCCAGTAATTCCGGCGGCATACCTGGGCACTACCGTAACGTCTCTGCCCCGATAGCCCTGTGTTAGTGGGATATTACGGGCAGCAGAGATGCCAGCAACTCCCCATTCCATGGAGTCCAATAGAACTCCATGGGATGGGGTTGCCCGAATCACTGGCGCATTTGTAATGGTTACAGTGATTCAGGCATTTATCTGCCAGTAGGGGTCTGCCAGTAGATCAGAGCCTCTACCAGCAGACTTGTAGTTTGCCGCTCCGGAAAGGTGCTGGTATACGTTATCACCGGCACCTTATTTCTGGACCGGCAAACATGTAGTGAGCACATTTTGTCAAACCAGATATTAAATTATGCCTCTTATTACAAACGATTTGTATGTATATTGGCCTACGCCAAGCTGCTTAATAATTGTACGCGAATAACTCTCTGCGGCAAGGTCTTGACCTTAGAGATTGATGTAAGCCGCCATATTGAATCAAGCCTCCATTTTAGGTTAGAAACCGCCATTTTGGGGTTTTATACAAAGTCACCCTGTAATCTAAAATGGCCGTCTCGTGTGTCCTTGTTCTTGCCTTAACCTCTCCAACCTCTGTAGGGGAGTTAATGTCCAACCTGCCCTCAGGCTACATGTTAGGGTCATGTAGACCTTGTCCTTTGTTGACCTCGGGAGCAGGGGATTACTTGAATTAGCAATGTTAAACTACAAGTATACAAGAACAGTAATGCTATCCGAATATAATATGCAAAACATTGTTTGGTCTCTATTAAAACAATATGTAAATAGTGTAAATGTTAAATTAAAGAATAATGGAGTGTGTTAGTAAATGTATTGAAAAGTAAACCGCATGCATGAGATATGTAAATTAGGAAAGTGAACCTGGCGCGACCCTAGCCCAGTACATGATTAACCTGTAAGGGGGCTGGACATCATTTTACAAATTGTATAAATGCGTCGATGTCCAGCTAGGAAATTCCCTCACTGCTCATATTGAACCCTGCTGGTGGTCTCTGTGATGTATTGACGGCCAAATAGCTATTTGTGTACTTTGTTGAATACTGTTCAGTTTTTGTAATAAAGATTCTGGGAATCTTTATAAGCCCGTGTCAGTGTATTTTCCTTTGCTCGGTGTAACAGCCGTAAAATTGTATTTTTTCTGATTCCACAATTTGACATGCTGGCGGTGCTCATGTATGCCAACATTGCCTCATAACATTCAATTGTGGCCATGGTCAAAAGTATGGCAAGAGTTACATAAAAAAATATCTGACAATAACCCAATGACACTCCTTCCTTCCCCATTGCTGCAATCACCAGACTCCTACTCTGGCCAGCACTACTCCTGGCGTGCACACACATAGACACACCCACACACAAAACCCCTTACATACATGCTGATATTTGGTCCACTTACCAGCTGAGTCAGCATCCTCACCTCTGTACTCACGCTACCAAAGCCTAATTCCCTGATTACCTGCACACTGGGGAGGCTGGAAGCAGGGACTGTGTCAATCACACCTCTCCCAGAGCCCTGGTTCCTGCTGTATGGTTGTGAGCACCATGATCTCAACATTAAGGCGTTAATGTACAGGAGAGCCCCCCATGCGGTAAAGGCCTGCGGCATCCCATCTACCTTATGGGACGATAGCTCAAGGGCAATGTGCTCCCCTTGGAAGCAAGACGACACGGAGCACCACAGGTTCTTTCCCCGGGTCCGTGCTTAGAAACACCTGGGTATTAAGCACCATATAAATAACCTATCATATCATATCATGCACAATGGGTCATTCACGGCTGGGGAAGCAAACCCCCTACCCCTTGTTAGGGAGAATTCTCTGTTAAGGCTAATTTCCCAAACCTAGTGAGTCCCCCCAGCAGCTTTGCTGGATTTTTGGGGTTTATTTGTTTCTCCTGCTAAGAGTGAGACTCTTTTTCTCCCACTCTTAGACATGATTAGAGAATGTCCTTAGACTTTGTAATGTGTTTTATGGGATATGGGGTCTTTTACTCCATAGGGTTTCATGTGTTTTTTGTATGTGTGTTACACAGCACCCTCAGTGCAGTAACACAGGGGTGTCATAGTGACCCCCAAACATAGACTCCATACCCTGGGACTGATTACTGTCTCCCAGGGCATGTAAAGTCACCATTGGCTTTATTAGTCCAAATCTGTGAACAGAACCAGTACAAACCATCATATTGTGGAAGTACTGGAAGGGGTTAATTAGATTACCCCTGGGTCTGTTTTCAAGGGGGCACTGTGCAGTCCCCCCTTGTTGAGTTTCTGGGTGGTGGCAGTGGTTACCACGCAAAATATTCCTTAAGAATATTTACTATGGGATTTTCCCATTCATTTTAAACGCACCACTTTTTGGTGCAATGTTAAAGATACCGCCGGGTTATTTATTTAATATTTATTCCCCGGTTGGGTCTTTTTGCCAGGACTCAGTTTTAAAATGTTGTTTGTGTTCGCCTCTGTAACTCCAACCCAAGTCAAGCCCTTTGTTCCACTTTTGGCGGGCTTCTGCACAGAAGCCTCCAAAAGTGGTGCCACTCTGTCTGGGTGTACAGGATGTGTGGGAGGGAGGAATAGGCACCCTGGACTGAGTTGCTTTGGCAACTCAAGTCACACTCTTGTGCGATTGGCCCAGTGGTGAGCCGCCCGGCTCACCACTTAGCATGTTTGATTGACAGCTAGGACTGGTGAATGGAGGTTTTCTGCATAAAAGCAGGGCTTTGGGGACTGGAACTTCAGAAGTCGCCACAGGGCCTAAAGAATCCGAAGAGGGAGAAGCTGAGCCGACCTGCAACGACGACACCACCGGTGGAGCCCTGCTGAACCGTCTCACCACTTCCCAACGACAGAGAAGATCTTCATCCAGGAGAGTCTTCTTCCTTTGAGCTGGTCGGGTTAACCAGTTCACCTCTTTTTTTCGCCTCCTGGATCGTCTCGTGGTTGAATTGCCCGTGCCAAGCACCCCAGCGGCCGGATAGCCTCGCTTCACCACTACCGCGAATAAAAGGATCGTACCTTTTAAATCCCGAAACTCCCCGGCTGGTTTCTTCCCTGGCAGTGCAACAACCTCCAGCTTTCCTCCACGTCAAGATCTTCTCTTCCCCTGGATGAAGCACTGACTTGCACATGCTGCCAGGAACAGCCCCCGCTGGAGCGTTCTCACCATTTCAGGTACTGTGTCCCGTATGGTCTCCCTTGCAACAGACTGTTCAAGGTGTCCCGTAAATCCTTGACGCTCTATCCTGGGGTGACCTGGGACCTGTTAACTAACTTTTCTGAACTGATCCAACTCCTTTTTGAACTATCTGCAAAGACTTTTAAAGTTACTTCAACTGTGTGATCTTGGGCACATTCCGCCTTGCTCTCTGCAAGAGTGGGCCTGGCCTATGAACTTTCTTTCTCTACAGTAGACTCTGCCTTTCTTGACTTGCTGTGGTTCTTTTAAAAGTGTTGGTATTGTGTGCTTTCCTAATTCTGCCTTTTCTCTCCCTTTTTAAATAATTATTGGAGTGCCATCTTTGTTAAGCGCTCACCTCTGTTTGATAATAAGTGGTGTTCTTTTCCTAAGACTTGTCGAATAATTAATCAGGGAGGTGTATATATTTCTAGTGACTGTTTGAACTTGCTTGACATATTAGCGCCAGTGTATTTTTTATAAGTGTGTTTTTAAATAAATAATTATATACTTTTATACCAAAGCTCTGGTCAGTGTTTGCTTGTGCTACTGTATTTTTGTACCTAATGTGTATACTCTATATACTGTCTAACTCTTCTTGAGAGACGTCTGACTGCTCAGCCACAGCTACCAGGTAAATCTGGGTAGTACAGACTGCTACCAATTGGGTTTACTGCCAACACCTGTAGTGTTAAACTTTTTGCAGTGGTCCGTAAGAGAACTGCACAGGTTTCTGCCCAACACCCCTTGCCAGCATGTCATTCCAAGCCACTGTGAAACCTGTTTCCCACCCCACAACAGGGCTGGCCCAGTAGGGCTTTCTCAGCTGCTCGCTGTGGATGTGGGAGTGCTCAGGTTTTCCTCTGGGGCTGATTTGGCAGATTAGCGCCCTGATGCCTATTATGGACAAACGCGTACTTGCCAGTGGTGTGCCGAGAGGGCCAGAGTGATGTGTTCCCACCTTTGTCTCCTTGGGAGGAGTCTCGCTGCAGTGTTTTGGACTCTTTGGAGGCAGTTTAGCAAGTGTTCTGGGGACCCCAGGTAAAAGCTGTTGGTGTATTGAATTTTTGGAGACTGCTATGGTGATAAGTGCCATGGTGATAAGTGCCATGGTGCAATGTGGGAAGGTTAGGTCTACCTTGATGTGTCAGATGGTTGGGAATTGCAAGAACCATTTTCATAATGTCTTTAACTCTGGGTGTAAGTGAAGAGGGCGAGGTTTTTGACGGCGACAGTAGTCTCTGGCTGTTGACAATTTTCAGTCCAGGGGATCAGTGTGCAGTCAGTTGGGGGGTGCTGCAAATCATAGGCTCCGATTGGTTGGGTTCAGCTTTAGTCCATGTATTACCATCCATGAACGCCTAAGTGAGAGGCAGGTGCCGAGGTGCGAGGAGTGATCTATTTGTGTATGTAGATTGGTGTAGTTGAAGCATGTGTCCTGGGTTGCTGAATGCCTTGGTCGGTCCTAGAGGCTCCCTCCCTCCCATAGGTTTGCAGGAAATGGAGTTTCCTGCTCACCCTGTAACTGCATTCTTGTAAGATGGTGCCAGAGGCATCCAGCCCAGTTTCTAATTCACCTCAATGATGCAAATCTGCTAAATCTAAGGAGGAGGGATGGATGGGGTGGGGGGAAGTGGGTTAACTCCTATGCACATCTGGGAGGTTTGGGGTTAGCCTTCCAATGAGATTTGCTCGAGAGTGGGACTTGAGGAGTGCAATCTGGGTAGATGGAGCGAGGTTATGTGGCATGCACAGTCAGGGCAACCAGCACATAACATGCAGGATAGTGCCAGCGCCCAGCGTATATACCACAGCTGTGGCCGAGAAGCTCACATGGCTCTTTAGCGCGCTTAAATCGCTGCAATTCGAAGGACACGCCGGTGACCCCGGAAGAAAAGGCTCTGACCCGGAGACTGTGAGGTGGCAGCGTTGGCTTTGAATCTCTCTTTCTGATCAAATGTTCACGACCTCACTACCCCTCTCCCCTCCTCGCACACAATGTATCTGCGGATGGCTACAGTCCCTGGTCATTGGTTATCATTGCTGCAGTTATACTGCCACCTGGTGACTCAGTAGGAAAATCTATCCGTGGCTAGCCTCCCTCACAGAATATCACTGTTCGTCTATCTATATTTATAAAAATCAAAATATGTAGGTTTGTGGCTTAGTGAAGCGTTGTTCCTTATACAATTCCACACTGTTTCACCAATCTGCACCAAATTTTGCATAGTTACCTGTTAGGACCCTCCGGACAATACTGGCTACATGACATGGACACCCCAACCCTTTCCCGGATTTCACCACAAGTCAAAATGTGTTTCTGGGTTTGTGACTTGGAGAAATGTTGTTCCGGATTTCAGTACCTTTACAAATCAAACGACTAAACGTCAATGTGGTCGTAGAAGGACCAGTGCGCAGCCCTAGAATGCACGGTTTCTGGGGCATGTACACTGCAATGCAACAGGTAGGAAGAGAGCACAGCAAGTCCCAGTATGCAGCAGCACACCAACTCTCGCCTCCCCCCAACGTCTGTTCCAGGGTATGTCAGCCAGCCACACACGCCCATTCTCAGTGCAGTTTACTTCAGAGTGCAAAGTACATCAAGGGATAAACGAATCGGAACAGCAGCCTACGGGATCACTGATTTTCAACAATTGATGAGTGTTATGGATGAATAGAGCTAACGAGCTGGACTGTCTCCTGTTTTGGCTCAACATTCTCTCCTACCCTATCATGCATGCCACTGCTTCCTCTTTTTTGCTGCCTTACAGTACCGACCAAGCACTCGTTATGCGTTACCCAGTCCACCGACTGGCACTCATCTTCCTCTCCTTCCCTGTGTCCTCTAACTGATCATGCCGAGATGAGCCAACATGGTTCTGTTCATAAACACTCTGGAAAAAACCTCGAGGCGGCCATTTTAGTGCTTCAGACCCAGCTAATGAAACCCACTTTGCAACGGCAACTGAGCGATTTAGGTAGTTTGTATAAGCACTCGGTGAGCGGCCTCCTGGTTCTGATGTGCATATACCAGACAGACGGAGCAGGAGGGACTCACGTGCCTGGAAGCCATGCAAATGGCAGAGGTGCACAGTATAAATCTCGTTAGCATAACATAAATGATGCAAAGGAACCAATTCATGTTAGCGCTAAAAGTCTGCTGATTGGCTTCTGCTCAGAGTTAGAAGAAAAGCTTGTTCCAATTTGTAGAGCCATGTGGGGCCCAGACCAGCCCTCGTCGCCATTGTTGAAGGCCTGCCCCCGGTCACCAGAGCTGGCCAGAGCTGGCCGCAGCACATGTCGGGATCACCAGACATTGACCATGGAGCTGCGTTCACGCAGCAGACACAGCAGGAGGCATCCTGTGGGCTCCGGATCGATCGCTGGAGCGGGACATCGTGGCTGGGCACACCCAGCCTACAGCAGCCCCACCTCTGGGGGCACCCAGGCCGGGGTGACGATCATCTCAGTGTTCACACTGTGCCCCAAGGACAGTGGGACAGTGTTGCCCGGCAGGGGCACCGTCCAACTGCTGGGCCCGTCCCATAGGCCTCCTGCACGCGGCATGGCACCAGCATGGTGCTTTCGGTACACACGCCACAGTCTCTTCTTTGTTCTACTAAAACAGCTCGTCCTTTTTATTAAGTTGGTCACATGGTTGGTACAATGTGACCATTACACAAGTCCTGGGAGCTACCAGGCTCCCAGGAGGGGTGAAACATAACACCCCCCAGACCCGCCGCCAACTACCAGGAGGAACAAGACAATGTGGGACTCACTGATTAATGCGAATGTAAGGTTGCTGCTGGAAAGGCAAACTCTACCAGACCCTTGGAACACCATATGAACCAGGCATGAAACCTTGAACCGAAAACATACGTGTACACAGGGACGGCGCCGGGACCTTTTAACGCTTGCAGTTGAAAGGGGCACTGAGCCGTCTCCACTATGTTGGCAGCCTTAGCATAAAGCAAATGCATCATTTAGTGCTTTGGCGGGGGCACCCGTTTCAGACTGCCTTTCCTTGTGTCGCCAAGGCGTCCTCTTTGCAGTATCCAGCAGCGCACTACTTCTGAGCACCTCGTTGCCAAAGAAAGTTGAATAACTTTTCGGAAAGGGGGCATTTAGCGTTTCACTCCTCGCTGCTTGGCTTTCTTTCAGAGGCCTATCCGCCTGGTCTGTGATCATCTGCAGCTTCTCACCGCCTTCCTACTTTGCAAGGAAGCACCAGTATAGGGCTAATGGGGTGCCGATATTCCCGAGGGAAGCTGCCTTTGCAAACACTATCCGTAAATCTGTGCTTGCTGGCCGAAGACAGACCTCTGCAAAAGGTGTTGACTTATCATAAACTCGCAGAGGGGTCCATCAAACATCATTCTGAAATAAACCCCCATAAACCCTCACACATCGTCAGCCTACCCTGTAGGTACAGGTAGCCCAGCCCTTGGGAGGACAGGCACAGCGCACACTCCCAGGGAGCCAGGAGTTTCCGAGAGCTCCCGCAGGGACTTTCTTCAGAGTAGTTGTAATGACCAAACAAATGTAATTTGTATAAATGACATTTGAATGTCTGAAGGAGGAAGAAGTGGTTGTTGTTTTGCTTTTGTTTTTTACGTTATTGGCCGGGATTAGGAATCAGGAGTTCAGTGGGTGGGGGAGAGGGGGAGAGGAGGGCAGGGAGGGGGGACCTATCCTTCTTACATTCCCAAGTGAAAAGAGGACCATACCATTTAATCACTCCACATTTTCAGAGCTCAAAGTTGATTTACCATTTGGGCAACTAGGACCCCACCTGGCTACCTGATGAAAGGACCTCAGTGCAACTCTCCGAGACTGGTTGGCTGCTGTTGGCAATTGAGCTCCGATCAATTCATCTTGTAATGGGTTCTGTCTTCACTATAGTACATAGTTGTGAGTTCACTATAGCAATACATGTGTGGCCTGTTTCACCTATTTTGTCGAAATCATTGGTCACCAACAATCACCAAAGTTGTAATGCGTATTGATAAGCGAGTGCCACGGCCGCTCAATAGATAGATCAGTGGACGAAGCAGAAGGCTCCTGTGGCACACACGGCAAAGGTGAATCCCAGCGAAGCAGACACAGCCTTTCCTCTCAATGGCTCTGATATGCTAGCTTATTAACTCAAGTGTATGTGTAAAGTCCTGATTATGGATTCAATCACAATAAACATTAGGATTATTAAAACTAGCATGGCATCTGTATAGAGCAGGTCTAGAGCTGGTTTCTTCCAAGCAACGAAGAACTCAGGAGAGGGCTAGCTGTACAAATTCAAGAGATTGGTACCAAAGTTTCGGAGCTCCCCATCCTGGCTTTACCACTGGAAGATACTGTGATTATGGCAAAATAATCCGATTGTACTGAATAGCGCCGAGTTGTCTTTGGCCAAACGTTTTGCTCCATATTAGTGGGTTTCTTCGCCCATCAAATAACAAAGACAAGCAGGTGACCTTATTGCACATCTTATTTTGCTGTATATATTCAAATCCCACATGAGATGTTTCCTTTCACCTCACAGCAGCAAGAATCCAGGTAATTTTAAACTTCTTCCAAAGGAGCCAAATTGCACATTCGTTTTCTCCATCATGAAAAGAAGATGTTTGAATAAGGATTAAAACAAATTTTGGCATACGTGTTTTTTTAAAATGTATTTTTATTTATTTATTCATTTGTTATACGCCCAAATCCTGGGCTATCACGGCGTAGGTTACAGCAATGTTTAGTTATCTGGTTACAAGGTATAAAAGTCACACAGTAGACAATGAGAATAAGGTATAGATTCAAAAAAAGATTCTCTGGTTACAGGTGAGAATACACATTATGCATACATGTATTATAATTATTTACATTGTGCAAAAGGGGAACAGACAAGTTACTAGCATAGCTAGTGTTTATTGAAAAGCCAGGTTTTTAACATGTTCTTGAATTTCTGGTGGGAGGGTTCGTTTCTAGTATTTGCGGGCAATGAGTTCCATATTTTAGGGGCCAGTACAAGGAAGCTGTCTCCCCCAGCCCTAGTGAGTTGGTATCGCGGGATGAAAAGTTGGGTGTTGGTGCTTGGTCTAAGGGATCTTGAATTCTTCTTGCAGGCAATAACCTTCTTGAGGTATAAAGGAGCGGTTTCATTAAGACACGTGTGGGTGATACACAGTGTTTTGAAGATGATTCTGGCTTTGATTGGGAGCCAGTGGGTTTCCCTTCTAATCTGCGTGATGTGCTCGGATTTTATTATGCCCAGAGCAGCTTGCAGTGTTTTGTTTTGCAAGAGTTGTAGTTTAGCAAGGTTAGTGTTTGAGGCGCCTAGCAATAGTCCGTTCCAGTAGTGTAATTTAGACAGTATGAGGGCCCGTGCTAGTGTTGTAGAGTTTTGTGGAGTCAGTAATTGCTGGCTTAGGGCAATAAACTTGGAAGTGTAGGAAGTGGCCGATGACAGTGCCTTCACATGTTTTGTCAGTGTGAGGTTAGTATCTAGGTGGTCTCCTAGGGCCTGATTCACAGAGCTTTTCCCTATGGGATTGCACCATTATAAAACGTTTCTGTGAGTCAGGCTCCTAGTGTTTTAGCCTGATTGCGTATCGGGATAGGTGCTAATAATGTTCCCTCTGTACAAAGTCAGTTCCATATAAAAGGATATAATTTTCATTCTTAAAAGGCAAACATTGCGAGTGCTTCCTACTGTATAATAAAAGCTGGGGAAAGAGTGTGGTCAAGCACAAAATTATAGACTGGGCTCAAATCCCAGCTTTGCCACTTAAACAGGGTGAGCAACTCATTTAATCCAGCCTGTCAACATTGTCAGTCCCTAACTATGTTGAAATGGTCACTCTCCAAGCGTGATTAAGTTCTCATTATGCTCTTCAAACAAGTTTCACCCTTGGTTTATTTGGCTTTATTGTAGCTTCAGATAAATTAACCATTCAAGTACTGCAGACCACAAAGCCATTTGATTCTTGGCTCACTCAAGGCAACACCATTTCAAAAGCATGGCCTCTTCTAATCTCAGTCAATATTGAAGTATCTGCACCTTCCTTGTAACTTCTGAGTAGACACTGAAGAGGGACTTCCATTACAGAGCAACATTACCTGTTATCGGAAGGTGTCGGAAGCGGCTGACATTCTGTGCGCAGTATCCATTGGTACAGATCTTCAGTGCGGTTTGACTGCTTTGACTGCCAGCGCTGAGTAAGCGTGCGTGTGTACGTGCGTTTGTGTGGGTCCTTTCCTCTAGTAGGAAGTCGCAGGACCCGGACCATCGTTCGAGCAGACGACGGCATCGGACGGCGGAAAACGAAAAGTGAAGATTGAGCTCAGCGTGCCCAGAGGCAGAGGCGGGTGTCTGTGGCGTGGCGTGTCCGCGGAGGCGGCGGCTCGAAGCAGCCTGTGGGAGCGAACTCAGTGATCCCAGCGTTCTTTTATTACATACTCGCGGGCCACAGAGGGCCACAGAGGTGAGTTCGCAACGGCTTGAAGCAGCTTGAAGCAGCCCGCTACATCTGCTATTCTATAAATTATCACGTTCGGTGGGCCACACATAAACACGAGTATTAGTACTAGTACTAACGTGTGGCCAATATTGTCAAACTAGTGACAACCACCCTGATCAGCTCTATTAACTCCGACAGCACCCTTGCATGAACCTGAGCTTGCTGGATAGACAGTGAGACAGTGAGCGAATCCTGGGTTTGTGCTAGTATACAAACACTAATATCGGGGTTGATAAAGGGTGGGCTGTTGTCATTTAAGTTTACTTTAGACAGCAGTGCTCTCGGGCTGCAAGTCCCTTTACTAATCTCCTTAATGAGTGAATCAGAGATAATGATCCCCCTTTGTTCTTTGGCCTAATCTTGAATCAATGAAGGGATAAGAAATGGCCCGCTATAATTTAAGGAGTGGACAACACGTTGATGACTTAAGAGCTCCAGAATGGGATGGTTCCTATATCGAAAAATCCCTGCATGAGGATGTGAATCCCGTTAATCTCCAAACTCCGATTGCCTCGACAAGGAGTAACAATATAATAGAGGCACAAATCCATCAAGAACTTCAAGCGGATAAACTAACGGAGGGAGAAATTACAAGAGACTCAATAAGGAACACCCCATTCAGACAGGTGAAAGACTTCACCTTGACATCAACTAATATAAAAGGGACTATTGATTATTACTTCCAGAAACCAGTTCAAGAAAATTTAAATGAACCTACATCACATTCTCTAAAAACTTTTAATCAAAACACTAACTCACAAACGGAGATCAGTGGATCTGAACCATCCATCTTAGTTACGGAACCTTTAAAGACCCCAAATCATCTGTTGAACTCGGTGCAGAATACACAATTGCATGAGGAAAGATTAAACTCAACAGTGGCATCGAGAGGGGATACGGTCGCGTTTGATGGAATCCTACTGGATTTACCAATGCAAATACCGAGTATGATACAGGGAAACAAGAACCAAGACCCAAATGATGGTGTCTCCTCTCTTTCGGCTTTAAATTTCGTTTTAAATTCCTTGGTGAAGGTCTTTGACCTTCTAAAAAGAGATGTGCAGGCCCATACAGGGATCTTAAAGGAAATGACAAAAGATATTGAACAACTAGAATTTTCAGTCGTAGGTCAAAACAATGTAATAAACTGTTCAGTCCTGCCCCTAATGACAAAGATGGAAGATGGTTACACAAAGCACAGTGGAGATTTAATGGAAATTAAGCACCAAATGACTTCTCTTATGAGTGAGAACAAGGAGATAAAGGAATTGTTATTGCAAATGAACGAAAGAAAAGTACCGCCTTCTTCATTAAACCAAGATCTAGCAATTAAAACTATAAATTTAGCCCCTGAAATGAGCACCTTTGGGGATGATACTCCATTATCTGAATCAATAATGGAAGAATTCTGCCGATTAGCACAGATTGCTGAGTCAACGGTGGAACAGCTGGTGGAAGATCGACGGGAAATTATACAGAATCTTGAAGATGAGGCAGAAAACAACTACATGTGGAAGAAGAGCTGACAACAATCTTACAAGAGGAGAGAAAGGCGGAAGAATCAAAAACAAAATAATACAGATTCAAAGTCACGAGGTCGACAAGAAAAGAAAACAAAAAATGTGAAGAATATTGGATCAAAAAAATCAAAGATAAATAGCTTTGTCAAGGGGATTTCAGATCCTGTGAAAATCAATGAGAACCAAAATATATTGGATAAAGATGGTAGAAGTAAAGGTAACGATTCTCCACAACAAGAAAGAATTGCCGGGATAAATAAATCCAGAAAACAACAAAGGAAAAGACTTGAGACTGATAGAATTCCCGAAGTAGAGGGAGAAGTACATCCGGTAAAGAAATCAACGAGTACCCAAACAGAAGGAAAAACAGCTGATCTGGATAGAAATCAACCTCGACATGACTTGATTAGATCAGAGAGTACAGGGAAATTGTTAAAAACAGCTCCAATATTTCTTCCAAAACAGAAAAAAGCTTTCAAAGCACCAATGCAGACCCAGACTGGCTTAAGAATCGCTCCAATATTCAACCAAATAAAAACAAAGACTAGTGATTTGGTAACCACCCAAAGTTCTAGGATGGGACTTGCAGAGGATACAACATGCATTCAAACATCAATATCGAATACGGATGACCACGATCAAACCAAAGAGGTAAGAAGAGAAGAGACTATAAATATCCCAGCGGGAAACTCATCCTCCGACATGGTAACTGAAAGAACAATATATCCCCAAGAAGATCTGAATCCATATGCAATCCCGAGACTGTGGTTTACTAATGAGGAAAATCGTAAGTCTGGTAAACCATTGAATAGGAGCTCGATTCTATCACTGGTTAAAAAACTTTCAGAATTATATTTATTCTCAACAAAAGACATTGAATATGTTCGGTTTCCAGAGCCAGAATGTATTAGTTTGGTCGAAGTTGGATTTGTTTCTAAATTGGGGGCAAAAGCTTTTTTAAATCTACAAGAAAGATTAATTGAGGTGGGTTTGGAAGTATATGAGCAATTGCCATCTCACGTAATAGAAACGATCGAAACTGAGGAATATGAGTCAACCAAGGGAAACATCCCCTTACTGCATGAAACCAACCGGGGAAAAAATGAAAATATTATTAATGGTGGGTCACAAATACCATTGTGGTCAATGTTACCAGAGATAATTACGCAAGTCTGTCAGAAGTTGGGTGTATCACAGAGGTCTCTTTAATAGTGACAAATTGAGAATCACTAGTTGGAACTCTCGGGGATCCAGTTCATTTAAAAATAATAAAATGAGTACGCTGTTTTTTGGGGGAAATGATTTGATCTTGCTACAGGAAACATGGTTAGTCAACACCCCGGAACTTGAAGGCTTTGCATTGATAGCACATTGATAGCACAACCAGCTAACTGCAAAGCCAAGGGAAGACCGACGGGAGGTTTGCTGATCGCCTGTAGAAAGATTTTATTCAAAGAAACAACAATGCTACCTTGCAAACAGGAAGGAATACTGGTGGTGAGAGTGACCACCTCCCCCAAAGGTTCTCCGGGTAAGGAGATAATAATTGTGAATCTATACTGGAACCCTGTGAGGGAAAAACTCTGAGTTTCTAGAATCAATTGCGACAATCCTTTGTGACATCAATATAATGCACTCTAGCGCACATATATTGGTAGCAGGAGATTTAAATTCCCAATGTATCAAATCCAAATCCCATACAGGGAAAATGAAAGAAGCAACAAATAATGGAAGAAAATGGTCGAACTTCTTCGAGGACTGGAATTTAAAATTCCTAAATGGCTCTATAGAAGGTGATGTTCCATCTGTCACAACGTGGGAGAGGGGTTCCTCGGAATCGCCACTGGATTATATGCTTTTATCAACCGAATGTTTTAACACCTGTATACATTTTTCAGTGGTCGATGGTGGAACAAGTGATCACAAGCGATTAGTTGCTCATTTAAATTGGTTCAGTGAGGAAAAAATAGAAATCTGGGACCAAAAAGTAGAAGTTAATGCACAGAAAAATCGGTTGACAAAATACAAGAGAGAAGGGGAGCGGTTAAATAAAGCCCTGAATGGATTTGCCAACTTGGGAGAACTAAATATTTTGCACCAGCATTGTGACCCATCACGATTTCACGAATTTCTATGGTCAGTCGATCCCCCGTCAAGTTCCCAAAAGGGTTTGCAGCGAGTACACAAACACTTTTTTGACGAAGCAGTTTGGGAAAAAAAAACGTGAGACTCAAAAACAATTAAGACTTGCTAAGAAACAGGCCAAAAATGTACTAGAACTAGAAATAGCATAAAAAAAAATTAAAAATGATTTGAAGAGTTGGACTAGACAACATAGAGGAAAACTATGGCAGAAAGATGGGGAAGAGATGCTGCGTGCTTTACAAAATAATTCCTCGCGAAACTTTTGGTCACTAATAAATGCTACCCAAACACATCAAACCATTGCTCAGACGAATAATGTGTCGGAAGCAAGTTGGTTAACCTATTTCGGTACAAAATATCAGGAACCAGTGGGAGGACAAAAATATAGAAGTGACAATGGAAATTGGGGTTTAAATTTTGACAAAGAGGATATTTTAAACTTGATCACAAAATCCTCGGCGTCGAGATCTGCGGGCCCAAATGGACTAACTTATCAAGTCCTTAAAGGAAATGAGACACTGTGGGCCGAAATCTTATATACCTTGTACAATAAAGTAATCGCAAATAGAATAATTCCATCTTCTTGGAAGACTGCATTTATAATCCCTATTTTTAAGAAGGGGGATCGTAAAAACCCAATTAGCTACAGGCCAATTACACTGCTTGACGTAGAAAGCAAGTTGTTCACTAGTTTGATATTAAAAGAACTTGAAGCATGGGCGAAACAAAACAACATAATCCCTAAACAGCAGACTGGATTCAGAAAAGGCCATTCAACTTCCTTGAATGGTATAATATTAGCTTCATTAGCAAATCTGAAAGATAAAAATAATAAAGGAAGACTTTATGGAGCATTTATCGATCTGTCAAGCGCATTTGACATGGTATATCGAGATAAATTATGGAGTAAGTTGGAACAATAAGGGGCACCCAAAACTGGAAGTAAAACTTCATGAAAAAAACACAGCAAGGGTAAGATTAAATATGGATGGCTATTTGTCAGAACACAAACATAGATAGGGGGGTTAGACAGGGTTGTATGGTTGCTCCTTTTCTCTTTAAGTTTTACTTGGGCGATTTTGGAGCCGCCCTAGAATCCTCATCACTAATGAGCCCTAAGGTGGGGTCCTTGGCCGTTAGATGGCTTATGTATGCGGACGATATAGTCCTTTTTGATAGGTCTCCCATCGGCCTACAAAGATTGTTGAACGCCCTCGATAAGTACATGAAATTAAACAATCTAGTGGTTAACCCTGACAAATCTAAGATCGTAATCTTTGAGCAGAAAGGTCGCAAAGAAATAAAATATCGGTGGACAATTGGCAATAACCAGATACCGGTTGTAAAAGAAGTAATGTACCTGGACATCACAGTGTATGCGACCCCCACAGTTGGGAAACAGTACGGTGAAATCCTGGCTAAAGGAACACAACTAATAGCTCAGATGAAGAAGATTGCCAGCCTTTATGGCAAATTTACAATCATGCCCATCATAAATTTTTATGTGGCCAAGGTAATCCCAGTACTATTGTATGGGATTGAATCTAAACCTTTACTGTGGTCAATAGATTGGCAGAAAATAGAAGGTTACATTTGGAAACAGGTATTGGGATTACCTAAAGGACTACATACGACAACTCTCAGATACGAACTTGGATTAAAATCTCTAAAATACGCAGTTGATTGGAAACTCTTGTCCTTGTATAGGTCTATTATTATGCCAATGACTAACACACTATACGAAAATCTCCTAGAAAATATGAACCTAAATTCCTCACTCACTTTGACAGAACTCCAAAAGATAGCAGAAAATCTGCTAACTTATTGTGAAACAGATAAATTAACACTGAGTTTAAACCCACTGAAAGTTAAGAAGTCCTTATCCTTGAGAGACTGGATCACAACAGGGGACATGGTGAGATCAACCTCTGTTCGCGAAGGGTTTTTTAAGTACGGGAAAAAACAGGGTGTAGTACCAAGATACTTGATGAAGTTCCCTAACCCAAAAGGAAGACAAAATTTTATGAGGGTACGGTTAAACTTGATTAAAACCGGATCAGTGTTAACTAAATGGGGAGTCACTGAAGGGGCTTGTAGTCTATGCACGGAATGCTCAGATCTAAGTAAACAAACGTTAGAGCATCTGCTAAGATTCTGTAAAGGCACCTGGAAAATTAGGGTGGAATACTTAGGGAATTTAGTTGGGTCATTGGATAGACTATCCTCCGATGCTTTTTGGGAAAGAATGATTGCGGTTCATGAAATAAAATTGACCTTAAATATCTTAAGGGTCTTGCAAAAGACAGGTTTTATATCGTCAGAATACTGTTGATCTATTGTTATAATAAGGGGAAAACTGTTTTTTTTATAGGTGAACTAGTCATAGATGTGATGAATTTTAATATGCTAATTTTTCAAAACTGTGACGAAGTAATCTGTGAATGTTATCTAGTTATATTTTATGAATATGATGTTTTTGTTTTTTATATGTGTATATATGTACTGTTTTTTTTTTTGGAATGTGAAAAAAAACCCAAATGAGGTTATATCACAATAAATAAAAAAAAAAAAAAGTAACTTCTGATCCATACATCTCTGAAACCTCCAGTATATGTTGCTTCCAATCTCCTGTCCCCATGCGTGAGCACTTGCGCATTCTGCAAGGGCGGCTGTTAATCAGAGTTCTGTATTTGTTTTGGAGTAGACGGACCATTTTCAAATGCCTACAGGTCTTTGTTTCAATACTGCATTCTGTGTAGCCTCCATGTGAATCTCATTCTCAGAATGTGCCATATGCCATAACCCTAAACTGGAACACAAGTATCCTCATCATAGACTTCTATTGTTGCCATTGAAACAGAGCTTGGATAACCAGAAAATTCAAAGTTGGAACAGAGTCGGGGCCAAGGCAGTGTCTTTCCTGGCTCTATGGCCCAAACATAAGCAGCATCAGGAACATGGTTATGTAAAACATGAAATGGAATAGTTTACCAATCAGACACGTATTTGTAGAACCGCAGCTAGTGCAGGAAGTTATGTGATAAAGTGCCTAAATCGGAGACTGGTTTTACATTCTGGGTTCACCACTTATATAGTGTGTGATCCTGGGAAAATCATTTCATCTCATTATTTTATATGACAAAATTGTGCAACACTAGAATGGATTCTGTTATGCAACTTATGATATACAAAAAAAGCCTCAATTATGAGCTACCAGGCTGTACTATTGCTCCATTTCCATACAGGGCACATATTGCCCACCACCGATTATGTGTCTCTTGGTTTACTCGGAACAACTTCTGCATGTAATAGAGATAGGTGTATAGGAGCACTCCTGGGATATTGAAGAAATGTAGTAAAGATCAATTTAAGGATATAGGAAGGTGCAAGGGCGATTTAAACAACCCTGGCACTAGCTTGTGAATTCACTGAGCGAAAGAAACCAGTGTCCACAGACCGTGGAACACTTGCGTCTCCTGCACACCAATTGCGTGTGTATGTACAAACAGTATTTATGATGATGTCGGAACATGGAATTTAAGAAAAAGGATTAATTCTTGGATTTTTCAAACCCAAAGGAATGTGGACAAAGTCACATTGTTTGGGGTGGGGGAGCGGGGAAGGGAATGAATTGCTAAAGGAGATGGAAAGAAGGGTAACGTGTTGGGTAGAAAAAAGATGGTCAGATCTATGTGATGATCTAGATTAATTGTTCATTTGCACAAAGTTAGGGTGAGAAGGTGTTTAAGGTTTGGAATCAAAACGTGAATTGTGGAGCACATTGCACTTTACGATCAGTTTTAATTAAGAGTGCTTTTATGAAGTACTTTTTATGTGCTAAATGGTCTTTATGTAATGTCCTGTTGCTGCAGAACCTCAGTGCGACATTGTCCTGTTGAATTTGATGATTGATTATCTAAGATAATAACATGTTGCATGACAAAAATCGATGGTCATGCGGTCCTATTTTAGCAGTCCATACAGGTCCACTGCTTGCCATCACATTTCTAACAAATACATCATAGGAGAGAACTCCTTGACAAACACTGCAAGTACAAAGTTGTCTTTGGTCTGTGTTTTCTTTCCAAGTGAACCCCTCAGGGCACTCAGGGTGTGGCTCCCGTACCACTCTACAAAACATACGCCCAGAGCAGGTGATGATACTGTTCATCACCCACTCACCACACAGGGCCTGGCTGCAGAGGATAACAAAGGAAACAAGAAACCCAGCAACCTTTCTTACATAACTGCGTCAACTTAGTGCACCAATCACCAAGTTGGCTTTACAACAGGGCTAAGCATCTCTTTTAGCAGATCATTTGAAGACTTCAGAAGAAGTAAGAAAGAAGGACTCAACCTCAAACCCTGGCTGAAGGTACAGTCTACCTTATATATTCCACCAGTGAAGGAAGGCCAGGATATCCAAAGAGGGAAACAAGATCAGTCCCCTAGAATTCCCACAGGGGAAACAGAACAGAGGACCTACCAGCTGCTTCAAAACCGCTACCCAACCAGCACACAGAGTGCCCTGCTAGGCTCTGCAGCAAGCATTCGGGATAGGGACTGCCAGAAGGTCTCTGAACCTACAACCAAGGACAAGGCAGCTGCCTACAACACAATCACAAGCTTTGGTTCGTCCACCTTAAAGAATGACAGAAGCCCATTGAAGAAGCTGGGAAAAGTGCCTCGATGAGCATCTATCGCAGTCCACCTTATAGGACATTTTTGAACCAGTCAAGTTCCTCGAGCCGCAACCGACTAACATTGACCACTGTCAAGCCGCAGTCGCATAAAGACATCCGAGACATCTTGACCAGTGCTTCTGAACTGCCGAACAACAATGAGACAATGATTCTGACCCAGAGCCGCTGTGTAGACCAACCTGAGCCATTCGTCCTGCTCAGTTCACCGAACCTTCTTGCTGCCCGATACCCGCTGCTGACTCCTGTCTCAAACTCTGTCACAGAAGCCTGAAAAGTGCCCTGATTGCTGACTCAACCCTGTCGAGCACCAAGAGCACCAACAACAAAAAGTAAATTGTGGTTCTGTCCCCTTGGCCCCCCATAGACGGGCAAAGCGACATTTTAAGACCCTTTTCCCCTTTTTCTGAAGCCAAGAAACCCATACCAACTATCGTGGTTATTAACTATACCAACAACCCTACTGTCAGTATCCAGAGTGCATCCCTTTTCCTTCTGAGAACTGTCTGTCCTCTGCATTCCTTTACAGGGTGGGTTGTATTTTGTAGTGTTGTTAGATAAGTAGATCTTTTTATACAACCTTGACTGGACACTTTTATCATTGGGTAATAATTGTATTTTCGCTGTGTTGCAACTTATCAACAATCCACAATCTTTAGAGGCGATAAGCCTGCTGTTTCGTCGACGCTACCAAAATTGGACAAGGAGATTTATACGTTGAATTGCATGCTTGTTTATTCCAATCTGGTCGGATCCATTCTGGCTACGGCCACGTGACCCATGATAACATCCTGGGAGCTACCATGCTCCCAGGAGGGGCACTATGCAACAGAGCGGATTCGGGTGGGTTGTAGTCTCTGAGAGCACGAATCTCTGCTAGAAATGGGAAAGTACATAATTGAAACATAGAACGCCCCCCCATCCCAGCCTAAGCATTTTAAGACTTAATTTTCCTGTGCCTTCTTTGTTTTCGCGGGGAGCAGACAGGTCTCAAAAAAACACAGGCGAGTTTTCTGACCCCCGTCATCCATGAAGAATGCAGAATAAGAACATGCTTTTTCAAGGTGGGGGCTGACAAGCCAGGCCTGAGGTTCAAGCCAATGTGCCCTCAGAAACAAACCGAGAACCACCAAAGACCCACCTGCTCCCCAAGGAAATAATGGGTTGTAGCTGGGATGAAGGGTGAGATAGATACCAGACATTCTTGTATCCCTTCGTTTCTATGGCGTGGGGGCATATTTGGTTGTGATCCGAGCGCCAAAATCATGCACGATGGCCCTGCCTGAGCTACTACTGTTCCGTCTGGCCTGTGGAAATGCAGTGCTGAACCTCAGAGAGAGTGATCAGGGTGGCTGCCGGCATCAGGCCATTTCAGACTTCTCATTTGAAAAGTTCTCCAACTCCATGAACTGGTTGGTGCAGCCTTGAATGCTCTTAATTTTCCAGGGGATCATGCACTAACTCCGGCAAAGCACACAATCCTGCAATGGCAGCGGCAAAAGTAAAAACTGCAAAATAATCAAAGCACAGCTAAAGCCTTCTTTGGCTGCTTGCGATTCACTGATATTGTAGCATGTGCGTATGTTTGTCAATCATACCTTTTAAAATGTAACCATTTTCTCTGGCCCATGCATTGGGCCCTGTACTTGCATCGTGACCGGCGCTGCACTGCTGCAGGGGTGTGGGTAGGGCGAGGGAGGTGTTAATGTTATTTGTCACTTATATAGCACCTTCTGCCATTGGTATGGCCTCAAAGTGCTGTTGGGCTGAACACCCTTCTGATTACCATAGTCGGAGATGTAAGTGGTGATGAAAGGATAATGTGTGTGTACATTTTTAGCCAGCAGGAAGGTGGATAGTGAGTGACTGGGTGCCTAGCAGCAACCCATCGTTAGCAGGTGAGAGAATAGGTGTCGTGACAGATTTTCAGGGGAGTGGGAGAGTTAGGAGGGTCAGATTATGTGAACGGCTGGTCCAAATTTTTTCGTGGATCCCAGCTGTATTCTATTGGAGCAGGTGATGAGTGTTTTGGGTGTGATTAATTGAGTAGTATTTATTGAGAGGCATGTAGGTGAGTGGGCCGCGCACGTGCAAGTAGGTTATACTTTGTTGTGGTGGCATGCTTGGCGTTCTGCTGATGAGAAACGTACACCTGGTTGGAAAATATCTTGCAGGGCTTGACTGGGATGCATTCAATTGGGGGGAACCTGAAGGCAACCTGGGGGAGAAGGGGAGGATACTAGGATGGGTTTTGCAGGAGGGGTGTTGAAAAAGGGCAAACCCAAACCAGAAGCTCTGCAGGAAGAAAATTGAATGTGGCGGAAGAGCACAACAGCGAGATTCAAAAATGCAAACCCCACCCAGAAGCACTGCAAAAAGAAAATGCAACGTGGGGGAACAACATAGCAGCAAGATTGAAAAAAGCAAACCCAACCCAGATACACTGTGAGAAGAACATGCAATGTGTTGGCAAAGCACCCTTTGCCTATGCCCTAAGCCGGCTGCACAGGCAATACTGCCCTGGGACTCTTGGTCAAATCCTGTTCTGGGTCACAGCAGCCAATCAGGGATAAGTGGAGGGTGTTTGGAGGGCGGTGCAAGGGGCTGGGAGACGACCGAGGGAGAGGGCAGGGCCAATGAAGCATGGATTGCGCTTTTGGTATCAGAACAATGCTGGGCAAAATGAAGTCTCCAGAGGGTGTTGCAGGCCCTACCAAGGTCTTGGATGGGTCCCGAGGCACCTCTTGCTGATGTCGAAAGTATAAGAAAGCTTCCCATTCGACTGAGTAAATGTGTGCTTTTTGGCTGTTCTGGGTCATGGCAGCCAATCAGAGAAGGGTGGCATATGGAGGGAGGGTTGGGGGGCTGGGAGACGATGGACAAGCAGGGGGGTGGTATGGTTTCTGTATATATATCTGCCCAGCTTCTGTTCCACATGGCCCAGTCTATGGCCCTGAGGGGGGCTGCCCTTTTCTGTAGCAGATCCAGTGAATGTTGCCACCATGTCGTCATCCAGGTCAATAAATTATGTAAGGCCGAGCCATTATTAGTGTTGTGATGAATCTGAGGTTATTGTCACTGCTCCTATGGGGGAACTCCTTCCCATGAGGGCAGGGAGGTGAGGCTCCTACCCAATAGTACCCCTGGGGGTGGTACTATACGGGTGAATCTCATGGGGAAGGAAACCCTCCATGGGACCAGTGACAGTTGCCTTGGGAGAATGTGGTATTCACCACCTCCATTTCTGTCCCCTGCTTTCCTCTCACCCCACTCAGTGCCCTGTGGTAACCCACACCTTTATGTATCTTTGTAGAGTAGAGGATTTCATTCATACAGATCATAGTGGAATGAGGAAAAGTGAGGCTTAGCCAGAAGGAGTGTGTTCAATCCAACATATGCGGTACAGTCTAATAGAGGCAGCCCTGGTGATGAAAAGCAAGGAAGGACTGTGTACTTTGTCAAGCCAGCCCTGGAGGAGCAAGGAGCCACATACTGGTTCTGTGGCAAGACAACTGAGGAGAAGAGAACGAGATGCTGTCGAGGAGGGATGAGTGTCTCCAGTACGTCCATGGAGCAGGGACCTGTTCGATGACGGAGAAAGAGGAAACCAAAGCAAGGAGGAGGCATGCAGCCGAGGACACGAGTACCACTGCAAAGCCACTGAGGGCAGGACACCAAATGAGGAAGAAGTACAGAAGCACTGCTGAACTCCCTGGATAAACCAGTTTGCTATAGCACCTTGAAGTGTCTCACATGCTACATAGAATTACCAATAAGGATCTTGGACCCAATGAATATGGCACTACTTTATTATTGGCATAAAAATAACATAGGGCCATATGGTGAATAACAGGCAGTAATTCACGCACTCACACCCAAGTGTTATTATACAAACGTTTTATACCTCAATATGCATCCTCTATGACTTCATCCTATGTGGTAAACTAAAACTGTCATGATCTCTGCTTCCAAAAGGTCAGGGTTTTCCCAACTCCCTTGGAAGCAGATCCATAACCCAGGTTCCGAGTGCCAACCAGTCCCAATTGGGACCTTTTGGACCCAGTCCTGGCGCCAGTGGCACCAGGCTCATAAATATGCCCAGTCCCAGCGCTGGAAGCGCCGGGCTCATAATGCTTGGGTGGACTTACCTGCAGCAGACCATGCTGCTTACTTGCCTGCCAGTTGAGCCTCTGATCCTCTTCTGTTTGGAACTACTTTTCCTGTTGGGTGGGGCAGGAGCCACTCCCTAGATTCAGAACACTGGAACTCTTCTGGAAAGCAGGAACTCTTTTCTTACCTAGGCGTGGCTGTGGAAGGAGACACCTAAGCACTACAGGAGGCTATTTAAACCACACCCGATGGATGAATCTTGCTTTGCGTTATTCTGCATCCTCTGCAGCAGAACGCTCATCGTGCCTTCTGCATCTGATCCTGGGCCTAAGGAAAAAGGCTTACCATCCTGAATCCAGTCTTCAGCAACACCTATAAAGACAAGAAAGAACAGGTTAGCATTGCGGTCTTCAGTGACAGCTCTTCACTTACCTGGTCCATCGGCTGTCACCAACGCCTCGCGCTGCATTCCGGCATCTGAAAGACAAAGGCTTACCTACTCTTCGTGCGCTCCGGAGGTCTTCACACTGCATTCCGGCATCTGAAAGACAAAAGATTACCAACTCTTCGCACGCTCCGGAGGCCTTCGGCGCTGCATCCCGCATCTGAGCGTTTAAAGGCATTGGGGAACTTTAATACTCACGTGCCATTACTCCTTTCCACATCTAACCCAGTGGGTATTCCGGCACCCTGCAGCCGCTCCGAACTTGTACCTGCAAAATAAAAAGACAGTTAGAGCGCATCGTGAAGCAGGCAACAAGCGCTTACTTACGTGCTTCCAGGCGCTTCTATTCATCACACGGGCTCCATCTTCAACTCACTTCAGCCCGTCATCCGCCATCGCCGGAACCCTGCAAAACAAGAGACATCATTACTAAAGACTTTAAAGACATTAGAATTACTTGAAACTTACCGTTCGTGCAGTAAACGACGGACAGCAGCCCTCTGAAGTCAATAGGCCTGCTCCCCTTATCCAGTGAAGAAACTGGTTACAGCACCCTGCCCCGAGGCAGATGGAGAGCACAGCGTTCACTTACCTAAGGTGAGAGCGTTAACCTTTGGGGTTCTACAGGAGAAGAGAAAGGGAAGAAGAGAGAGGCATTCAATAACCCAGTTCCTTAATCCCATATTTTCTATCTGCAGACATCTTACCCTTCGAGTCAGACATACAGTGCACAGAGGTCCAGCCCAAAGAGCCAGCCGTGTGTTACACATCACCTTTGAAGATACAGTATACGCCCAGTCAAGACCGGCGCCTCTACGGGAATCAGGTGAGCGTTACAGAACACAAAGCCTACCACAAAACTCCCGTCCAGGCGCTATGGAAACCTCGGATACCGACCAGCTAGCCCAGTTACTTGGGGAACTAAGGGCAGAAGTGCATGCAGCCCGTCAGGAAACGAACGCTCTAAGAAGGGAACTGATTATTTCCAAGGAGCGAACAGATGATCTCGCTAGACAATTGCTACTGTCACAAGCCGGACAGACCCAGTTACCCGCATCTGGGGGAAATCTTCCTTCTACATCCTCTATGAATCCAGTGCAGATCAACCTACCTGGGAATGTACCTCTGGCTCCGCCCGAACGATTTTCTGGTGACCCAAAGAGGTTTGCAGTATTTATCAATCAGTGCCGGTTGCATTTCTTATGCCGGCCAGCAGCCTTTCCAACTGATCAAGCTAAAGTAGCTTTCGTGCTTTCGTACCTTAGTGGCAATGCGGCAGACTGGTCGATCCCTCTAGTAAATCAAGATGATCCGGTCCTCCATGATTTTCAAGCTTTTCAGCTCAGTATGGAAAAACTGTTCGCAAGACATTCACAGGGGCAGGCCTTGGACAATGAGCTTCTTTCGTTGCGACAAGGTAATCAAGACCTTTTGGCTTATATTGCGTCTTTCAACAGACTGATAGTGGAAACTCAATGGCCTGAGGACAAAAGAATTACGCTGTTTTATAGAGGTCTACATGGAGAGCTCAAAGATGTGTTAGCCCAAGTAGTGAATCCCCCACAAGATTGTTCGGACTATATAGACTTAGTCGTTCAAATAGATCACAGACTGCAGAACAGGAAGGCCGATCGTTCCAAGTTTGATGCTCGAGTATTTTCCAAACCGCCAACTCCTTCCAAAGGAGTAGACTCCGGGGAACCCATGCAAATAGGGGGTCTGAAAGGTCCTCTAACACAAAAGGAGCGGGAAAGGAGAAAACAGTTGCAATTATGCCTCTATTGCGGAAACTCAGGGCACTTTCTTCGAGACTGTCCGGTGAAACCTGCCAAGAAGGCAGTAGGAGCTGCAGTTACCAAAGTTACAAACTCTGAGCAGGGAAACGACCTCGCTCGACAAGAATAGAGGTCCTCTTGCCGAGCGTAAAAACCAGTTCCGTGACCTCGCATTTCGTGATACCTATGGTCCTCATTAGCCCTGATAATCCGGATCGATTACATGCAATTGAAGCTTACGTCGACAGCGGTGCCATCGGCAATTATGTGGATCATGAAATGGTTTTGAGGATGAATCTAACTCTTTGTCCCAAGGCTGCAAAGGACGTCATTACTACGGTGGATGGTACGGAGATAGCCTCCGGGCCAGTAACGCATACCACTCAAGAGGTGACGCTAGTAAGTCAAGATGGACACCATGAGAAGATCGTGTTCGATGTGATCAAGGCCCCTCAGTTTCAGATTATTCTAGGAATACCTTGGTTAGAGAAACACAATCCTCTGATCGATTGGCGAGCAAGAACGGTCCAGTTTCCAGAATGTGTCTCTACTTGTCACCCTCCACCTGGTGTTGCACTGGCAGCAATTTCTTCAGAGACTCCCCAGTTACCTCCCGAATACCTAGAATACCAAGATGTTTTCCGGAAGGATCAGGCTAACTCTCTACCTCCTCATAGGTCTTATGACTGCCAGATAGACCTGATACCTGGATCTACTCCTCCTTGTAGTAGAATTTATGCCCTCCCCGAGCCTGAGAACCTTCACCTTCGACAATACCTGGATCAATACCTGGCAAATGGGTTTATTCGTCCTTCCAAGTCCCCTGCTTCTTCAGCTTTGTTCTTCGTTCCAAAAAAGGAAGGAGACCTTAGAACTTGTATAGATTATCGCTCCCTGAACCAGATCACCGTTAAGAATAGATATCCGTTACCTTTGATCCCTGAACTCCTGGACCAAGTCAGAAAAGCATGCATATATACAAAGCTGGATCTTAGAGGAGCTTACCACTTGGTACGAGTAAAAGAGGGCGGTGAATGGAAGACGGCCTTCCGCACCAAGTATGGGCTATTTGAATATCAGGTCATGCCCTTCGGACTTTGCAATGCCCCGGCCGCCTTTCAATATTTTATGAACGATGTCCTCAGAGAGCTCATAGATGTGTGTGTTGTTGTTTACATTGACGACATCCTCGTTTATTCTTCATCGGAATCTGAACATCGGAAACACGTGAAAATGGTCCTCGAAAGATTGCATCAACACAAACTTTTCGCTAAGTTGGAAAAATGTGTTTTCAACGTGACTGAAGTTGAATTCTTGGGATTCATATTATCACCTGGCGGAGTGCGTATGGATTCAAAGAAGGTCGATGCAGTTCTCAAGTGGCCATCACCATCCTCCGTAAAAGGGGTGCAAAGCATGTTAGGCTTCGCTAACTTTTACCGCAGGTTTATCCCCGAATTCTCTCGAATAGTCCAGCCCATCACTGCCTTGTTAAAGAAAAACAAACGTTTTGAATGATCTACCGAGGCGGAACAAGCTTTCCAGGATTTGAAGACTAAATTTATCTCTGCACCAATCTTAAAACACCCTCGCCCCGAACTCCCCTACATCGTGGAAACTGATGCTTCAAGCCTTGCCATGGGGGCAGTTCTATCACAAAAGGACCCGGTAACCAATCAGTTGCATCCCGTGGCATTTTGGTCCCGCAAATTCTCGCCTCCTGAAATCAATGACACGATTACTGACAAGGAACTTCTGGCTATCAAGTCTGCCTTTAAGGCTTGGCGGCATTATCTGCTGGGGGCCCGACACACCGTTACTGTGATTACGGATCACCGAAACCTGCAATATTTGAAAACCGCAAAAGCCCAAACCTCTAGACAACTCCGTTGGGCATTATTCTTTGCCGAGTTTGACTTCATAATTACCTATCGACCTGGTACAAAGAACGGTAAATCTGATGCCCTTTCTCGGATGGGAGTGGAAGAACACTTGATCAACCCTAAACCTGTACCAATCATTCCCGAACAAAGAATTCTGGGTGTAATCGCCACAGAATCCATAGAGGAAGTTAAGGATAAAGCCAGGCAACTTGTAACTCCAGCAGACATACAGAATTGGCATCTGCAGGGAAAGGACTTTGCAGTAAAGGACAAATTATTGTATTTACAAGAACGATTATACCTACCCAGCACAGATTTACAGAAAAAAGTAATCTCTTGTTATCACGATTCTTTAATGGAAGGACATCCCGGTATGGCCAAGACCTCAGAAAAGATCAAGCGCTACTTCTGGTGGCCGTCTTGGAAAAAAGATATCAGAGACTTTATAATGTCCTGTGGAGTATGCGCCCAAAACAAGAGTCAAAAGGAAAGACCAGCAGGCCTCTTACGCCCTATTGACATCCCACCTCGCCCTTGGCATACGCTTTCTATGGACTTCATCACCGATCTACCTCCATGCTCCGGATACAATACGATTCTAGTAGTCGTGGACTTATTCTCCAAGATGGCGCATTTCGGTCCGCTCAAAGGCTTGCCAACAGCAGCAACTCTGGCCCGAGAATTTCTCGAAAACATCGTCCGACTGCACGGTTTTCCTTCGGTTCTAATTTCGGATCGAGGTAGTCAATTTATTTCTCATTTTTGGCGAAGTTGCTGTCGGTCGGCTCAAATTGATGTGAGACTATCGACCAGTCACCACCCTCAGACCGACGGAAAAACCGAGAGGACCAATCAAACTCTGGAAGAGTATTTACGCTGCATGCTGCAACAAACTGAAAAAACTTGGAAAGACATCCTTTGGATAGCCGAATATGCCTACAATAACTCTGTCCATTTGGGAACTGGGAAAACCCCGTTTTTTCTTTTGTACGGCAGTCACCCTCGAACCTCGGAGTTGGATCCCCTCCAAGATCTTGAAACACCAGCAGTAGACTACCTGCATTCTACAATCACCCAAGCCTTTAAGGAAGCTGTTTCTCACCTTCAAAGGGCTAAAGAACAATACAAGAAAGGAGCAGATCAACATCGGAAGGAAGCCCCTCAATATCAAGTAGGGGATCAAGTCTGGTTATCCACCAAATATCTACCTCTAAAAGGGCCACGCACATTCAACCCAAGATACCTTGGTCCCTATTCCATCACTACCATAGTAAACCCAGTAGCGGTCAAGTTGGACTTGCCCCCGCACATGAAGATACATCCGGTCTTCCACGTCTCTCTATTGAAACCCGTGCAACCTCAAACCCGACTAACTAAATCTCCAAATCCTATCCTAGTTGATGGAGAACTCGAGTTTGAAGTCAAAAGCATTCTGGACTCCAAGATCTCCAAATCTAAACTATTTTACCTAATTGACTGGAAAGGCTACGGCCCCCAAGAGAGATCCTGGGAACCTGCTGAATATGTCCACGCTCCTCGCCTAATCAAAAGATTTCACCGAACATTTCCTGACAAGCCAAAACCCCCGGAGAAGCCCGGTTTGGGAGGGGCCTTGAGGGGGGGTACTGTCATGATCTCTGCTTCCAAAAGGTCAGGGTTTTCCCAACTCCCTTGGAAGCAGATCCATAACCCAGGTTCCGAGTGCCAACCAGTCCCAATTGGGACCTTTTGGACCCAGTCCTGGCGCCAGTGGCACCAGGCTCATAAATATGCCCAGTCCCAGCGCTGGAAGCGCCGGGCTCATAATGCTTGGGTGGACTTACCTGCAGCAGACCATGCTGCTTACTTGCCTGCCAGTTGAGCCTCTGATCCTCTTCTGTTTGGAACTACTTTTCCTGTTGGGTGGGGCAGGAGCCACTCCCTAGATTCAGAACACTGGAACTCTTCTGGAAAGCAGGAACTCTTTTCTTACCTAGGCGTGGCTGTGGAAGGAGACACCTAAGCACCACAGGAGGCTATTTAAACCACACCCGATGGATGAATCTTGCTTTGCGTTATTCTGCATCCTCTGCAGCAGAACGCTCATCGTGTCTTCTGCATCTGATCCTGGGCCTAAGGAAAAAGGCTTACCATCCTGAATCCAGTCTTCAGCAACACCTATAAAGACAAGAAAGAACAGGTTAGCATTACGGTCTTCAGTGACAGCTCTTCACTTACCTGGTCCATCGGCTGTCACCAACGCCTCGCGCTGCATTCCGGCATCTGAAAGACAAAGGCTTACCTACTCTTCGTGCGCTCCGGAGGTCTTCACACTGCATTCCGGCATCTGAAAGACAAAAGCTTACCAACTCTTCGCACGCTCCGGAGGCCTTCGGCGCTGCATCCCGCATCTGAGCGTTTAAAGGCATTGGGGAACTTTAATACTCACGTGCCATTACTCCTTTCCACATCTAACCCAGTGGGTATTCCGGCACCCTGCAGCCGCTCCGAACTTATACCTGCAAAATAAAAAGACAGTTAGAGCGCATCGTGAAGCAGGCAACAAGCGCTTACTTACGTGCTTCCAGGCGCTTCTATTCATCACACGGGCTCCATCTTCAACTCACTTCAGCCCGTCATCCGCCATCGCCGGAACCCTGCAAAACAAGAGACATCATTACTAAAGACTTTAAAGACATTAGAATTACTCGAAACTTACCGTTCGTGCAGTAAACGACGGACAGCAGTCCTCTGAAGTCAATAGGCCTGCTCCCCTTATCCAGTGAAGAAACTGGTTACAGCACCCTGCCCCGAGGCAGATGGAGAGCACAGCGTTCACTTACCTAAGGTGAGAGCGTTAACCTTTGGGGTTCTACAGGAGAAGAGAAAGGGAAGAAGAGAGAGGCATTCAATAACCCAGTTCCTTAATCCCATATTTTCTATCTGCAGACATCTTACCCTTCGAGTCAGACATACAGTGCACAGAGGTCCAGCCCAAAGAGCCAGCCGTGTGTTACACATCACCTTTGAAGATACGGTATACGCCCAGTCAAGACCGGCGCCTCTACGGGAATCAGGTGAGCGTTACAAAAACCTAGTGAAGAGAGGGATTGCTTAAGGGAACATATGTACCCACAGAGTGTACAAGTGTTAATAACTTTATTGGCTGCCCCTTATCTAGTGGGCACCCCTTGAAACACCTCTAAATATGTGTAATACGGATTATAGTGGAAAAATGTCAGCGGGTTGGTCTTTGTAACATTGTATAGCATGTTGCTACATAGACTCTCTGATTGGTTGGCATGATTTTACAACCTTGGACTATCGACTTGTTACCAGCCAGCAAGCAAAACGAAACTCAGGTGCCGCAAGCAACATCAGGCTACTCACCACTTTCTCAATTAGTCCATCGTCAAGGCTCCCCTTTGTAGTTGACCTCGAAGACTGTTCTCTGTTCTCAGACATTCAAGTGGATGTAGGCACACCATTATCTTTGTTTGGGCTTAATGAATAGCCCTTGTTTTTTACTTCTGAATCACTTGAGGAGACCACAAATGTGTCCATCTCGACCTTCTATTTACTACTACTATTTGATTCAATTGAGCTGGGTGTCATTACCCTTGTTGGCATCTGGAGATTTGCTCACTCCATCTTACATAGGTTTTCTGCATCTTTAATTGTCGAATAATCGACTCTTTCTGATGTTTTCTCCTTTGCCTAATCTAAGAGAAATATGTCTTAAGTACATGGCTTATCCCTTTGACTCACCTTGTGTCTTGCAATTATTCCTTGAAGTAGCATCCTTTATCCCAGGACAATACACTCATCTTTATTCCTCACACAAAGCTGTTTTTCTAGCGTCTCCTGACTTTGCAGCCCTGGTCTGTCTCCAAGGTAGCTTGACTAGTTTTAATACCAGTCCGACATCCATCTTTCCATCATGGCCACTCTAGCCATGTTATGTTTTCCTCTGCAGCAAGCATATTTCTCATCTACCTTGCGTTTCTGTATAGTGTGACAAACCTGAAGGTATTCACACTCCTATTCCCCCTGGATCCTCTTCTCAGCAGCCAGGGTATGGCCGCTGCTGTTGGTTCTAGAACCTGGGGTGAGGGGTTCAAGCAGGTTGAGGATCACCAGGGTATAGTGTCCTTGGGGATTAGGAGTGATCTATCCATGAGTGAGAAGCGGTATCCCCCTTTTCTTACTGATTGCCATTCTACTCTTAGCCCTCCCATGACCACTTTAGTTTGTGGTAAAACATCTTCCCTCATTTTTCCACAGGTAACATCTATGGGTACAGAGACACAATATTCATCCTCACACTCTCCCTCAGCCTTAAGGGGGTCTTTTCAATCTTACCCCCCTCCCAATTTCCAATAAATACTGGGAAAAGAAGAGGCAATCAGGAGCAATGAAGATATCCCTAGGAATAACACTTTGCAGGGAGAAGCCCATGATACTCCACCATTAGGCTGTCCCTTTAATAGAGGAAGGCGAGGTTAGGCACTTGACAGCAATCCTACACACCCATACTCTATTGGGATTGACGAGGTGAAAAGGGGTCCTAAGGGTCGGGCATGTCCTATTCATTGGCCCAATGGTCAGGCAAGAGAGACCAAGGACTCACACCTGAAACCCCTTAAAGGCCCCAGGTGTATAAAAGGTGGGCTATTAAGCAGGCAAGACAGCAACAGTTGGGAGAGCAGAAGGAAGGCTGTGTGGCTGAGTCAAGCAGGAGATCCCTTCTCAGTCCCATACCAATTCTTGACAGAGGTATTGAGCAAGCTGGGGATGATGACTGGACCAGAGGAACCAAGGAGCAGGGAGCTGCAGGAAGAGAAGCCTGGAGGATCCGGAGGAGAACAGTGTGACGAGACACTGGCCCTGTGTTCGTGAGGGTATCTGCAGCATGGCTAGGAAGCTGTCTCTCGAGAGTGTCGGAATGAGGCAGCCTGTATCCCTGTTGGAAATGTTCAAAGAAATGCTTGTTCCCTTGGGACGTGTGCCAATACCAAGGGTGTCTAACGGGCAGGTGGTGAGACACTGACCTCAACCCAAAGCATCCAGAAGAGACTGCTTGCCAGTGCTAAACTGCCTGGTGAGTTTCGAATAAGTGAGAGAGAGAAACTCAGGAGCATGCAGTTGGCTGGAGCGGAAAGGGAGAAATGAAAGCATAAAAGGACAGAAAGTAAGAAAAATAACAAGGAAAGTGAAAATAAGGAGAAAGCGCGCTAGCAGTGCACAAGTAAAGCAAAGTTCAGAGTAAAGACATTTCAAGAGATATACAAGTAAGAAAAGGGGTGTGAACCACCCAAGAGGAGGAGACATGTGCACAGAAGAGTGAAAGAAGTGTGCAAGAGGCACAATATGGAAAAGGACAGGTGCAAGTGTGCACGGCAGAAAGAGGGAGGTGTGCAAGGCGTAACACAGAAAGTAAAGCAAAATAAGGTGCAATTGTGCAAGACAAAGTGAAAGAAACACAGAGAAATAAATTGGTGCAGGAAGATAAAAGGTTAAAGGGAAAACAAGTACAACAAAAAAAGAGAGGTGGCTAAAGATCAGAGTGGTCGCACTTGGGAGGAGCAAAGATTCTGGCGTTTACAAAATTCTCTGATTTTACCCCCTGAAAGGATTGTATGTGAAAGAAATTGTATATAAGAGAAAGGTAAATCATGACAAGCTGAACTGATGTTTGAAACTAGAGGGGCATAAGCTTGGGGAAGGTAATCCTGAGAAGCATAAAAGGAACTGTGTCATATTTTGTTTTTTTTTTAAACTTGGAAGAATTGAAGCTTGGGGAAGGAAATCCCAAGGAACCAGAGACATTTTCAATGTCTGGAAAATATTACAACCCTGTGAAGAAGGTTTAACGAACAACCCTTTTTGATTGTACAATGTTTTATGACATTGACCAAACTACACCTGGCGAGAAGACCACCTGAATCTAGCTTTGGTTTATGTTTCTTTTTGGAACCACTATTTTTCCTTTAAGAAGACTTCCTATCACAGTGAGGGTAAGCATAGGTTTAGACACAGACAGATTTTGATTTGGACTTACAGACATCGACATCAGTTGAGGGAACAATCCCTTTAGATCTGGGGCCAGTTAGATATTACACCAACCCCAGAACTTTATTAAATAAAGGTTTTGGAAATGGTTACCTTTGCGTCTGTGTCTCTCTTAATGTCATGCCAGCTTCACAGTATATACACTCATTAGTCAGCAGGTTACTTTATTTTCTTTGCATATATGATTTCTTCATGTTTGATTACATGTTTCTCTTGTTGCTTCAGTTATGTCTTTATTCTTTCAGTATTTGCATATCGTTTCAGTTGCTCTGATGTCACTCTGCTCTTGTCAGAAATCCGGTATAGCTCTATAAGGTCCAATGGTGTGTGCAGACATCCTTCCAGCCTCTCAGTGCGAGGGTACGTTCAATACTGTTGTCTGAGTGCATATCATCTCTCATACCCTTGATGCGGTATTGGGTTATTAGCTGATGTACCATATGGGGCTCTTCTCCTACTATTGCAGTATGACAGAGGTGAGGGGGCAGGAGCTAGAGATGGCATGTCCATCTGCTCCTCTACATTCCCCCCTCTGGTTGAGTCCTCAAGCACCTCCTCCTCTTCAATTTTCTTCATCCTCTCTTCACATCAGATTTTTTTTGGATCCATATTTTTATCACCCCCCTCAGGCCACTTGCATTCTTTATGTGCTCATCCACACGCCAGGACATATGAAAGCATTCTCCAGTTGATTTACAGAATACCCAACGACCTACATATTTCTTGTGATCCTTAGGGTAGTAGACCTTTGTTTCTGAGCGTGCCAGGGGACTTTTCTTTATGTTCCCACCGGTGGTATCTTCTGTCTGTGGTATATGATCTCCATTCACATCAATTTTCAAATGATATACATATCCACTTGCGACTTCCCATTTAGAAGTTTACTTCTTAAAAGCGAGTGCAAAATACATTTTCTTCACACTGTATTGCTTTTTCAAGTTTTTTAGTAATTTTATTCCATGTACAAACTCCTACTCTCTACAGGTGTTTCACCCTTGTTCACGTCACAAAGGATCCTCAGGAGAGATATATTTGCAATTTCGTTTGCTTTGGGCTTGTTATGCTTCAATTCAACCATTCAACTTTTGATCTATGTACTTTCTGTGGATGTAACTTAGAATTTCCTTTTGGTGTTTTACCCTGCTTCTCAGAAGTGATCTGCTTGTCACTCCCTGGCTCCTATTCTTTCATTCACATCATTCATTATCTTCATCCCAATAGCTTTCTTGGCAGTTTCTGGAATTGACCCAAACGGATCCCTATGAGAGAGACTCCTAGCAATACCAACACTAGTATTGCTCCAAGTAATTTGAAGCTATTTTCCAGTGAGGTTGGAATCCACGAAAACAGAGATGAAAAACAGTCATCTCATGTTGTCTCATCAACTTCATCCTCCATCTCCGTATGCAAGACTGTCAGCATAGTTAATGCTCCTGTGAGGGTTCCATTTTCTCCATCATGGGAAGGTGTGAATGTGCAGCAAGAATGCCAGACCTTGGATCAAATGCCTTCTTCAATTGCTGTAAATCCAGGACATACCTGTTCAGGAGGGTCATAATCCTAATGGCCCTCAGCTCTTCTGTGATTGCATTAAATCCTTTTATTACTGCATTGATCATTTGCAGCATCTCCCATCTGGTGATCTGCAGCCATTTGGCATTTACTGCAATGTGGAGCCCTTGCATTAATATAGATGTCATTGCTGAATAATGTATGCTCATCTGGTATGTGATTATAGGCTTCTATTGACTTTGATGAGAAATAGTTCCCCCTCTACAGTCTGCAGAGGTTGAGCGACCTCTTCCTTCTCTGGTGTTCATCAATTTTTGGAAATTCGTCAATATGGGAGTTACTTTGAGGAATCACTAATGCAGGAACGTGTATGACCACAGGGGAGAATACTCCCCAATTTTTAGGGAGCTGCATGTAAGCTCTTGATCCACAGGTCCAATATCGATCCCTCAGCATGGCAGTTCCTCCATTCATTTCTGGCACTTCGAGCACCTGCTTGCATCCTTTATTTTCTCCAACAGGACCAAGCCTTCATTCTTGAAACATGTCAAATTTTTCAGTGGTGTTATAGCTACTGGTCCTACTTCAGTGTCAACCCATCTTAGTATCTTACAGTAATTGGCCCATGACTCTAAACACATGTCATTCACTATTTGTACTAGGCTCATGATTCCTTTTTCAGTAAGTGTGCAGGGGAAGATGACATTCTTTCTTCCCATCCTGATCTGGTAGCAACTCATCCATACACCAATAGCGGAGGTCGCTCCCAGCATCCTGGTACTCCTGATCTTTCCACTATGTGTGAACATTCCATCCTCCTCACTTAGTCAACCTTTATTCGTTCTCATATCTGAGATGGATACATATGTTTTTGCTTGCCCAACCCATCACTTTCTCCATCCCTTGTGTTTTCACATAAGTAGCTTCATATGAAAATGTTCCCTTGATCGCCATCGTAGAGTTGCCCATTTACCTTAAAATTGTCCTCTGATTGTGCACACTGCCAGATGACTAAGGCACTTCAGATCATGTGCAGACATCTCTTTTGCAATAAATGTTCTGGCTGCGTTCATGGCATAGGGGATGAAAGAACACACGTAGCAGCTTTCATCTGACGTTCTATCTCTCCCACCTCCCTCATGTACCGATACCATAGGTTATTCTTTAAGTGAGCTGAATTATCATCTTCTCCAACGTCTCTTAAATTGAACAATTTTTTTTGTAAAATTAGGGAAGATGCTGCTTGTGCTTTTGTTTTGCCATAGGCGCCAGTCTCAGAGTAAAACTTACCTGATGCAGACCATGCTCAAGCTTACCTGATGCAGACCATGCTGCAGAGCTCCAAGCCAAAGGAGGCTTGGAAGAGACTATTTTACCTAGGGACTATTTTTTACTCGGGTGGGGCTAGGGAGGAATACTTACCTGGGACTACTTTGGGGGCTATTTAAACCACGCCCGAAGAGCAGCACACGCTTCGCGTTATTCTGCATCCAGCAGCGTAATGCTCACCGTGTCTGCAAGCCTGCATCCAGTCTTCTGCCACGCCCGCCTCGAGTCCGCAGCTCCTAGAAAAAAGGGAAGAACAGAAGAAGAAGAGGTTAGAATAAGAGCAAAACCTTCGATCCTTACCTGAATTCCGGATCCACCGTGCCTTCAAGCTGGAAGAAAGAAGCATTTTACACGCGCCGTGCTGAACTCACCGGCCTTCGCAGCATCCTCACGATCCACCGTATCCTTCTGCACGTTCCCGCCGCACTCTGGCACCTAACGGAAACACAAGAACAGCAAAGGTGAGCCAAGGGAATAAACAGAGGCAATAGTAACTACCCCCATAGACTTACCCGATTACCGCCAGGGGGTACTATTCCTCTTCACGTGTCGGCGCAGTCTCCATTGTATCCTCGCCGTACCCAGGCCCCTAAGGGGAGCAAAAGGACAAGAAGGTGAGACGAAAGGACAAACAAGGGGAACTCTTCTCTCCACAATAGACTTACCTAATTTTACCGCCGGAGGCTTTATTCCCCAAACTTCATATTTTCTCTCCACACCTGAATAAAGGAGCAAGCCACAGGTTACATTCTGGCCTTATTTTATTGAACTGTGTAGGATAAGCCAAATCCTTACCTGAACTTCGTCAGCTACCACGAGGAACTCTTCGCTGGGGTCAAGCTGCAAACTGCAAGGAATCGGAAAAGAGTGAAAGTCAGACATGTGAACTCTTGCGAACTACATACTTTTCGGAGTCAATATTGTTCTGGAACTCACCAATTCCTTCGAGCCAGTGAAGCAACTGCTTATCAACGTGCCCCTGCGCTCAATGCAGGATGGAGAGCTCATCTTTTCAAACCATCAGGTGAGACTATAAGAGGGGACATCAAAGGTGATCTGTGGGGAGAACAGCGGGGGTAGGCGGATTTATGCTCAACTCCAAGGGTGGTTAATTCCCTTTCTCCATTTGCAGAAGATTATTCCTACGGGCCAAGCAAACGAAGCTAGGAGGGCCAGTCCAGTCCGTCATCTCGGCCCTATGCGTCACATTGGTGGAGACCGCAGCTGTCCAGTTCAGATTGACGCCTCTGTGGGAGCCAGATGAGCGTAACACTAGTGTAACTCACACTTTTATATCAAGAACTACAAAATAATTGCCACAATTATTCTGAAAAGAATGTGATTGTTTTTAGGATTGCCAAAAAATGTCATGATGTCCACATGTCGTCTTATCAGAGCTGGGTCAGACTGCAATATTTAGGTGAAAACAGCATACAAGAATGTGTGTAATGTTATTTTAATGGGTAGCATAGATGATGCCGTGTATTCCTTGTCTTTTGGCTCTGGTGCATTAACATATTGTTCCTTGTACCTATTTAAACAAAAGTCCATTCATTCCTTATTAGATTTAAGACATGTTGATCTTTATTTCAAGGATATTTTTATTATTCCATAAACTAATTTTCTTTGCTTTTGGTTGCTGATCTTGTATGCATACGCTGAACTTATTTTCTTGCTCTACTGTCATAAGATGCAGGAGGGGTCGATGTTTCTCCCTTATATGGCTTGATGTCGTGTAGATGTAGCCAGGCTCCCATTCCATGCAGCTTAACAGCTGTGGGAGTAACTACTTTGACCTCATGAGATCCTTCGAAACAGCATTTATTCCAAGTGTGGACAAATGTTTGTATCGGCGACCTGGTGCCCTGGATATAAGATGGGTTGTTTTAAAAGGTTGTCTGGGTCAGTTGGCTGGCTTTCTTCTTCAATCCACTTTGGCCCCTCCCTCCGGTTCTTGATCTATTGATAGCGGTCATAGTTGACAAATAATCATGCATCTCATCACCTAATGTCTCCACTGAACTTTGGGCATCAGTTTTTACCCTAGTTGGATGAGCAAGTGTTGTTCTCATTCAGCGTCCAGTCACCAACTCATGAAGAGTTAGGTAGTGATCGGAGCCAGGCTGATTTTGCAGTGCATATAGCGCAAAGTGCAAGCAGTGTAACCACCTCTTCTTCAATGTTGTCTTAATCTTTGCTATCCTCTCCAAGTCCATTTAATCTCTCACAAAAATTCTATTTGCCTGTGAATGATCAGCAGAAGAGCACTTGTGTTTTATACTTAATAAAAGAGTTACTTGCTCAAACTGTTAATTTACAAAAATATAGTCCATCGTCAGACCGCAACACAGCCCATCTTGGGAACACCTCACACAAAAGAAACTTGGCGGTGCATGTGGCATCGAGGTGCATACATGGACCTACCTCGATCCATCGAGAAAAGGGCTATACCGCTACCAGCATGTACCTATAACTGTTGCATGTCTGCACCATATCCACATAATCTATATGTAGATGTTGAAATGGGCCATTGGATCTGGGGATTGCTCCTCTCACTGTTTGCAGTGTGCTCACTGCAGTACATTTCTGGTACATGATGCAATTCACAATAAACTGTGCCACATGTTCTAACAAATGTGGTTAAAACCAATCTGCTGCACTTGTAGCAGCAAGACTCTGAGTTGTATGCACGGGTTACTGAAGCTGCTCCAGTGCTACCCTCAATAATGCTAGAGGCATAACTGACTTTAAAGTGCTATCCTACCTCTAGATTATCTCAGTGGGGCTAAAGAACACCCACGTTTTCTCCATGAATCTTGCTGCTCCTGTGCGGCTCGACCTTGTATTTCAATTAACTAAACAATAGACATCATGTTAAAGCTCTCCTTTATCAACATGCATCGTCATTTGCGTAACACTTCTTACTTCAAAATCAGAAACATTTGGGAAATATGCTGCCTTTTTGGCTTCTAAAACTGTGGGTTCATTTCCATAAGAATTGACCTCTGTTCATTCAGTATGCGCTAAGCATTTTACGACTGCGATAGTCAATGGGAGTCTTAATGCCTCAATAAGTGTATCCAATAGGGACACATATGGCACTCCAGAGCTGTCTGCACAGAGAAAGCCCCTCCATTTCCAGCGTGACAACTTTGCTCCCCTCTTGCAAGATAAACTTTCTATTGTACAGGACCTCTTCCTGACAATTTTGTAACTTTTCTTTGTATACCTTGTATCCTTTCTCTGCTGGTCACGAGTCGGACTGGGTCTTCCGTGCACCTTTCCTCTGTCTTACTGCACACCAATATGTCATCTACATACTGAATGATTGCACTCTCGAGCTGTACATTACCCAGGTCTATCTGAAGGACCCTGTTAAAGATTGATGGGGACTCAGTATCCAAGAGGCAATAGAGAATGTTTCAGGCTGATATTTCTATATGAAAAGGAAGCCAAATCTTTTAAGTCCTTTGGAGGGGAATTGAGAACACCACATTTTTTAGATCTATAACTGTAAAATATTTAGCCTTAGATGTAATATTCCTTAATATTGTGGCAGGATTTGGAATTGAAGGAAACTCTCCTTCATCATTATTATTTAGGGGGTGAAGATCCTGAATAAAACTTCACAACCCCTCAGTTGATTTCTTCACTGGTTACACAGCCGTGCTACATGGGGACTCAGATGGCACCAATATTCCCTGCTTCATGGTCTTGAATATACCGCCATCCGGTTCTCAAGATATGGGATATTGTTTTGCTTGTGGCAAAATTGCTCCTCATTTAAGCTTTATTTTAAACTGCTTCTACTCATTTCAATAGGCCCACGTCAAATGGACTGGTGGTCCATAAAATATTTGCCACTTTCTACAAATCTTCCTGGAAAATTGATTGTTTCTTTTTTACCATTGCCATTCTCTGCAGTATTTCTCTATTCTCCACTTAAGGGAGACTTATGAAAAATACCAATTCATCATCAGAATAATCATCCCTAAAAAGCTGTTAATCTGTCAAATCTGTCAACCTTTATTCTTCACTGAGGGCTATCATTGCTCTGAAACCTCTCCCCTCATCATTTGTTCCATGGCCAGACAATCTTTCCTCTATGACCAATGCTGCTTCTAACTCTGAAGGACTAACCTGTCCTTGTTAATCATCCATTGGTATTTCTGGTCTAAACAAAAATCCTTCAAGTATTCTCAATATTTTACCTACCAACTTAGGTAACCATTATAATAAAACAGTCACTCCATACAAAAATATTTCTGGATCTAAAGGGACTCTTCATAATGCTTTGAGGCCTGTGACGGCTAATATGAATTTGTTCACTTTCATATAATGTATCCCTTTAGTGGAACACACTATTCCCTCATCAGTAAAAGATATTCAGGGTAATTCATAGAATTTAGCACACAAGTGGCGCACGCAGCTGGCGCACAGTGTGCACGTGCGAATCTCTGCGCCAGCCGCGTGCGCTAAAATCCATTTCCGCGCACAGCGTATTCATGGATTTTAGCTACCAAAACCAGCCGTGGCGCACAGTGGCGCAGCGACCCTGCAGCAGCGCCAGTTACGCCCCCAAGAATGTCCCTCGCGCAAGGAAAAGCCATCAAAATACCCAATCCAGCGCAAAGGGCTGTGCTAACCCTGTACCAGAATAAAGGGCCGCCACACAGCACACGTGTCATGATGCCTACCTCCAAGGAGCCAGGTCCGACCCAGCAACCCCAGAGGCAGGCATCATTCCCCCTAGGGAAGTGCCAGCGGGCCCAAGCTGGGGCCCTTTGGACACAGTCCTGGCGCCTTAGGCGCCAGGCTCATGTTGGACCCCTGTCCTGGCGCCAGGCTCATAAAGCTAGACAAGTGTTCAAGTGTTTTAATGTGCACTTACCTGATGCAGACCATGCTGCCACATCCAGGCCCTCTTGAGGCCTGAATGGAACTACTTTACCTGTGGGACTACTTTCCCCTGGGTGTGGTTGGGGAAGGATACATACCTGATCGGTGGAAGGATACATACCTGGAACTTCTTCCAAAGCTATTTAAACCACGCCCGATCAGCAACTCACGCTTCGCGTTGTTCTGCTCCTCGCAGCTGGACGCTCACCGAGTCAGCTCCTGCATCTGGACTTCTGCCACGCCTTTCAGCATCCTGGGTCACCTGCTAAGAGAGAATTGGAGAGAAAGAAGACCTTACCTGCTAAAGCTGCATCACGGAGACATCACACCGACAATCCTGAAAGGGAAGACATAATTTTAAAAGCATTTCGCTTCGATCGCTGCAGCGCTGCATTTCATTCACCTTTCCTGGGCACCTCCATCTTCAGCAGCGATCATCCGGATCCGCAGCCACTTCCCAGAGCCTAGAGAGAAAAAGACAAGAACACAAGGTGAGAGAAGGAAGGGAATAGGAAAAGCTCAGTTTCCTTCTAAGACTTACCTGTTGGGTCATTCCCATTTCATTTCGGGTCCTGCCGCTTCCTGGCATTGCGGACCCCGGCCCCTATGGGGAAAAAAGACAAAGACATTGAATGAGCGAATGCAAAGACATTACCCGAATGCTCATCCAGAACTTACCTGTCATTTACTGGAACTGCACGTTTCACTTCGGGTCGGCGCCATATCTCCGCCATTCCGAACCCCGGCCCCTAAGGGGAAAAAGACATAAGCGTTAGCGCTTGCTGCAATAAGACAATGAACATTATTATTAAGCTTGAACTTTTGAACTTGCTACAGAACTCTTACAGCGCCTTACCTGAATAGTCAAGCTTATTTGAACTCCCATCAAACCTCAATCCAGTGAAGTAACTGGGTTTCAACGCGCCCCTGCATCAGAAGCAGGATGGAGAACTCATCCTTCCAGACCCTAAGGTGAGACTTCACGGGGAATCGAGGAAGGGTATCGTGGAGGGTTGGAAGGGAGTGGGAGGCTTGAGCATTATTCCGTCAGTAGGTAATACTCCCTTTTCACGCACAGGGGAATATTCCTGCGAGCCAGAGAGTCCATCTTCAGAGTCCTGCGCTTCACCATTGAAGAAGCATCAGCACTCGAAGCCAGACCTGCGCCTCCGTGGGAATCAGGTGAGCGTGACAACACGGCAAGCGGGGAATGTGTATTACTGGGGTTCGCAGGAAGTTTCACACGCGATCAGAGCGTGGTATGTGTATTTTGGGTGTGGGCGGGACGTTTCACACGCGATCAGACGGGGTACATGTAATTTGGGGGTGCGTGGGAAGTTTCACACGCGATAGGCCCTGTGCGAGTGGGGTGCGTGTATTCCTGGGGTGCGCGGGAGGTTTCACACATGACCGGAGCGTGGTATGTGTATTTTGGGTGTGGGCAGGAAGTTTCACACGCGGTCGGAGCGGGGTACATGTAATTCGGGGGTGCGTGGGAAGTTTCACACGCGATAGGCCCTGTGCGAGTGGGGTGCGTGTATTCCTGGGGTGCGCAGGAGGTTTCACACATGATCGGAGCGTGGTACGTGTATTTCGGGTGTGGGCGGGAAGTTTCACACGTGATCGGAGCGGGGTACGTGTAATTCGGGGGTGCGCAGGAAGTTTCACACACGATTGGCCGTGTGCAAGTGGGGTCCGTGTATTCCTGGGGTGCGCGGGAGGTTTCACACGCGATCGGAGCAGGGTACATGTAAATCAGGGGTGCGCGGGAAGTTTCACACGCGATTGGCCCTGTGCGAGTGGGGTGCGTGTATTCCTGGGGTTCGCGGGAAGTTTCACACGCGATCAGAGCGGGTACGTGTAAATCAGGGGTGCGCTGGAAGTTTCACACGCGATTTTGCTTTCAGAGCGGGGTACGTGATTTTCGGGGATGCGTGGGGAGTCCAGCACGTGAATTGGAACTCCCAGGTGTTCCCTCTACACCCTCCACGGCACCTGCAGGCAGCCCACACCACAGGGGACTACCCTGCACCCCTGGTCATGTCCCGCAGGCAGCCCATCCACCATGGGCATGCCCCCCAGCCAAGCCACATGTCAACTTGCACTACTGATCACCAACTCATGTCCCCCAGCACCCCCACCCCCCAGCAGTCAGGGGCACCTGCCAGCAGGCCCCCACTCATGCCCCACACATGTCCCCCAGCACCCCCAACCCCCAGCAGTCAGGGACACCCGCCAGCAGGCCCCCACTCATGTCCCCCAGCACACCCAGCAGTCAGGGGCACCTGCCAGCAGGCCCCCACTCATGTCCCCCAGCACCCCCACCCCCCAGCAGTCAGGGGCACCTGCCAACAGGCCCCTACTCATGTCCCCCAGCACACCCAGCAGTCAGGGGCACCTGCCAGCAGGCCCCTACTCATGTCCCCCAGCACCCCCACCCCCCAGCAGTCAGGGGCACCTGCCAGAAGGCCCCCAGCACCCCCACCCCCAGCAGTCAGGGGCACCTACCAGCAGGCACCTACTCATGTCCCCCAGCACCCCCACCCCCCAGCAGTCAGGGGCACCTGCCAGCAGGCCCCCAGCACCCCCACCCCCAGCAGTCAGGGGCACCTGCCATCAGGCCCCCACTCATGTCCCCCTGCACCCCCATCTCCCCAGCAGTCAGGGGCACCTGCCAGCAGGCCCCCACTCATGTCCCCCAGCACCCCTACCCCCCAGCAGTCAGGGGCACCTGCCAGCAGGCTCCCACTCATGTCTCACACATGTCCCCCAGCACCCCCAGCAGTGAGGGGCACCTGCCAGCAGGCCCCCATTCATGTCCCACACATGTCCCCCAGCACCCTCACCCCCCAGCAGTCAGGGGCACCTGTCAGCAGGCCCCCACTCATGTCCCCCAGCACCCCCACCCCCAGCAGTCAGGGGCACCTGCCAGCAGGCCCCCACTCATGTCCCCCAACACCCCACCCCCCAGCAGTCAGGGGCACCTGCCAGCAGGCCCCCACTCATGTCTCACACATGTCCCCCAGCACCCCCACCCTCCAGCAGTCAGGGGCACCTGCCAGCAGGCCCCACCACATGTCCCCCTGCCCCCACGTCATGGCGATCCTCAATCATTGGCCTAATGGCCAGCCACATCACATTAATGGCCAGCCACATCACACCCCCACGCCACCCCAGCCCAAAGACCCAACCAAGTATTGTATCCACCCACATAGAAATGCCCATTACATGATACAACCCGAATGGCAAGTATGTAAATGAACACATGTCCGTCACACACACACAATGGGTGCAAGTGAATGTGAAAACCCACATCATGACATGCATGAAATCAATGAGAGAATACCACACATCGAAGTATGAAACAAAAATGTATTGAACCCAAAATGAATGTAATGAAAAGAAAACACACAATGTGAAGAAGAAATAAAACGCAGCATGTCCAGAAAATAATCAAAAATATGAAATCAGAATTCAAAGAAATCCAAATGAAAATGTCCAAAGTCTTGGTCCAACAAAGCAAATCCAAGAGAAAAAAATAAGTGAAATCCATTGCTCCATGGTGAAATGAAAAAAATAATAATAAATCCACTGTTCAACTATATACAAATCACCAATCCAGGGTCCATGAGTCCAACAAATGAAATGAAACCTACAAAAAAGACTACCTAATAAAGAACTATATACAAAAAACGTGGTGCATTGTCCAATCGCCCCAAAATAAACAAAAACAGAAAGGAAACCTAACACTATCTAGCTATATACAATGGCGGCGGGCAAGTCCTGCGACTCACTCTGTGCTGTCCCGGGCCAGGGCATCATCGAACTCCATGTCGATGTCCCAGAGGTGGGCCTAAGCCCTGGCCCTGAGGTCTTGCGAGGAAGCACTCCTGGCCTGTTCCAACTCCCTGCGAGTTGCCTCGAGGCACTCTGTCCGCCTCAACGCCTGACGCATGGAGACTCCGCCCTGACCATGGTGAACCGCGCCTCTTCCGCCCACCGCAGCTCCGCATCTATCCGCTGGCCCAACTGCTGCCACACGGAAGACACTCCCATTCCTGGGTCCTCCTGCCCTCTGGCCGATGCCTGCCCCTCCGATGTTGATGGCCCCAAGCCATCATTGCTCCCACCTACAGCCTGCTCCTGCTGCTGCTGCTGCTGTCCATGTTCCCTGTTCGATGGTGCCTGCATATCCTCCATCAGCTGGTCTCCATTTGTGGTGTTCACCCCTGCTGGACCGCCGACTCCCGACTGTGGCAGGGATGTGAGCTCCACCAAGCTGGCTGTGTTGGTCGGGCCAGGTCCACAGGGGGCCCTGGTGGAATCTGGGCCGGAAGACGGCAGGGAGAACGACTGGTGCATAGTCTCCACAGAGGAGGAGAGGTCCACCAGAGTGCGCGACACAGGTAGCAACCCACCGACCAGGGCCCCTCCCAACAGTGCCACGTCGCGACACTGCTGTTTGTGAAGGCATGCGTTCTCCACCCAGGATGAACGCACATCATCATGAATGTCATGCATGCGCAACGCGACACCAATCAGGATGGAGCCCATACGGTCATGGGACCCCTCGTCTGCAGGTAGTGGAGAGGCAGATGACATGGCACTCTCCCCTATCTGCGGACAGGCCTGGGACGGGGCATCCCTGCTGGTGCATGGTGGTGCAGTCACAGGGTCAAGGACAGGGACATGCACAGGCCCCTCCGCGGTGACCTGTGCTGCCCCCTGACCCTGGCCCTGGACTGCACCACTTGCACCAGTGGTACTACCCCCACCAGGCCCCATGTGCGGCTCAGTAGCGGGCTCCTCCTCCTCTGTGGAGACCACCAACCTGGATGTCTCTGTACCGTCTTCCGCCATTGCAAGCCCCTGTGGGGGCTCACCCGGCCATTCCGCCACAGCCGTAGTGGCAGACGCGGCAGCAGCCCCCTTGCTCCCGGATGATGGCAAGTCCTGGGAGGGTGGCTGGGCCTTGCATCATCGCCCGGTGGAGGCATCCCCACCGCTTGGCTCCACAGCGCTGTCTCTGCCCTCTTCTTCACTTGACGCTGCGTAGAGGGAGACATTGAACACAAGCATCAGGGTACAGTACAACATTCCCCTAGACAGGAAGCAATAACACATGAGTTGCAGTGTCTAACGTCACATCCATCCAGTCCCTCCACAACACATGGGTGAATGCACGCAACACACATGCATGAACAGGCGCGGCGCCTGCAATCAACACCAGCATCCATGTACAAGGGCCTCTATTAACCAAAATCTTGCCTTCAAACTCACATGCATCATGGCTCACACTGATCCCATGCACACACATCACCAGAGGGTCATGCATCATGCCTTGCACACCACAGACACAGTGGATAGACACAGTGCATACAACGGTGACCGCACTGCATGAGTGAATGTACACATCATCACATACATGTGTCATGAATATATGGCATTCCTAAGTCACACACACACTTCTCAGACACACACACATGTGCACCATACATGTACATGACAGCAGCACCCATCCCTCACACCCCACCATGTGCAAGAACAGACACTGGCATGCTTTCATGTGTGCATTTGCCATACAGCTACCCAGGTTGCATTGTAACTCATGCACCAACCATGTGGTTCACACATTACTGGTCTCACATGCATGACCATGATGTCCCTGCACACACACATCCATACATGGCCTATGTCACACATACAGGCAAGTATCAGGCTACCAGCACACTGCAACATGCCCTGTCTCACACACCAATGCTTGGCCACTTACCGCTCAACTCCAGATGGGTCTTCCTGTGCAGGATCTGGGCATGGAGCGCTGGGCCTACGCGTTCCAGGACCCTCATCTAGATGTCACTCATGCTGACCCGGCCCCCCCTCCGCGAGGTGCCGGGCCTTGTAGAGGGTCCTGGACCTCAAGTCCTCCCAGCGCTTCTTGACGTGCTTGATGTCGCGGGTTGCCACCCCCTCCGCGTTGATGGCAACCACTACATCGTCCCAGATCCTCTCCCGTCCTTCCTTGTTGGCGCGTGATGTTCCGAAGAGGGCATCAAAATGCCCCAGGACATGCTCCACCAGGACACCAACTTCCTTCACACTGAAGCTGGTAGCCCTCTGCCTCTCTGGCTGGGGGTCACCAGTGGTCTCAGATGGTGTTTGCCCCAACATGGCGAACCCCGAAGGAAGGAATGGGCGGGCAACTGGGTCCTGGAGCTGGGCTGTGGTGCGATGGTATCCCAGTCAGGAGTATTCTGTTCCAGCAGGGGTGGACACAGCAACTGGAACCCTGGCTGTTGTGCAGGCACCAAATAGCAGGGCACGTGGGCAGCAGGCAGGAAGGCAGCAGTAGATGGCAGGTGAGAGCGTGCTCGGGGCTCAGGGGGGCAGTAATTCGGCCTTCTGGGCAGGAGCGTGGTCTTCCATGTGTTGTTGCGTGGCCAGCTTGATACAGAGTGATTTGGAACGTGAAAATCTTGCATGTCAGTGTGTAATTCGAGGAAAGGCCCTACGCGCGTAACCTCATCAGCACACATACGCGGTTTCATTGGACCAAAGGCCCTTAGCGCGTAAGCACTTCTGTGACGTGACTCACGCGGGCGTTTTCCTCATGACGTGGGCATAGTGGTTCAGCGCGCGTGAAAAAACTGCATGTCCGCGTGTGGATGCGTGTAATCTGAGGAAAGGGCCTACGCACGTAAGTGACGTGACGCGCGCAGGCGTTTCCATCAACACGGGTGCATGTTCATCGTACATGTCCAGAAACTGCACGTCTGAGTGTCAGCTCGTGTAATTGGAGGAAAGGGCCTTAGCGCCTACACGCGTAAGTGACGCTGTACATGTGGGCCGCTTTAAAAGGTACGTGTAGGAACCCATTCCTTGTACGTGCTTTTCGTGGAGAGCGAGTGGGTGAATTCTGTACTTCTTGTCGGTTCACACGCGATTACTTCACAGTGTTTCAAGTTCGTACTCCCTGTTACCTCTGACAGCGTTCTTTATTTTTTTTGGGCCTGTTTCGTCAAACAGCGTTCACTTCTTCTTTTGTCCTGTCTCCTCAGACAGCGTACAGTTCTTCTTTTGGCGAGGGTGTTGTCTACGCGCACATATGCGTTTTTTTCACGTTCTTTTTCCAGGCAGACGGTGAGTCGCGCACGTATTTACCAACTGTGCTTGCCCCGTGTGTCGCATACCCCTTCAGAGGTCATTGTAGGCTGCGTGTATTATGCGTATGCTTATTTTTGTGTTTCTGGGTGCCACAGCGTAGTGCGGGTTCATTTATTCACGCAAGTGGTCTACGAGGGGTTGCGTGCACGTTATTTTTTGATTTTGGGCTACCTGTGCGTTGCGTGACCCGTCATCTTCCCCCAGGGGTCACAGACAGCCTCGTTAGAGCACTAGGGTACGAATTCCATCTAGTACCCTACCCCTTTCACCCCCAATTGCCCAGGACAATAGTTTACTGCTACTCCCATACGCACAACAACATCAGTGCCATGGTTGGGAGGCGACCAAGCGGTTAGGGAGGCAAAGGTGGCCGACCTTCAAAAGGTGGGCGTAGTGGGCACGGTAGGGGACGTGGCCGGGATTTGCAGGGTGCCCCTAGACGCCAATATGTGGAGGACCAATTAGGGACACCCATGCCCCCCCATGGTTGAGGGAAACGTGGCTGACACCATCCCAGCTGAGCCCTTGTTGGACCAGCCCATTGTGGCACCTGACCTGGCACAGGATGACTCCAGGCTGACTTCCAGGTCAGCAAGTCTAGGCCACGTGTGGCGGTGCAAGTTGGTGTCACCAAGCCACGTGGATCTGGGGCAGCTATGTCATCTGCTGCCCCAAGTAGGCAGGGTGGGGAGGCTGCAGGGGCAGCTGCAGCTCCATCCACCCCAGCTCTGAGTCTCCCAGCCAGGACAGTGTCGGTCCAGGTCCATCAAACTGACGTTCCCCCTGCCAACATCACACTTCTGCCAATGCCTGCACCAAGGCCTATGGTCATTGTGCATTTGCACACTCCTACTACCCAGTCCACCGGTGCTTCTGCCCCTACTGACCAGAGCGGCGTAAGCCACTCAGGCTCTGCTCCACCTTTGAAAAAGAGGAAGAAGGGTGCTCTGAAACAACAGACTGAGACCCCAGACACGGCTACATACTCCGGCACGTCAAGGAAGCCTAGCTTTAATGACCCGGAACTTGATGCACTTGTGAGCTATGTGTCAGCACATAGCCGCGAAATGTTGGTGACTGCAGGGTGGAAGACCACACCTGGTCAACGTAGGGCACACTGGTAGACCATTGCGGACTGCATAAGTGCCCTTGGATTTGTGAGGTGCACAGCTGATGATTGCTACAAGCGGTGGAATGACCTGAAACGCAGAGCAAAGAACAAGCTGGCCTCAAATCATGCCGCTACTCTGGTGACTGGCGATGGGTCTCCACAAGAGGACAACAAACTCACTGAACATGAGTCTGTTGCTGGGACCTTCGTCACAGAGGAACAGATCCAAGGTGTGGGAGATCTACCTGATTACGATGCATTGTCTGGTGAGTGCCCATGCGTGTGTGTGTGTAATCCATGTGTATATTGTTTGGGTGATGGGTTCTGATTGAGTGCCACGTGAGGGTGTGTACTCCTGAGTGTAATGGGTCACCCATTTGCTTCCTCCCACACATTCACGTGCCTTGGATTTGGGTATGACTGTATCACATCTGCCCACAGTTGCCAATTAGGCCCACATTAGTGCACTTTACCTTGAACTTTCATCTTGCAACTACATTGTTCAGATTTTGTAAGTGTTCATTCAGGCTGATTGTTTCCACTCTCCCATTTTTGCTACGCATTATTCTGCCCTATTGCAACATATGTGATATGCTTGATTCATTGTTTACAGCCCACACTGGGCCACTATTTTTACCTGGTTATGTTAATGATCATCATTGATTGTCAGCTGGTATGTGCCAGGGCTGTATGCACTCCACAGGGGTGTGATTTTATGTGAAGTAATTAGCCACCAGCTGCGTACAGGCTGCCTCACCACGTGCCCTTCCCCTCCCATGCGCAGCGGGCGTGCATGTGGTTGGGGATGTGGGGGCACCACCATGTCCACCGGCAGGCCCCGGCGTGTTGCAACGTTGTGCAGGACACATGCTGCCACTATGATCCTGCACACTACTGGGGGAGCATATAACAGCTGCCCACCAGAGCGGTCAAGGGAGCGAAAGCGTGACTTGAGCACTCAGAATTTGCGCTCCACTGTGTTTGTGTTGTATCTTACCTCGGGTGGCGTGGTGGGGTTCCGAATTGGCATCATCATGTGGGTGCTCAGAGGGTAGGCACTGTCCCCTGGGGAGGTGGTGATGGGTATCATTAGTGGGGTTGTGACATTACTCAGTATCTGACATGCATACATGTGCAGTGGCATTTATACTCACCAAGCAGCCATGTATCGCCATGCCGCCCAGATTCTAGGTCCCGGTTTAGGGTTCACATTCTGTAAATGAAACTGTCGTGGGTGGACCCTGGATAGTTGGCATATACTGAGGTGATGATTCCCTTGGCATCACATACTACCTGCACGTTTTGGAATGCCAGTGCTTGCGATCTCTATGGATGTGCTCAGATGCCCTGGGGGGAAGTAGAGCCACATGGGTGCAATCAATGGCACCTAGCACTTTGGGGAATTGTGCCACCCCATAGAAATCCTGGACGGCAGCCTGCCTTTCTGCAGGTATTCTGGGCAGGTATATGTGCCTGCGGACTGATGGGCGTGCAGTCATGATGGCCAACACCTGGTGTAGGCAGCGTGACTGCGTGGCCTGTGACACCCCCCCACTATAGCACTTGTCCGCTGAAATGATCCAGTGGCCAAGAAGTGCAGTACATTGAGGACCTTCTCCAGGGGGCTGAGTGCTTGGGAGCACATGGTGGGTGATGTGAGGTCATCCTCCCACTCACTCACCAGGTCGAGTATTATGTGAGGTGGAAACCTGTACCTCCCATACACCTGGTCATCAGGCATCCCAAAAAGGCTGGTTCTGGGTGTAAAAATTCTGGCCCTGACTATCCTCCTCCTCCTGCGGTATCCCACGACCACTGCTGCTAGGAATGGTATTTTCATCTTGCCGTCTGAGCTCGTTTGTTGTTTGCGTGCACTTTTATGCTGCGCGGGTCCACGTACGCCTGCTTCCTGCTGGCATACGTGTTTCTGGATTAGCGCGTCTTTTTTGGCGCACGCATTGGCCCCGTTCGATTCCATGAATACATGTTGTAGACGTGCGTGTGGGCGTTCCGCACATTTGCCTCCTGTACTTCCCCCGTGACGCCCACATCTTCATGCGTTGTTCCCCATTCTGCGTGTTACGCCCCCTGTTCCGCCTACTTTTGTTGTGTGCGCTGCGCTATGTGCGCACACTGTTTGGAGACGTGTGCACCAGCGTGCGCCACACAGAATTTTAGCACACATCCAGGGATTTACACGCACACAGACTTCCATGAATCGCTGTGCGGGGGTTTCGCTGCGATTTTCGCACTTGCACTGCGATTCGCACGCTTTCCCACACTTGCGCCGAAAATTTCAGTGCACATTAATTCCATGAATTGGCCTCATTGTCATGTCAAGTTTTGTCATCAAGGCATGTCCTAATATGTTAAATGGTGTCTGATCATAATATAATAAGTGTATCGACATGTTATGTATTCTTATAGAGATTGGCAATTCGTCTGTAAAAGGAACTAAACTCATCGCCCCAGAAAATCCCTGCGCATTCATGACAATTCCTGACATTGGGTATTTTCCCTCCTGAACACAGGAAAAAATTGCTCCAATGTCTACAAGGAACAAAAATGTCTTGCCTCCTATCGTTACCTTGCCATTTGGTTCCTCTTGGGGGGTGTGGTGTCACTGATAGTACTGAACACATCAGGTCACTCTATGGGCCGTCCTATTATGGATATAAATTCAGCCCTGTACCTGTGAAAGGATTTCCTCCTACCACGGTCACACTCCCTTATTTAGGTGTGGGTGTTTGCAGTATTCCCATATTTGTGTTTGATTGTGGTAATTGTTTATTTGTAAAGTGCTTATACACAAATGAAGTGCTTCAAAGCGGGAAGGAAACCGGGAAATACAGAGACATTCTTAGGCCTTGAAGTTTCTAAATGATCTAACGGAACATGACTAGCATACTAGGCTTGATGACATTACTGGTGAAGTGCCTGACTGGAAGGAAGGTGAACGGGGGAGGAGAGGGAGAAGACAAACAATCAATAGACCACCATACTAGCCCAGTAACATTTCAGATAGTGCAAGTGCATGACAAAGAGTGAAGTGGGAAGGGAGGAGAAGGAGAATAACATGCAGAGACAAACACTACCATACTAGGCCAGGCAAACTAAGACTAGTGCATTTTAGGTAATGTAAGCACACAGACAGGAAGTTAAAAGGAGGGGAACAATTGCACCCAGTCAGGCAGTGCCCTGGGTTAAGTGCAGAGAGGCTACCCTTCTCATGGAATGAATTCCAGAAGGGCAGTAGTGGAGAGCAGAGTGGAGGGGCCCAGGGCAAGTGCAAAGACTGGCGGGGAGACTAGGACCTGTGAGGCTCTATAGGTGCACCAGGCAACACGTCAGCAAAACAGAGCAGAGTTATGGAAGAGAAGGAGGAGGGAATAGAGAGGAGGTTAGCAAGGGAGAGAGAAATATGAAGAGAAGAGGAAGGTCTTAAGGAATTTCCAGAATTTAAGGAGATCAGGCTCAAGACGGAGGGGGGCAGGGCACTTGTTCCAGAAGGAAGCACCTGCAGAGGATAAAAATCTACCCCCAAATCTCTGTTTGGAAAAAATTCTCATCTGCAGAGAGTTGGAAGAGGATAGGTGTAGGGCTCTAGAAGGAAAGTATTTAGGAAGAGAGAGTCCCCAGAAAGCTTTGTGGACTATGCAGAGGGTCTTGAATTTGATCCTTGCAGCTATGGGGAGCCAGTGGTGGGATTTCATCACTGGAGAGATGTGGTCCCTGGGCTTGAGGCCAATGATACGTCTTTCTGTACAATGGCCTGTTGTGTCTGGGCTTGCTGGGCCTGTATCTGTTGTGTTTGCATAGGCACTTGCTATGGTTGCCCTAGTTGTGATTGCATTTGTAATGGAGCTTGCTGTGTTTGCTGTTGTTGTGGCGCACATGCCTGAATATGCATGTGATCTTGGGCATAATACTACTGTGATTCTGTATTATATTGTGGAACATAGCACATTCCCCCCACACTTGGAGCTTGCCAATTCAGCTGCATGCCCCCTCTACTTCTACATGTTCTGGCTGTATGTCCCATCCTCTCACAATTCCAGAATTGTTGTGGCTGTCTGCCATTAAATCCTCCTCCTACCTGAGGGTTCAGGAATCCACCTCACCCTCCTCCCCTGGGTCTATTCCCTCTTCCTCTTGGCCAAGAAATGTACCCACTCTGATCCATAGGATTGATACATTATTTTGCTGCACTGGTCGCATCTCTCGTGTTGCCACACCTTCCTTACTCATCAATACTGCTCCCTCTATGGCTAGTTTTCACAATTTTTCATGAACTAATGTCACTTCCACCTGCTTTCTTATTAATCTTCTCTTGTAACCATCAACAATGGTACACAATAGTCTATCGTATTTCTGACCGTGGCTTTGCTTCCATCTCTCCCTCCCTTTTTCTTCATCTGCCTTTGCACTGGCTTGGGCAGTACCCAACATAAAATGTAGTAAAATAATTGCACTGTTTTATCCCACGGTTCTCTCGTCTCAAGGTGCCATCTCTCTTGAATATCTTGAATAAAGGCAACAGGATCTTCATCCTTGCCCATCTTCCTAATCATGATCGTACCCATATCTGATGTACCGGGATATTATACTCTGAGTGCACCCCATACATCTGCTCTCCAATTATTAAACGGTGCTCCATGTTTCGTGCAGTCACACCTGCATATCCTGCTCTCTTCCAAATGTTGTTAGCTGTCACCTATAGCTAATGTCATTCCTGATGTCATTCTTTTAAACTCATAAATCCATTTCCTGCACCTGAAGTCAAACTAGATAATTTGCATTTCAAATTATCCTTGTCCATTTGTGGCTACGGAATACATAGTGGTCATCCTCCCCTTTTCTATAATAATAAGAATTGAGAAAACCATGATCCATAATCATGCCCACCTACACTTCATGCCTTCCAGGTTTGGCTAGTCTTGCCCATTTTTCTCCGTCCTGGTAGTAACCTTAATCTGCTTACATAAGGCAGGGATACATCCCCTGCACTGTGCAATGGTGCTGGTGGTCGCTCAGTGTATATGTCGGTTGTGATGTTTTTTCTTTAGGGTCCTCAAAGTCTGACCTTTTTACCCCTTTCTCTACACTCAAATCTTTCGAGAAACCACCTGCGCCATCTCCTCGTGCTTTCTCGCTTTCTTCCCTTTCTTCATCTGACATCATTATGCCCCAGCTTGTATGACTTTCATCCCTGTACACATCCTCAATATCTAGTCTACCTAAAGACAGCCCTCTATGCTTATCTGTTAATGCGTCACCTGACCTTCCTCTTGTTTCCCTCGATAAAGATCCTTTAACATCCTCTTGGGTTTTATTACCCTTGTTATCTCTCATTTGCCTATATAAATCCCCAGTCCTCTTCCCTAGATGTTTTGTTTCATGCTTGTCAACCCATGTCTGTATTCTTGGTATCCCTTGCAAGCTCCCTAGAGGGCTGTAGTTACCCTGTCTCTTCCTCAGATTGTTCTCGTGCTTCAATCAGCACTATACGTCTATAAAATATATAATGTATATCGTCATCCTTTAGTCCTATACTTCTATTCATCTCATCTTCCCTTTGTCACAGTTTATTAGGCGGTCACACTCAACTCAGGGAGTTCCTTATCCCCTAACCCCTAAGCTAGGTGGCGCAAAATAAAGCACCTTAACAAGTCAAATTTGGTGAGGCCTTCTACCTGTCTCACACCCATCCCAACAAATACCCAGTGTCACCAATGGACTAGGAACCAGGCCAGTGTATAGTAAGAATCTATATTTAAGGTTTTACAAAGAAGACCAGCAGCCAATAATAGCCACCAATGCTGTAGCAACAGCCAATATCACAACTCCCTAGTAATTCTGTTATTAAATCAGAGGTAACATTTCAAAACATGCAGTCACAACTTACAACAAATTTTATTTCAATTTAACCAATAGGAAACATGCACAATATATTGGAAAATAGTTTTGCAACACTTGTTCAAAGGACAGGCAGTGCTTTGGGATTCTGATTTGGGAGGCAAAGGAATCAATGGGAAATTTCGTTTTTTGACTTTCATTTGAAAGGCACAGTGGGGACAAGCAACTCAAATGGGGAAATCATTTTTTCAACACACATTCAAATGAGAAGCAATGCTTGGTAATTCTGGTTTGGGATTCAAGGGAATACATGGGAAATGTTGTTTTTGCAACACACATACACATGAGATGTAAGGCTTTGTAATTCTGACATTGGAATCACTGGGAATAAATAGGAAGTTTGGTTTTGTACCCTCTACATTCACTTGAAAGGAAGCGTTTAGGATTACCTATTTTGGGATTATGGCCACCCACCTTCGGGACAGGAGTCAAGGGTTTCAGAAGGACAGTCACCCAAGTCTTTATGGTCTATACCGGCTCTACCACACTGGGCATGAACGTTGTTAGTTTTGAAGTCTAACAATACTAATTTCACGATTTTCTGTACGGGAATTAATTGAATTAACTTCAATTAAAGCTGTTAAGGATTTACACAGCTTCAGCAATTTAATGGAAAGGATTAAGGCGGGCTGTTCCCAACACAATGCAATTGAAATGGATAGGGTGATTTTCTATAGTAGAATTCATTTGAATTCAATTGAATACAATGTGCCAAGGGCCTACCCAGGTTCACCCCCCACCCACAAATGGAAAGGGATAAGTCAGGTAGCTCCCAACACAATTGATGGCTTTTGGATTGGTCTACTTACATGGGAGGCGTTGGTCAGGGAAAACAGCAGAGCTCCTTCGAGGACAGCGCAGATCTGGTTAAGGGCTTTCAGTCCAGGACTTTCTCCTGCACCCGGACTCCTCTGATGGGGTCCCAGCTAGCTTCTAGATTTCTCTGTAACTGTCTCCAATGCAAGGATTGAGACCTCTCTGCTAGTTTTTCCTCGCAAGAATCCATCAGCAGGCTATCTCCTGGAATAAAAGGAAAAAGCCCTCTTCTGATGCAAACATGCCCTCTTATAGGGCTGATGACACGCCAACATTGTCATAATTCCCAGGGTAAGGATTGGGCCGCACTCTTCCTTCATCTCCCACCAACACACCCAGTGGCTGCTGATAGGACCAGAAGTTGGGAGATATGAATGATCTAGGTTGCTGGAGGAGAAAGATTTGTCATCCCAAAGTGACATGTGGGTTTTACATTTTGTATTCTGAAAAATCTCACAATGTGGCAACTACCTTAGTCTTTCAGACAACCACATGAATACATATATTTTTTGTTCTATATTTTTTGGCGAGTAGGATAATACTAATTTTCTTTCAGCACGCCCTACCTGGGCAGAGCTACAATTTTTTGTGGTTTCGGATGCGCCTAAATAGTTACAACTCTGACACAAACATTAATTTCACCGTCAATTAGTCTATCAATATTTCACTTCCTCAGATTTATGAAAATGCCAGAATCATACTATTTATCATAACTTTTATCCTAACTGGCTTTTTATCCCCTTGAAAATGAAGCGGGGTGAGCCCACTGGGACACATGATGCTCTTTTTATTTAGGAAAATGTGTTCAATGTTTAATCAATGGCACTGAATGCTCTGAGAGGTAGTTTTGTTTCTCCTCCAAGTTTCCATTTCTCCTGTAGCATGTGACCAGCCATCTGCTCGGCCAATGTTTATCTTACCCTTTCCCCCTGAGCTTCAAAGGGTCTTTGTTCAGAGTTAATGCACATTTTATGTGAAACCTGACCATGAAGCTCATTTCTGTTTTTCATGTTATCTGTAAATCCCAGAATTTTAATCTACTTCTTTGGATATCTTAGTATTTAAATCGACAACCAGACCTGTCAGAGTTTCAGCTCAGAGAGAAAAACAAGTTGCAGTTCACAATTCTGAAAGACTAGGATATTGCATTTACCCACCATGTACATGTAACTTTCAATACTGCACCATTTCTGTCACACTGGGACTATCGTTTTACCCCACAAACCCCCCTTCCCTGATTCTTTGATTCAGGAGATTCAGAGAAAAGAGCAAGAGGAGAGTGTATTTTTTTTTTCCTTTTGGCTTTGGTTCATGCCATGAATGTCCTCGTCCGGGCACGCCTGCTCTTTTTCCAATCCTGAGGGAGTGGTGCTCTGGTCTGCACTCCACTCTTTTTGGATTTTGGGGTTTTGGTCCTGGACCCCTCCCTTTTTGGAAACTCCAGCCTCCCCTTGGGAAGGAAAGGAGTTATTGAATCTGCGGAGAGTAAAAGAGACTAAGTATTTTATACAGTACATCTTTCCCCGGTAAATACGGATACAACTTGAACAACAAAAAAACTGTTCATACATTGCAACCAAATGTTAACATTGATTTCACTTGACATATACAATATGACATTATCTTTCTCCAATATTGGTACATTCCTCAAGTATGAATTGTTTTACTCCCTGTAAATGTGTGATATTCTCCATCCGGATTTCCCTATTTTTCTTTTATTCCTCAGATGGTTCCTGGGCTTTACCCTCACTGGGTCTTATAATCAGTCATGAAGTCTGTCTGGGGCGACAGCTCTTCAACTGATTGATATGGACCCATTTCTCTTCCGTATGCCGTATGTTCCCCTTTGAGGATACAGATCTTCTAGGCGACAGCTGAGATTTTATCAAAAGTTTCAAAGGCACCGCGCCAAGAAGGAAGGAACTTCCTCTCCTTGGTCTGGTTCCTTTGGAAATTGTATAGCTAAACCCTGTCTCCTACTTCGTACTCCAACTTGTTCATTTTCTTATTCGTAGCAGGCTTTAATTCCTCCTGCCGACCTTTCTAAATTGCGCTGAGTGTAAGCAAAAGCGTGCTGAAGGTGTTTTCATAAAATTTCAATGTACTCATGTGTCGGGTGGACGCGTTGATCAGAGCCTGCTCTTGAGTTCTGTAGAACAGATGCTGAGGTAGCACCATTTTTCGTCCCGTCTTGAGCTCAAATTGAGACATTCTTGTTGCAGAAGTGTGTGTAGATCTCATGGCTATTAGGACAAGCTGTAATCGGATGTCCCAATTTGGTCCAGAGTCCACCACAAACTTATTCAAAATGCCCACAATTGTTTGATTGTACCTCTCAATTCCTCCAATCGGGGCTGGGTGATAGGCAATGTGGAGTTTCCTCTTCACACCTAATATCAACCACATCGTGGTCATCATCTTGCTGGTAAAATGACTTCCTCTGTCCGACTCAATCCTTTGGGGAAGGCCGAAATGAGAGATGTGTTTGATTATTAGTGCAGCAGCATTCTCTCCCTTACAATTCGGGGCCGGAAGACATTCTACCCACTTGGTAAACAAGCATGTCAGGGTCAACATGTACTTGTTTCCTCTAGAGGAGCAAATCACTGGCCCGAAGAATTTAACTTGCAAATCCAACCAAGGCAGTGCCCTTCCCCTTTTCTGTAGGGGAGCTCTGTCTGTGAGAGAACTCGGCTGAAACTGAGCACACACAAGACACGCCTTTAAGTAGATGTCAAGGTCCTGGCCCATGTGTGGCCAATATGCAACCTCGCGCAAGATTTCTAAGGTTGTGTAAACCCCCCTTGATGGGCAGTGTCTGCAGCATCGGCATGAATTAACATTAGGCATTGGAATGAGGTAGGTACCACCCACTGGTCACATCCAGATATGGATCTCCATACCAACAAACTGTCTTGGATTTGAAACATTTTGGAATACTTCAACATCCGGAGATCCTCCTTCCAGATATAATCGGATTCTGTCAGAGGAAAATTCACGGGTCTTCAATATCTTAATAACATTTCCCAATAATTGGGTCCTCATTTTGTGCAGTAGTCAAATCTTCTTGTTTTGCCCATATCTGACCTCCAAATGAAAGCCTTGTATGGACAGAATGCAGGAAGTAATTCTGGAATTTCTCAACTTCCCTTTTCAGATTTGGTCACTTTGGAGATATTGCAGGGGTAGATGAGGAGTCTCCAAGATGATGTGTTCTCCCTGGATGAATGGGTGGTAATTCTTCAATGCCCACAAGATTGCCTGGACTGCCTTTTCACAATCATTGAATTTTTCCTTCACCAAGGACAAAGTCTTGCTCGCATACAAGATTATTTTGTTGACCTTGTTGTGCTTTTGGTATTATACTGCCATTAAGCAAGTATCTGAGAACCCTGTCTCCAGGAGGAATTCCTTGTTCTTTATGGGGTAAGACAAAAAAGGGGCTTGGAAAAGGCTCCTCTAAGTGTTTTACTGCCTTGGATTGTTCTGGACCCCATTCCCACTTGACCCCAGCCTTTAATAAATTGGCCATGGGTTGTTTGACCACTGTGTAGTCTTCAATGAACTATCTACTATAATTAGTGAGTCCAAAAAGGCTTCTAAGTTCTTGCAGAGTAGTATGGTCTTTCAATTTCAATAATGCTTCCACCTTTTTCACCTCGGGACTGAGAGGCTCAGGGGTGATTCCATGCCCAAATAAGTTCACACAGGTCTTACACCATTGTCCCTTCTGAAAGGACAGTTTTGCTCTGGTTTTCTGCAACTGCGTCAGAACATAGCGTATTTCAGCTATGTATTCTTCCACAGTTGAGCTCTTGATTAAGACATCTACATAAGCCAGGTTTCCCCTTTGCCCAAGTCGGGCATGGCCTTATGCAGGAAGATATTACATTCATTGCCAGATTTTATGTATCCAAAGGGAGTTTGGGTCCACGGGTATTGTTGCCCAGCAAATGTAAAGGCAGGCTTGTACTGGTCTTCCCTACTCACGAATACTGTCCAGTAACCATTGATCAGGTCAATGGCGGTATACACCTTTCACCCTTGGATCTGGGCCAGTCCCTGATGTAGAGAAGGGGCCATCTTGACACGTGTACCCATTTATTTAACTCCCTAAAGTCTGCACAAAGTCTCTATTGGCCACTAGGTTTGAGTATTCTCAGTACCAGGTTGTCAAAGGTAGTGTGGATTGGAGGAATTATCCCATAGGATCATACTTTTTTTTATAATCTCTTTGAGTGACTCCATAGACATGAGAGGCAACTGGTATTGCTTCACAAATACTGGAGCCATCTAAGGGTCCATAGGTAGGGTGGTTGAATGTATCTCTGCGCGTCCACAATCATAAGAATCCACTTCAAAGATATCCTGAAAATCAAAAAACACCTGTTTCAGCTTTTCAGCTTCTACTTTTGCTCCTCGGTCTCACAGGCATCAGCGAGATTGATTAATTCTTTGACCATCTGCTTAAAACTTGGAAAGACCTTGGGCTTGGCAATTTTGGCGTTATCCTGCAGTTGGGTGGAGAGATATTGTGTTATATGTTGGCCTGGACGTTAGGTTTCAAGGATGGGAGGTAGTTACTGTTAACTCGGAATACCACCTCACCCTTCCTGATGTCACAGGTCACCTCTTCCACACCATAACGGCAGGAAGAGTACACCAAGAAATTCCCCCCTTGCCTGGTGAAAATACTTACTGGAGGGATATCATCATTAAAATTGTAGCAGTCATTTGGAATTGGTCCTATGATCTCATTACCTAAATCAATAGAATAATGTTGGGCATCAACCGCCATTCCAATTAAGTTGTCTGCGCCCAAAGTTATACATCGAGGGTCGCTGTTATCCACCAATATTCGAATGGTGTCATGTTCTAGGTCAACTAGAGGTGTCAGATGTAAATAAAAACCTTGATAATTCAGATTTATATAGGCATCCTTATTTTTGATGTCCTGTCCTCGCATAATATTTAGGGGAATTGTAAATTGGCGCACCTGTCCTGGGATGGTAACCTATTCTCTCACTTGAACTTCAACCACATACGGCAGCAATTCAGCTGACCAAAATGCTTTCTCAGTGTTGTCAAAACCCATGGGGTTACCCCCCAGTCGGGACCAGACCGTGTGATTAATTAGGTCAAAATTAATTGCAAATCGATTTGGAATGTCACTGCCTAAGTAAAAGGCAGAGGGGACATCTCTCACAACCCTAAAAATATGTTTTATAATTTTGTCACCAATGGACCTATTTAGCATGCACCTGATGGGCAGTAGAGTGGGAATGGTCTGATCTTTTGGGAGGTTCCTGAATAGTGCTTCGCTGAGGAAGCTTCTGTTATTCAGGCATACTCGGACGAGAACAGGCTCCGCCCCCTCATTAACCTGAATGGGGAAATACAGCTGTTCACCATTTATCTCGATGTCGGTTAAACTTTAAGCTGGATTTTCATCATCTCTTTTAATGGGATTTGGGTTTTCTTCTGATTGTGGATTGGTATAAAATGTCAGTAGTTCCTTCCAGTGTGGAATGCCACTTAAAACTGGGAGGGAGGCTGATATTTTCAAAAATGGAGAAGGGTTCCCATCACCAGTTTGTTCTCCTACAGAGATGACAGTGATGTCTGGGACTTGATTGCTCCTAAAATGGAATCCGATTTTGTTGGACCGCTGTTCAATCATGTGGCATGCACCGTTAAAACTCACATAGTTTGTGCTTTGTTTTAATTTGATTGGCTGGTTAGTCGGAGTCCAGAGGACCTTGTTCACGCACTCAATCGGGGCGATAACCTCAAAAGGAGCTAATTCCCCAGTAGACAAGATGTGCCCTCTAGAGTGATGACTATTACCGGGTGTTTCACCCTTTGTTGCCCAATTTTTATCTCCAGATCCGCAGTCCCTTCAACGGAAATATCATTCCCATTGAAGTTTTGGAGTTGTCCAGGAAGAGGTGTGAGGGGAATTTGTTGACTCTCTCCACTTCCTGAATTCAGTTTGTCAAATACCTTTTTGGACAGGAGGGTGGCTTGGGATCCAGTATCCACCAGTGCTGATAATGCACATTGACCCTGTACCTTGACGGAAATATAAAATCTTTCTTCTCTCTCCTCAAGGCTGCAAAGAAAGTGTGCATCCTGTGCCAGCTTGGCTGTTCACATTTTTATATTGAATTCCGACACTGTGATCTTTGCCAGTGTTCTGTGTCTGACTCTGCATACCTGTAAAAAAGATTTTGCACCCAGAAAAAAGTGGGATTGGGAAGTCCCTTTTTCCCCTGATTCTTTGCTGTCCCCCTTTTCCTGGAGACAGTTACATTGTTGGGGTTTAAGTATGTGTTGTTCTGGGTCAGTCTCCATACCTAGTCTAAATCAGGTTCTTTTGGGACCCATTTTCCCTTAGGAGGGATCCCTCCATCCTTCAAAGAGAAGATTTTCTTCCCTGAATCCTCCAGGAATTCTTCTCCTTCAAAAGGAATGATGCAAACTTCCGCCACAAAGAGGGGTTATCTTTTGCTTTCGATTTCTCCTACTTACCCTCTGTTCCCTAGGTTCCAGCTTTTCGGGGGTAGAAGATTTATATTTCGGTTCAGAGGTTTCCAGGGGTTTTGTTCCAGTAGGAAAGGAAGTTCTAGGGCTTTGCAGCTCTCTTCCCCTGTTCCCCCTGTTCTGGTACCTGTTGGTTGTTGGAGGTTTCTTCCTGTCAATGCTGCGTGGCACCAGACTCGGGTGTCAGGTTATTCTGGCCAGCAATTTTCAGTGGAGGGTACTGCTGAGCCCTCAAAATGCAACCCAGGTTAATTTTTGGAATGTCACTCAAATTGTGACTTTTTTTCTGGTTGGTAGGGAGGTCTTGATTCATAGCTTCGCTGCTCCCGGAAAGGAGCAGCGAGGTTTCACAGGGCAGTACCTACCTGATTGGACCCCCTTGTGCCAGGGGAGTCCATATATACCCCAGGATGGATCTGTTACCATTGTATCTGGGACTGATATATGTGGCAGGGTCAGATGGAGTGTTGGTGTGGTACCCAGCCTGGCTACCACCCGATTGGGTTGGATCTGAGGGTCTTCTCTGCCTCTAATTCTGCTTGTTGGTGTTAGTGGGAGGAATATTTTTAGGCCCCCAGTTTCCAATATGGGAATATTTTTTACCTGCGCTACCTTTGCAGCAGCGGATGTGTTTGATGGTTTAGGGATTTTAGGGTTGTTTTTGTTTTCAGGGGGCTTTTGGGCCTAATAGATCAGGGTGGCCTGTTCTGTCTAGGGTCCTACGGCCATGGACATCCCTTACTAGTTGGGTCATAATGTATTTCAGGAGCGCATGGAAGTACGTGTTGATGAACACCAGGCTGTTGGTGTTCACCCACCTAGAGGTCTGTGCAAATGCTCACTTCCGCTCTTGAACAAACTTTTGAGGTGCTTGGTCTTCCCTACACTGCAGGTTGTAGGCCACCTTGAGGGACACCTGAGGGTTTCTGTGAATGGAGAAATGTTTCAAGATGGCCACCTTGTAGGTGTGCCATTTCTGGTGCTCTTGGTCCTCCGGCCTTATAAAGAAGATTTAGTATTCAGGGGAAAATGTCCATTTGACAAACTCCATGGAGTCTCTGTCTTTCTTATTACCAAATTAAGTAATCATTTGGTCACAAAGCTATGGATGCTCCCATGCTGAAAATATAGCGTTCTTATGGTAGAGAGTCATAAAGCTCTTGATGGCCTTCATCTGCCTAATTGGGTCTTTCACAAGAGCCCTCTTTTGTTTGGCAGACTTTCTTTTCTGCTGCACCTGAGTACACGCACCCTCGGACTCAGAGCTGCTGCTATTGGTGGTCCACTCCATCCTCGAGGTGCTCCCTACCTCTATGAGACTGGGAATCCCTTCCAGAATGAAGGGGTCTGGTCTCTTCTCCCAAGTGGTGCTGTGGGCTCTCAGGGTCATTTCCCTTGAACTCCCCTTTTCACATGGGGAAGTACTCATCCTTCTCATCCCTCCTTCTGGGCATGGTGGGGAATTCCTCCCACCTCCCTGAATATGTGAAGGTTTTTAAAATACTCTTGAGGCCTGGACTCTGGTTCTTCTCTGTCTGAAAAACGGACCAGCTGGTCCCTTTGTAACTTCATTTTCTGCCAGTCCAACTGCCTGATCTTTTCATCATAGGAGCCCTCCTGGTCAGGGGAGCATGCCAGGGTATTTTTAAATTCCCAGAGCCCACTGGTCCAGCCACCTTCCCTTCTACTGGGTAAAGATGAATATTCATCAATATCCAATAAGGACTGGCCTTCTGGCTCAATGTGACCGTGCCTGGGTGAGTCTGGCTGCCTCATGTTTCCCTGTTCTTGAAACTGGCAGTTATGAAGTCAGCTGCACCCCGTACATATGAAGTGGTGAGTTGGCTTGAGGTTCATGGTAGAGAGGCCATCACTCTGGGATTGGAGGGTGCTTTTCCATACACTGACTGGCCGGGGTGCCTTAAAGCCTGTTTGTATCTATTTCATTTTCCAACCTCTCACATTTGTTTTTCTCAGTTCCTATCTCTTGGTGATATACAGAGACATGAGTTCAATTCTTGAGTGGCTTCTAGCACTTTATTTTGTGCCATTAACTGGTCGCTTAGTCTCTTGTTCTCTTCACAACGGAACTCATTTTCCTTCTGTGAGGCTTGTATTGTCTGTGCATATTCAGACCGCTTCTTTTTCAGGAGACTAATCTTCTGCCCTTGTGCAATTTCGGCCTACGTTGCTGCTCTATCCTGCAATTACTGCATTGAAGGGTTGGCCCATTCATGAGATGGATGGAAAGTTGAAGATTTTCCTCCAGCTTTTTGCTGGAGGTTAAAATCTTAACTTTCCGCCCATTTTCGGTGCTAATAGAGCCAAAAACCCCATTGGGTCCAAAGGAGACTTGCTGACATAACACTACTCGTGATCCAGCACTAAAAGAGCGAGCAGCTGCTGCAATTGTAATTGTAATGGTTGATTTGTAAAGCACTTATTGAGCTTGCTAAAATGATTCTGTACAATAATTACTTTAGATTTGAAAGAAAATATTATTTACAGATATCTGGAACTTCAATGGGTTCAGCCATGGCCCCAGTATATGCGAACACTTTTATGTTTTATTTTGAGGCTCAAAACATACTAGAGAATCCAAGATGGTCAGACAAATTGCTGATGTGGCGACGTTACATAGATGATGTCTTTGCAATATGGAAAGGTACGAAAGAACAATTGGCAGAATTTTTGGAGTATTTGAACACTCGCAACAACCGCATCAAGTTCACTCTTGAGATTGGAACACCATCCGTACATTTTTTGGACACAAATATCTATCCAGAAAATGGTAAATTGCAAACAGCAACTTACAGAAAACCCACGGATGTTAACAACCCCTTATTTGTTACAAGTCATCATCTGGAACATCTGAAAAGAAACTTACCTCCGAGTCAATTGCAAAGGATTAAACGCATTGTCTCTAATGAAGCAGGATATGAGGAAGCTGCAAAAGAGCAATTGACACGGTATGAAGAGAGAAGTTTTCCACAACCAATATTGACAGAAGCCAAAGAAAGATGTTGCACACTAAAAAGGCCTGAACTCTTAACTCAAAAGAACAAACAAGATAAAGATAATCCTCCATTGATATATTTATCACAGTACTCTACAAGCAGCGCACAGGTTAAGAGAGCGTTACATAAAAATTGGAAAATCACCAGGTTAGACCCACAACTCAGTACTTTGTTCCCGAACCCACCTCTAATGGCTTATAACAGAGGGAGGAACCTACGGGACTCACTAGTCAAAGCAGAGCGAACGACTACAACACAACAAAGGCTATTAACAAAATCCAAGAAACAGACATTTCCCTGTTTAAACTGCAGCCAATGCAACTATGTCCAGAAAGGTCAAACAATCCTACACAAGCCAAAAAAAAAAAACTCTACAACACTATGCAACCTGTGAAAACAAATGTGTGGTATATGGATTAATTTGCCCCTGTGGCAAGTATTATGTTGGTCAAACATTGAGGCGAGTGAAAGATCGCATATCTGAACATAAGTCAAACATTAGAACTGGCAATATAAAATCACCAGTCATGAGACACTTTCGAGATCACCATAACACAATTTCACAATTGAGATTTGTGGTCCTAGAGACCGTTACACGACCAGCGAGAGGGGGTAACTTACAACAAATACTGTCTCGCAGAGAGATGTTTTGGATGCATAGGTTGGATGCCCTAGAACCTAGAGGCATGAATTAAGAGTACTCTTTGAATATGTTTTTGTCAATAAATGACAATATGTAAATATCAATATGTATAGACCACTACATACTTAGAACTGTTCAAAACTGTTGAAATGTGGATATATATATATATACGAAGATCCCAGCGAGAATTATATTAGGACAACCTGAATTATGTTGTTTTGACTATGGGATAATGGAAAGAGCATTTGAATATAACGAAATAGCCCTTACAATCAGAGGCACTACATTTCCCAGAATTCTGTGTAGTAACGCGATTCAGATTACATGACTCATTTAATTAAGCAATAAAGCAGTGAAAATTCTGTGTATTTTAATGAATAATATCACTTGTCCATTTAACATGACACTCATTAGTGAATTGTTTCGAGTAGAATAGAATTTAGCAATTTAAATCTATGACATGGGCACATAATCTCTTTTGCAACAATTCACACAGAGAAACTACGATTCCCATAACCCCGTGTAATCATGTGATCAACATCACATGACTACTTTAGGAACTAAAAAGGCGACTACCGCACGACACTTCACATAGAGAAACTACCATTCCCAAAACCCGTGGAGACATGTGATCAACATCACATGACTACTTTAGGAACCATGCACGATTGAATTGCTTTTCACTGACGGGAATTGGAAAGAAGTACCAACGGCTAGTGGACGTAGAAGCAGAGGTAAGCTTTGTTCATACAACATTAACAAGATAGCGAATAACATCTAGAGATTATTACTTACTGACACATATTGTAATTCCTTAGATAATCGAATACAAAAAGATAAGTTATTTTCAAAACTTGGACAACGTGATGTTAAATCCAATGAAAGAACAGATCCAGACACGAGAAGAACATTGACTGTACCAGATAGAGCACACTCACGAATCGGTGAGTGTATAGAACAGTCAATTCACATAAATGGTGATAATATATTAAGTTTAACACTTAGAAAATAAGATATATATATATATATATATATATATATATATCAAATTTATCTACCTTTATAGGACAAGATTTTGCACGACCAAGCGTCTGGATATCTGAATTCCCTTGTTACGTGCTGTATCATCATACAGGTACTTACAACATCTTACCTGACTAACAGTAGAACTCCCACTGAGCTACACAATACTAATATTTATTAATATTATCCACAGATTCTCAGAGAATTGTGCCACAAGATGATGTTTCCATTACCCCACAGACAAATGATCTTTTTGAAGACACACAAGACAATTTAGTTGACAAATACAATCATGTCTGTATTAAATGTAAAATAGGCAGCCATTGAATTGCTAAAATATTTGTCAAAAATTCCTTTGTCAAAAGAAACTTAAATTTTTCTGTTTAAAGCATTCTCACAGAAAATATTCTGTTAAAAATATAATGTATTGCTCCTGAAGAAGAGAGGTTCACTCTCGAAACGCGTAGAGCTCATGATTAATATAATCTGATACTATTGAGTGAATTGAACTCCTATTTTGATTTTTTGATTACAAATATTCTTGATTGTATGTATCCTTGAATGTTTTGACAACAATTGTCATAACAAAATTGGTTATCTAAAGACATAACCGATTTGAATTACTCAAGCTATTTAAATATTGTTTGGAATTTTGATTTCCAATACCAATTGGTGTGCAGGGGACGGGAGTTCCTATTTAACAATAGGAACTTTGTTTGTTTCAATGATTTGTAAAGCACTTATACACAAGTGAAGTGCTTCAAAGTGCTTTAAGGAGGGAAGGGAACACAGGGATATTGTCTCAATCATTCTTAGGCCTTGAAGTTTCTGAATGATCTAAAAGCAATAACTAGCATACTAGGCCAGGGCATTTCTACTAGTTTAAGTGTGTGTGACAAAGAGTGGAGGGGAAGTAGAGGGGGTGGCATATGCATGCAGGAACAGACAGATAGGTATAGAAGGATATGACAGACAAAGATGCTAAGCCTAGTGCATACAGGTCGTGCAAGTGTGCAGACAGAAGTGCAAGGGAGGGGGACAAGTGTGTCCAGACCAGCAGGTGCCAGGATTAAGTGCAGAGTGGGTGCCACTCTCATGGAACATATTCTGAGTGCAGCAACGCAAGGCAGAGTGCGGAGACCCGGAGGCAAGAGCAAGACTGGTGGGGAAGCCCGGGACCTGTGATGTTCAGGAGGTGTACCAGAGGACCAGTCAGCTGACTCAACAGGTTGGGGATGAGAACAAATGAGGGAAACAAAAGAGAAGAGAAGGAGCTTAGCAAGGGAGAGGGTGAGTAAAAGAGGAAGAGAAGAGAAATGTTTTGTGGAGTTTCCAGAACTTAAGGAGGTCCGGCTCAAGGCGGAAAGAAGCAGGCAGGCTGTTCCAGGAGGCACCTGCAGAGGATAAGGATCTACCTCCATACCTCTGTTTGGAAAAGTGGCTCACCCATAGGGAGTTGGAGGAGGCTGAGTGGAGGACTCTGGAAGGAGAGTATTTAGGAAAAGAGCGTTGAAGGTAGTAAGGACCCCACCCCCAGAAAGCCTTATGGACTATGCATAGGAACTTGAATTTGATCCTTGCAGCCACGGGGAGCCAGTGAAGGGATTCCAGCGCCAGAGAGATGTGGTCCATGGGCTTGAAGTCAAGTATAAGTCTTGATGTTCTGTTCTGGTCAAAGAATAGAGGTGGGAAGATTGAGAAAGACTGTTGCAGTAGTCCAGTCTGAAGAGAACCAGGGCTCTGGAGAATGTGAGCCTCTGGGGGAAGGTGAGAAAAGGTACAATACCTCTGAGTCGAAGATGACTCCCATGAGGCCCATAGTGACCTACGTATACAAATCTTACACTTTCAAAAAAACTAAGTGTGGCAAATACTGCTGATGTCAATATAAAAACATAAATACTATACCAAATGTCCCTAGACCAGTTTGCCAAAAAAGACAAGTAAATAGCTTGCTGTCTTCAGTTAGGCACAGTGTAAATGGCAAATCCCCTAAAAGCAAAACAACATTAAAAACAACAAAGCATCCAAGTACATAAATGATTACAATGCAATCATTGCCCACTTGTGGAATGCAAATATAGACATACAATACATTGCAGACAATTCCACTGCAGTTGCAAGATAAGCCACAGGTGAGAAAACAGATCTGAAAGACCTTGGGGATGACATATCATCACACAAAACACTAATCACAAACATTGTACAGTTTTGCTATAAAACGCTCTCCCATACGGAATGCGGGTTCTACAAAGCTGCAGACCGTTGAACAGGTACACCCTAATATGGGAAATCCGAAAACATGTCTGGCTAAACCTTGGTCCAGCTTCATCACGAAAAAGAGTACTAAAATCCTACCCAGAGATGGGAACAATTGCCGCAAATCATCCCAACAGTCAGGATATTTTATTAAACAATTTAAATGACACATAATATCCAAACAGAATTACTGCTTTGGAAAACATGTGCCTGTACGACATAGCCCAAAACTACTCCTACAAAAACAATGTCACACCAGATGAGACAACTGGCAAATATTCAGTCTCAACTTGTGAAGGAAGTCTAGCAAAACTTGCTAAACCCAGCCTAATTAATTGTATAAAGTTATCATTTAAATCCTGACAACATAGAGAACTGTATTATATGCCCGTACTACAACCTTTTAAACCTTGGAGAAAAGAAGAACAATTATTAGACCACCATGATTCATTTGATGCTGCATTCATATCAAATGAAAGCAGTATAACAAATGCCAATTATAAACAATACAAACAAATGTTGGACAATGAACTCCAGCAAGAGGAAGAAATTGAAGCTCTACTAGATAAAGACACTCCTGAAGGTAGTCAACCTTCTCTAACAGGAATCCAAGAACCACTTTTAGAACCACTAAATGAAGCGGAAATAGCTCGACTGATGTAGAAAATGCCATGCATCAATCTAAACAATCTGAACTTCACAAATCACAGCTAAATGATAAACAACTCACCATTAATTTAGAAGTCACTGAAAAAATTGAACATGGTTTTAAACATGAAACTAAAACATGTAGCTGTAAAAATGATAAACCTCTGCTCTTGTATGTAAGTGGGAAAGCTGATTCTGGCAAAACGTTATTCACTGAAATAATCAGTAAATGTCTACAAGATTTAAACAACAACCTTTCAGCTGTTGTAACAGCCCCGACAAGTTTAGCTGCTTACAACATAGGAGGTATAACTTTACAGCAATTAATTCTCCTCCCAGTAGAACAACACCAGTAAAAAGGTCAACCTATTTTCAAAACATTAGGACACAAACAATGCCGTAACAAACACGGCAGCAATGGAAATGTACATCTCTGGCAACATTTTTGCTACAGAGAACTAACTCAAAACATGCGTCAGTCTGCAGAGATCACATATGCTAACATTTTAATAGCATTAGAAATGGTCTGCTTAATGAAGATGCACAATCCACATTAAAAACTAGATTCATCCATGAATTATATGGGCAAAACACATCTGCCCCTGATGTCAAGGAACATTGAAATCAACAAAATATAAAATGCATGCCCTTAAAGGCAACCCTTGCAATCTGTACTCAATTCAATGATACAATGGTGAAAAAATAAATGCAACCCATACTGCATATCACTTCCACAAACAAACTAGAAGTACACTCCATGACACTCCCTATGTGTCAAAAAGAAACAGAACGACTAAATAGCTTACCAAAATGCATGCCCAACACAGCTAAAATTAGAAAAGGTATTAACTCTGTGTCTAAACTGCATAGTAATTCTAAAACCTAACCTTGATACCTTAATGTAGAACCATGTTTAGTGAATGGAGTGATTGGTACAGCTGGTGGCGTCCAAAACATATTCACATGACGACAGCATTCAATTTCTCAACATTCACTTTGACAAACTTGCAGAAGCTAAATAAATAGACCGCATAATAGCATGTTTCCTTCTTTTCAAAGACCTGTATGTATGCAGAGAACAATTCTCTTGATATCTTGCATATGTTGTCACTATACACAAATTCCAAGGTCTAACCCTATATCAAGCATAGATGGACATTGGCAGCACAGTCTTCAAAGAAGGTCATGTAGCACTTTCATTTCTTCTTACACTCAAAGTCAACGTTGACAATGCTGACATTCCTTGCATCCTAGAATACAACAGGCTATGTGTACTGTACAACCCATTTAGATATGTACCCTGTACCTCAAAATACAACTTTAAAAAGAAAAATTATATAAACAGAAACTATAGTAGATCTCTCAGCAATACTGAAAAAACTAAGAACTGCTGCTCCATCAAATAGTACAACCACAAAACTCTCCAGTCCAAAAAACTCCAGGTCCATCAGAAGACCGAGACAAATGTCTCTTCTCAAAAAACAACTGCAGGCCCATCAAAGGATACAGAGGCACAACTCTCTGTTCAATTTAAATTCAGTAACACAACTGGAGTAAATTGCTACCAATTGTTCACAGCATTCACTGAAACGGCTCGAAACAGTTGTGTTTGTAAATGCTCATCCTCATAGAAATACCAGAAATAATCCTGACAGCACTTACAGTGTCTCAGGTATAAGGCAATAATTGGACTTCTGTGCAGGAATGGTAAAATTCACCATAAACACGCAGGAAGATCCACAACAATTCTGAATGTACTTACTACAAGTCCTAGAAACCAATAACATCCCTATAAATGACATCTTCCAGATATCATACACGTGGAAACATACATGCACTCTGCAAACATGTTTCACAAGAGCACATCCCTAATGAATGATTTGTGTATGTATCTATACCAAATTCTGAATCCGTCCATTTCACCAGCTTCTGCAGTATGCAAATCATAGCATATTTTGCCCTTTTTGCAATTCAGACAATTGTTCCAGCATGCAAAGAAACTCACATGGCCAATATGTGATATTAATGCTTCTAAAGTACAACGCAGATGGTACCAAAAATAACTAAGCTTACTAGCTTCAGACACAGCCAAGTACATCTTGGCAAGAAATCCTTCACAACAGTGGGCATAATCTACTACAATGGTGCCACAACTGCTGCAGGCCACTATACTGCAAATGTCAAAAGGCAAGTGGTTGGTTTGAATGTACCAACACTTCCATTACTTCAAAACATAGGTTACCAGCACATCTAACAAATGCCTACTTAATATTTCTTCAACTCATATTGATTCACTAAAGTATTGTTACGCTCACCTGGCTCCCACAGAGGCGTCCATCTGAACTGGACAGCTGCGGTCTCCACCAATGTGACGCATAGGGCCGAGATAACGGACTGGACTGGCCCACCTACCTTCGTTTTCTTGGCCCGTAGGAATATTCGTCTGCAAATGGAGAAAGGGAATTAACCACCCACGGAATTGAGCATAAATTCCCCCCACCCCTGCTGTTCTCCCCACAGATCACCTTTGATGTCCCCTCTTATAGTCTCACCTGATGGTTTGAAAAGATGAGCTCTCCATCCTGCATTGAGCGCAGGGGCGGGTTGATAACCAGTTGCTTCACTGGCTCGAAGGAATTGGTGAGTTCCAGAACAATATTGACTCCGAAAAATATCTAGTTCGTAAGAGTTCAGATGTCTGACTTTCACTCTTGTCCGATTCCTTGCAGTTTGCAGCTTGACCCCAGTGAAGAGTTCCTTGTGGTAGCTGACGAAGTTCAGGTAAGGATTTGGCTTATCCTACACAGTTCAATAAAATAAGGCCAGAATGTAACCTGTGGCTTGCTCCTTTATTCAGGTGTGGAGAGAAAATATGAAGTTTGGGGAATAAAGCCTCCGGCGGTAAAATTAGGTAAGTCTATTGTGGAGAGAAGAGTTCCCCTTATTTGTCCCGTTGTCTCACCTTGTCGTCCTTTTGTTCCCCTTAAGGGCTGGGGTGCGGCGAGGATGCAATGGAGACTGCGCCGACCCGTGAAGAGGAATAGTACCCCCAGCGGTAATCAGGTAAGTCTATGGGGGTAGTTGCTATTGCCTCTGTTTATTTCCTTGGCTCACCTTTGCTGTTCTTGTGTTCCCCTTAGGTGCCAGAATGCGGCGGGAACGTGCAGAAGGATGTGGTGGATCGTGAGGATGCTTTGAAGGCCGGTGAGTTCAGCGCGGCGCTGCAGCAGGTGACGCGGCGCGCGTAAACGCTTCTTTCTTCCAGCTCGAAGGTGCGGTGGATCCGGAATTCAGGTAAGGATCGAAGGTTTGCTCTTATTCTAACCTTTTCTCCTTCTGTTCCTCCCTTTTTCTAGGAGCTGCAGACTCGAGGCGGGTGTGGCAGAAGACTGGATGCAGGCTTGCAGACACGGTGAGCGTTACGCTGCTGGATGCAGAATAACGCGAAGCGTGTGCTGCTCTTCGGGCGTGGTTTAAATAGGCTCCAAAGTAGTCCCAGGTAAGTATTCTTCCCCAGCCCCACCCGAGTAAAAAAATAGTCCCTAGGTAAAATAGCCCCTTCCAAGCCTCATTTGGCTTGGAGCTCTGTAGCATGGTCTGCACCAGGTATAGGTGCCAGGACCGCACCCAAACAGCCCCTAGCAGGGGCTTTTGGGCTTGCTCAAAACAACTTGATGCCTGCTTCTGGGGTTGCTGGACCTGGTCTGGTTCCCCGGGGGTAGGCATCATGACAAGTATAGCACAATACAATACTTTTTTGACCCTCATAAATAGTGCATTCCATGTCCTATGTTTGGTACAACATTTGTGTCTGATGTGCTGTTGTTGTATTGACATGAAATAGTCATTGGGGAAAAAAAATCCATTGTGGATAAAAAAAAAACTACTGTAATTACGTGCAGTTTTTGGCATTTACATAGTTTAAGAATGTACATGTTACAGAAAGCTTGTCTGTGGTTGCATGGATATATTATATGAGTGTAAGTGTGATAGGATGTTTGTTTGAAGACTGTTGTAATTAAGCGCATGTTTAAAGTAATTAGATATCTGGTGGTGTTGTAGGGAAGGCATGGTATCACAAGCAGAGACTGACACAATGGGCACAATTTGTAAAACCTTTATTTAAATGGTTGGGATTGGAAAAACCCCTGTTCTGCCCTATAACTAAGATTGGAGTAGTTTCGGCCATCAAATAATAAATAACGCAGTCCTAGTAGACTGTCAACACAAAATGGCCTATGCTAAAAAACATAATGCCTTCCCTATCTCTTGTACAAGAAGCCTGACAAGGAAAAATGTCAACAACAGGAAAAGTCATTGTTCAAAGGATAATGTGGTTGAACCAGCTCTCCTCCACACGTTAGGCCTCCCTGAGTAAGGTGATGTGTGTAGGTAGGATGACACACTCTGGTTCAGCTTTCCATACAATATACACAGTTCAAGAAGCCATGGATTGAGGCCCACCTGGCCTTCCACGCTCGAGACTTTCTCTTTCTTGCAAAATAATGCCTTATCCAAAAGGTCCCCCAAAGATCCCCCTCTGCCGGGCTCAGACCTTTCATCACACAGTTCTTTTGGGCTCAGATCGCCTATGATAAACTTCAACAAAACATGTTGCAAGGGGGGGATCCCTTCGCCAAGCTAATTTCACTTTGGGCCTCCCTCTGCGGGGCTCGGACCCCTTTCAGATGTCAAAGAATTTCAATTGTGTGTGGCTTATTTGGCAGACCAGTGCAAGACCATTTGATTCAAAGTTCACTGTGTTACTTTCACTCTTCCCTTCTCTAGGAATTAATCTTCTTCCTTTTACTTTCATTGTCCATTTGCTTTCTTGCTTCAAACAAAGTACCTTTCACTGAGACTTTCGAATGGGTTACTTCCTTTCATCGGATCACTCTGTTACTTAGTATAGCCGATTTTCCAGCTGTTCTGTACATCAAAGTTAATTCGCAGGCCCGCCCTTCTTCGCGACTCATCCACAAGCGTGCAGCCTTCACTTGTGACATGGTGTTGCTACTTTATTAACTTAAACACACACATTGATCTCTCAGGTCACTTGCCAACTCGCCGGCCGTGTGCACCTCTTTCTTATTTGTCTTTTTCCGATTTTCAAGTCAAGTTTAGTACTACAGGCGTGACCTCACTTCCCCAACTCTGCCGTTCACCCGGGTGGGTTGCTGGCGTCTTTGGAACACAGTGCAATCTTCACTTGTGGGATCTGGCCTTCGCCACGCATCTGTCACGGCCTGTCAGAGGCAACGGCCTCCAATAGGGAATCATTGGGGTTTTCGGCCTGCTGCTCTCGTCCCTTGCTCTGCCCGAGTAGGTGTGCCTTTGTCCCCAAAGTTCAGCTCATTCGCGTGTTCCGCCCTGCTCAGAGTCTCTCTTTGGTTTCTGCCATTTATTCACGTGAGGAGAGCCAATTGGCATCGGCTGTATGCACTTAGGATTAAGTGCATGACTTTGCCTGACCCGTTTAGCGGGACATGGCCTGTACGATGTATGCAAGTGAGTGTTGTTATTCTCAGTCATCCTCTTCCTCAGCCCAGTGTTTGTGTAAAGGGGGGGAGGTTGGGACCTCAGAGCATCCTAAAACATAGGATGGGTTTGATAAACAAAATAAGGTTGAATACCGTGTCTCGTCATCGTATATATTACGCTCACTCCCCGAAGACCCCTGACCCAGGTGGTCCTCCCACACTGGTCCACCCCCAGGATCTGGATCCAAAGACGATGGCCATGCCCTGATCACCTGAGAGAGAGATGCCCAGGAACTAGCAGGTGAGACACCCTCTAGTTTCTCACAGTGTATTCTAACTATATTGGAGTTTCAAGAACTTTTCTAGCAACAACTGTGATGGCATGTTTTAAGTGTATTATAATGAAAAGTATTTTTAAAGTAGTTAGATACCTGTTGGCATATTCTAACCGTATAGGATTTTAAAATTACTTTTGTAGCATTATGGATGTAGTTAGATACCTGTTGGTGTATTAATTAAGCTCTAGTCAAAGGAATTATTTCTGCAGCCTGGGCAGAGTTGTGAGGAATTCTCCTGCTTTCAATAATTGTGTCTACGGTGGTGATTGCATAGGCGGCGGTAAAAGTGCTGTCTGGGAGTTTGAAACAAGGACCATCACAAAATATTTCCCTGTCCGGGGATGGCAAGAGTGTGTCGCTTAAATCAATCCTCCCCTTGGTGTCTTGTTCAGTGACAATCATGGGTCATGTAATTATTACTGTCCTCGTTTAGAGGATGTAAAAGTTCAGCAGCTTTCAAAGAACAGTATCTCTGAATGTTGATGTGGTGTGCAAATAGAATAATCTTGTATTTTATGAGACAGGCAGATGTGAAATGCTGAGTTTGCATTCTATTCAGTAGTACATCTACCGAGTGAGGCACCATCACGGTTAAGGTGTGACCCAAATCCATGCCTTCACTTTGGCTTACTGAGGCCACAGCAGCGGCCGCAGCCTTGAGACATTTTGGCTAAGCGCATGCAACAGGGCCTAACGTGGAGGACAAATGGCTGCATGGCCTGTTCCTTCCACCATTTTCCTGTGTCAAAACAGCCAAAGCGCATCGTCTCTCTCATGCACATATAGGACAACATCTTTGCTATAATTTGGTGTGCCCAATACCGGTCTGGAACATACAGCAGTTTTGAGCAGATCAAAGGTGTCTGGACAATCTCTATCCCAAGGCAGAGGTAATGCTACATCTTATCTTGTCCATGTCAACAAAGGCTTAATCAAGAACGAAACATTTTGAATCCATTGCCTGCAATAGAAAGCCATTCCAATAAAAGCCCTAACTTCTTTCTGTGTATTTGGTACTTCCATATCAGAGATGCTTTGTATCCTTTCAGGTGCAAGGTGCCTTCCCTCCTCCTAAATAGGTGACCTCCTGTTGACGATACTGAAATTATTTTAAAGAGGCTTTATGACCCTTATCGGCTAGATACTTCAGTAACAAAATAGTAGCCTCTTTACAAACCTTTTCTGAATCTACAGCGATAAGCAAGTCATCAATGTATTGTACGAGTGTGCAAGAGGAAGGAAAATCAAGCATATCTAGTTGTTCCTTGAGGGCCCCACTATAAATGCTAGGACTCTGTGTACCTTTGCGGCATTTGTGTGAAACTAAAGGAACATCCTCCAAGGGAAAAAGCAAACAAATACCTGCTATCTGGGTGTATAGGGATGCTAAAAAATGCATTTTTCAAGTCAATGACTGAGAAATATGTAGCAGTTGCAGGAATCATAGTTAGAATTGTAGTGATGTCGGGAAAAATGGGAAACTAATCACTCGAAGACCAATAATAAAACAGTAGGGTAATGCATTGTCACCTTTCTTATAAACTGGCAAAATAGGGCTATTGCATGTGCTACCAGAGATTTCTTCTATTACACCTTGATGCATTAAATCAGAAACAATACACTTACGTGCATGCTCACCATCTACTGAAACTTTTTATTGTGGAATGCAAGGCAATGTAATACCGGTTTTCAAACAATGTGCACTGGTTCAACATCTAGAATTCCTACATCATTGTCATTTATCTCCCATAGATGTGTTGGTACCTGGTGCAACTCACTGGGTAATGGAAAAGCCATGAACTGTGAGGTGAAATTTTGGTTGGGTGATATTGTATGTAAATATGTGCTCTGTAACGTGCTTTGGATTAAGGCGCTATATAAATAACACATCATTATCATTATTATCATTATCATTATACTCCATCTGGAGAGCAGTAAATCACTGTGTGCAATTTTTTCAATAAATTCAATCCCAGCAGATTTTCACCACAATTGGTTGTCAATAAAAATGGACATGAGTCAGTGAAAAGTCCTAAAGAAATTGGCACCGGATTAAGAGACTGGGCTTACTACTGGGGTACCAGAGAACCCTACTGATACATTTTGTTGCCCTGACAGGGGAATATCTGGAACCTTTGAGTGGTCAATAGAGCATTTGTGAGCTTCTGTGTCCACCTGAAAAGTGTGTGCCCTATCCCCTACCTTCATCTCTATGTAGGGTCATTTCTGGTCTATGGGGATAGGAGTAGCTTCCGGATCCTGCTTCGGGCTATCCCAGCGTAACAAAATGTCATCAGATGTAAAATCTTCAGAAAAATGTGTGTAGCGTTGTAAAAAATGTTCGTACTCCTGCAATTCTGTTGCACATCTTGATTCTCTGTGTTGCTGCCATATTGCTGGTTCTCGGAAAACTGATTTCTATTCAGCCCTTGCATGCCATTGCTATGTGCCCTTGACCTTCTACCTGGTATTCCATTCACCTGTTGAACGGGAAATCATATCGTGCCTCCTATACTATATGAATATATGTATATTGGCCTACGCCAAGATGCTTACAAGCCACTTACGGAGAAATCCGCGTTGCAAGGTCTTGACCTTAGATTGGAGTAAGCCGCCATTTAAGGTCTATCCGATATTTTAGATTCTCTCTCTAAAGTCACCCTGCGTTCTAAGATGGTGGACAGTGTCTTTCCGAATGTAACATGGCTGTCTTGACCTCTGTGTACAAACTGATATGTAACTTGCCTGCAGGCCACATGTTAGGGTCATGAACTGAGATCTTGTCCTTCGTTGACCTGTGTATAGAGGATTACCTGCGCCAACGAAGCTAATCCGCAAGCATATGTTAAACACAATGTATTCAAATACCGAAATATGAACACTTGTTTGACTGCAGTGTATAAAACTGTTTGAGAAGGCTCTACGAGAAATCCTAAGACATACTGTTGCCATTATGACTTGTTAGTGAATGTATTAATGGTAAACCCTAAATGCATAGATGTATGAACTCGGCACGAACCCTAGATCCGTGATGTATTAACTTGTAGGTGGGCTGAACATCATGTTTCTGATAGTATAAAAGGCACGACTATTCTAATGTACAGTCCCCCTCACTAAGCACACCGAACAGCGCTGGAGTTCGTTGTGTTGTACTGACGACCTATAGCTATCTGCTGCTTTTGTATCTTTCTTTGTAACCCGCTTTTGGCGTATTTCCTTTTGGGGTACTCAGCCTCGAGATCTTTTTTGTTTTCACACACCTTCTGCTGGTGGAATGGACACTGTGCCCTCCAGTGGCCCTCTTTCTTACAATAGGCACATTGGTTTACATTCGCAGTCCCCATTTGTGGGGTAAACTGTCCTCTCTGTTGAGCATTCCCTCAGCGTGGTCCTCTTGCAATTTGCTGCAAGAGCACCCTAGTTTTTAAGTGAACCTTTTTCTTTTCAATCTTTTGCTTCTCATTGTTCACCCTATTCTCATAATACTGAGCCATATGTAGAATTGCAGAAGCTGTGATTTACGAATTTATCAACAAACAATCTTTTCCCTGGTTCCGCACTCAAATCCTGGCCAGTGAAGCTCAAACTGGTTAAAATTCTCTGTGGCTCCCTCCGTTTTTCCTTGCATGCATGTGGTCAATTTATCCCAAATTATTATTTTCTCTGGCACCAAAGTCTTGAGTTTGGCTACAATGTAATTTGGTAATATCAATATGTTCTCTGAAGGTTTCTTGTCTTCTTTTCTTGACCTATCACCTATCAGCTAGTTCGAGTGCACCCCATGTATCACCCATAACAGGTACATCGTCTACAGACCTAACCTGTTTCCATAAATATGCCGGCATGATGACAGGGAATAACAAGTCTATATCCCCTGAGGATGTCTTGCAGAGTGGAAACGCTTCTTAATCTGTAGCCCCTCACATACCTGTAGTATGATAGCGGCAATAAAATCCAGTCCGTTGTCGGACCATATTACTCTAGGTAACCCAAATCTAGGGAAGTACTCTTTTAGCATGACTTTTGCAGTGGACTTGGCAATATTATCCTTCAAAGGGAAAGCCTCAACCCATTTGCTAAATGCACGTATCACTACTAACACATATTTGTAATTCTGGCAGTGTTCCATTTCAATGAAATCAAAATGAATCCCTTCAAATGGCATGGATGGAGTTCCAAAAGTACTCTTAGGGGCTGGTCTTCCCTTCCCAATGTTGTGTTGTAAACAAATAATACAGTTCAATGGGTGTGCTTAGCCTAACACAGAATAACACAGAATAGATGCATTTTCACAGAGCCAGCATACATCACTTAATGATGATCTAAAATTAAACAAAAAATTAAACGAGGGATGCGTTCAGAGAGATCTTTATTGGAGGGCAAACACAAGGCTGCTTGAGCCAAAGAAGTTCCTTTATATTGTTCACCAAACATAAATAGCACACATCAGCATATTTTACAGCATGTTGCGGAGGCTAACCTTATTGTGTGTCTGTCATTGACAAGTAGTCTGTCATTGACAAGAACATTCTGCTCTGATTAACACACCCTGTAATGGTATACATAGTGTGCACATTCGTTATGACACAACTCCAGTAGCATTCTCACCTGTCTCTGGGGATCATATTGATCATGGGCAATAGACAAAGCTGAAATGCAGATTGACAAATGTGCATGCTGCGATGGTTCAGGAGATAGCTCAGTGTGTTAAGCACTTATTGCAGAGGTCTGTGTTCATATACAAGAATCCAACACCAAATTCCAGCAGTTGATATATATATATTACATGGCCTGCGGTAGCGGCCATGTAGTTATGGTTATGTTGCTAAACCCGTAGGAAGAGCACTTTTTCGCCAACTTATAACTTTGCTCACTGTGGACGAATCCTCACCTTTGCAAAAAAAAAGTATATGGCCCGCTCTCAATTTTCCTGCAAAGTTTGGTGATATTTCATCCAGAGGGGGCAAAGTTATAGGGGGGTCCCAAATTTTCTTTTTTTTCCATAAACATAATGGGAAAAAACATTGCTCACGACTACAGCCCAAACCGCTCGATGGATTTTCACCAGATTTGCAGCAGGAGCGAAGGCTTGGTCCCGAAAGCGTGCTTTTGTTAATTTGGTGTAAATCCGTCAATGTCATGATCTCTGCTTCCAAAAGATCAGGACTTGCCCGACTCCCTTGGAAGCAGACCCATAACCCCGGTTCCGAGTGCCAGCCAGTCCCAATTGGGACCTTTTGGACCCTGTCCTGGCGCCAGTGGCACCAGGCCCATAAAGATGCCCAGTCCCAGCGCTGGAAGCGCCGGGCTCATAATGCTTGGGTGGACTTACCTGCAGCAGACCATGCTGCTTACTTACCTGTCAGTTGAACCCCTGATCCTCTTCTGTTTGGGACTACTTTTCCTGTTGGGTGGGGCAGGAGCCACTCCATAGGTTCAGAACACTGGAACTCTTCTGGAAAGCAGGAACTCTTTTCTTAGGCGTGGCTGTGGAAGGAGACACCTAAGCACTACAGGAGGCTATTTAAACCACACCCGATGGATGAATCTTGCTTTGCGTTATTCTGCATTCTCTGCAGCAGAACGCTCATCGTGTCTTCTGCTTCTGATCCTGGGCCTAAGGGAACAAAGGCTTACCATCCTGGAATCCAGTCTTCAGCAGCACCTGTAAAGACAAAGAAAGAACAGGTTAGCACTACGGTCTTCAGTGGCAGCGCATCTCTTACCTGGTCCATCGGCTGTCACCAACGCCTCGCGCTGCATTCCGGCATCTGAAAGACAAAAGCTTACCAGCTCTTCGCACGCTCCGGAGGTCTTCGCACTGCATTCCGGCATCGGAAAGACAAAAGCTTACCAGCTCTTCGCACGCTCCGGAGGCCTTCGGCGCTGCATCCCGCATCTGAAAGACAAAAGAAGGTGCGTTTAAAGACATTGGGCAACTTTATTACTCACGTGCCATTACTCCTTCCCACGCCGAATCCAGTGGGAATTCCAGCACCCTTCAGCTTCTCTAAAGCTCCGAACTTGTACCTGCAAGATAAAAGGGACAGTTAGTGCGCATCGTGAAGCAGGCTACAAGCGCTTACTTACGTGCTTCCAGGCGCTTCTATTCCTCACGCGGGTTCGATCCTCAACTCTCATCAGCCCGCCATCCGCCATCGCCGGAACCCTGCAAAACAAGAGATATCATTACAAAAGACTTTTAAGACATTTGAAGTGCCCAGAACTTACCGTTCGTGCAGTTGACGGACAGCAGTCCTCTGAGGTCAAGAGGCCTGCACCCTTATCCAGTGAAGAAACTGGTTACGGCACCCTGCCCCGAGGCAGATGGAGAGCTCAGCGTTCACTTACCTAAGGTGAGGGTGTTAACCTTTGGGGTTCTACAGGAGAAGAGAAAGGGAAGAGGAGAGAGGCACCCAATAACCCCAGTTCATTAATCCCATATTTTCTATCTGCAGACATCTTACTCTTCGAGTCAGACATACAGTGCACAGAGGTCCAGCCCAAAGAGCCAACCGTGTGTTACACATCACCTTTGAAGATACAGCATTCACCCAGTCAAGACCGGCGCCTCTGCGGGAATCAGGTGAGCGTTACAGTCAAGTAGTTTTTTTTAAAACAACCAAAATGTAAGTTAAAACGTATGAGTGATATCTATATCCGCTCTGCGGACACACTTCCCTGTTCGCTCTTTGGACAGGACACCGATTGGTTAATCGGCTTGCGTCATGTCCGTGGACACACAACGTGTTTGCTGATTGGCTGGGATAAAGCGTGAGGTGCGTCAGATTTTTGGAAATGCCCGCCATCTTGGATTCGCGGACAGTGGCCGGTGTCCGTGGACATCGCAGTAAAAACATATTAAAAAACACAACATTGCACTTATCAAACTTATCAAATAATCTCTGGGGAGATGAGGGGTGATGAAGATAAGATGGTATATGGCTTTAAGAAGCAAAATAATGGGTGGTTTTTGCCGCAAATGTCCGCAAACAGTTTGGATGTACGTGAACAGTCCTGTGAAGTTCGGGGACACTTCAGATGTTTGGGGGCAGTTTTTGGATGGCTTACAATGTTTGAGCTACTTAATGAAAATGCATGAAATTTCGCAATTTTATTTCTGTCCTGATCCCGAATGAATTTGCAAAGTTTTGGTGGGATTCTGTCTAGAGGGGGCAAAACTAGAGGGGGGTCCAAAACTTATGAAAAAGCTTATAAATGAGGTGCCATTTGACAAATGAAAAAAAGGACACCGATTGGTTAATCGGTGAGACATATAGATATAAATGTTTTTGTGAAGTTTGGTGGGATTTTGTCAAGAGGGGGAAAAATTAGTGGGGGGGGGATTAGAGGGTGGATCCCAAAATAATGTAAAGGCTTATAAATGAGGTGCCATTTGTCGAATCTACACTTAAATTGGCAAACTGATAATAGAGCTAGATATAAATGTTTTTGCAAAGTTTGGTAAGATTTCGTCAAGAGAGAGCAGAATTAGAGGGGGGATCCCAAAATATTGTTAAGGATTATAAATGTGGTGCCATTTGACAAATCTACACAAAGGTTTGCACAAAGATGTAAATGTTTTCGTAAAGTCTGAATGGATTTTGTCAAGTAGGGGCTAGGTTATATGACGATTGTATATGCATACATTTGACACTTTTGAAAAAATCAAACATGGGTGGATTTCCAGCAAACTTTTGGAGCATTGGCAAGGACTTGAAAGCATGGTTTTGCAAATGTGCCCGTGTTTTATTTTTTGACAAGTGTCATTATGTAGGTACAAAAAATAGTGGTGTATCTTTGGTGACTGAGGTGTAGCCTGTGTCCATGGGCAGTGGCCAGATTGTCCAGGTCATGGAATAAGGTCATGATCCGGACAATCTGGCTACTGGCCATGACCACAAGGGACAACACATGGGGGTAAAGTGGCCATGTCCACCTGGGACTGGCTTTGTGGTGAAGTTATTCGAAATTGGGATTGATTTGAAAGGGAAGAAAAATGTGCTTGTGGTAATAAGGTCATAGGGTTCTCTTTTTGCCTTCTACAGGCTTCCATGGAAAGCGAAGAGCGGCCCTGATGGAACCCCGCATTCACTTTCCAAGGCCATCTTGGAAACAGGCTTCCATGGAAAGCGAAGAGGGGTCCTGTATGGAACCCCGCCTTCCCTTTCCATGGTGGCCATCTTGGAAAAGAATTTTCCTTCCTACACCGGGATGCCGCAGGCGTCCCGGTGTAGGAAGAGAAATCCTTTTTTTCAGCCTGCCTGGGTTCCCGCTTTGGGAAACTAGGTTGCTAATGGCCTTCATCCCCCATTACAGGGGCTGAAATGGGGGGGGGGATAATGGTCTAGAGTCCTCGTTTTCAACCCTCGCTTCACTTGGGCTGATAACTTGGGCTGCCGGGCGAGTATCCATATCCACCGTTCCACTCCCTGGAATGGAGGATGAACACCACAATATTCCCATTAGCATAACACAAAATGCAAATGGAATGTTGGGAAATCTTATTGAGTCTATATAGTTTACTGAGAAATATAAAGTAGATGGAGTCTAAACATTTTTTTTTTAGTTCTATTTTTTAACTGCGAAAAGTAGTTCTAAAGGAACATTTCTTTTGTTGTTTTTGGATGTATTTATTTTTTTGGCAGGAGAGCCAAGAAGAAATGTGGGGAGGAAATGAGGGAAGAGGCACCAAACACTAATAAGGAGGGGTAGGTAGACAGGGGTAAATATTGCATGTGTGTTATTTCTAAGGTGGGGGGCAGTGTTTCTCATGCTCCTTGATTACAGCAGTGGTGGTGGCTCTTGGGGAGGAGCGATGGTATTAGCTGAAGCCATTTTAAGAGAAATAGCAGTTTTGCTAAAAGTATGTACTGTGTACTAGATTGTTAATGGATAATGAGTAGGATTAGGTGTTGGAGCTGTGCAAGGGAAATTTTGATGTTGAAAGTTCCTAGATCAGTAGAAAATGCCGTTCTGAACTGTCTGCGAAGCACGGATCTTATCGTGAAGTGCGGACGGGTTCGCGGACACGTCATGCTGCGCTCCAGCGTATGGTCATCTGGCACTGTCCGGAAGGTCCGCAATGAAGTCAGATGTTCGTAGACATCCACTGATGCAAAACTAGTTCAAATAGTTGCAAAAAGTGTATAGAAGTGTTCAAAATGATTCTAGAAGGTGGGAAATGGCACAATTTTAAGGTGACACTTTGTAAATTGGACACAAATATTGTTATATTGGGTAAGTATGATATTAGTAAGTTGTACGAAAATAGCACGCACTGGTAAAAACCCATGAAACTCAAGAAAAAATCTTGTTAAGGGGACGTCATGGTAAAGTTGCTCTAATAAAAACCTATGAAATTCAATGAAAAACCTGTTAAAGGGACATTATGGTTTCAAGTAAAACCGAAAAACCCCTGAAATTCAAAGTTATGCTAAACTAAGCACCATTTGTCCTCTCTTGCTGAGGTTTAGGACTGTAGGCTTTCACTTTACTGTGAACAGTGTCTGCACTTTCTGTGTGCGTGGAGAGCTACTTGCATAATAATAATTTTTAGGATTATGCTCAGACGTTCTGTATTTGCTGGATCTCGAAGAAAAGTTAATACATCCATCGTTCTCCCGACAAGATCTGGACAGTCTTCAATTAGGCGAAAGAACAATACGTTGATAAGCTCATTCGCTTCCTTCTCCGCTTGGGACATTTGGTTTTTCCACGCTGTACTTAGGAAGTAGGAGGAACTGCTCGGCAGTCACACTAAGCAATCTCCTTATAGTCTTTTCGTTTTCAGGATCTTGAAGAAAGTCAGTGAAACTGGTTAGCCTCCCCAGCAATGATGGGTATGATCTTAGCACTAGATCGAAGTATGTCACCACATCTTTGGTGATGTCGCTACTCTGGGACACCATAAGTGATTCCGAACAAGGTCTCTTTGTGGAAGGAATCTGGTTACTATATTTTCTTCCAATTTATGTGTCCTCGATCAAAATTTGGAATATTCTTTTCTAGTCAAGGTTTCAGTGTGCCTCAGTCCAAATTTAGAAGTCAACAGACTATGTTGTGGCTTACGAGTGCAATGTTCTTATTCACCCTGCAAATAGGATGCACAGAGTGTCCGTTTTTATGTCCTTATCTCCTTTTTTGTTCAGAGTAATGTCCAAAATGAAGCCTCAATTTTTGTACAAAAGTTCTTTGTCTTTTTTTTGCTGCTGCTCATGCGTCCTACCTCGTCTGCACATGCTGTGGGTCTTCCCCGTCATCTTTAGTCTCTTCGCGATGGGGTGCAGGCACGGGGCCTTCTCCGATGTATGGTTTGATGTCACCCAAAACGATCCAAGCTCTCCTACCTTGTAGCTTTACTGCAGAGGGAGTGTAATCTTTCACTGTAAAGGGACCATTAAACCTTGGCTCATCCCACTTTTTCCTTGTATGGTTCTTTACCAGGATGGTGTCTCCAGGGAAAACGGATGGAACACAAAGTCCTTTGGCTGTGCCTGTAGTGGTATCTCCTGTGTTCCCTGCTGCCCTGCACCCTTTTTGTTGTCGCTGCAGCTGGCCTGAAATTACAGTAAGGCAAGATGTCATGCAATTCAAGTAATTTTTGCATTTCAGACCCTAAGATTTCTCCTGTTGACTGGGCATCACATCTAGCTCTGTCTCGGGGTGTCAGGGGAGTACGCATTCTTCTTCCTGTGGCTATTTTGTGCGGCGTAAGATGATGGTCGGAACCAGGTTGATTCCGTGGTGAATACAGTGCCAAAGGAAGGCTGTGCAACCATCCCTTTCTTCAAGTAAGGTTCAACTTGGCCATTCTTTCCTTTAATAAGCCCTTGAGCTTCTCACATATCCCATTACCTTGTGGGTGATACCCCAATGAGAACTTGTGCTTTATACCAAGCAACAAGCTAATCTGTTCAAAAACATAATTTACAAAATGGGTCCCATTATCCGATCTCATGACTTCACATACCCCCCACCTGGGAAATACCTCCATCACTAAAAATGTGGCCGCACAGGTAGAGTCTGGGTGTGTACATGGACCTGCCTCTAACCATCTAGAGAATGGACACATCACAACAATTAGGTATCTGTACCCGTTACATACTAGGATCATGTCGACATAATCAATATGCAAGTGCTGAAAAGGTCCATTTGGCCTTGGGATGACTCCTCATTACTTTTAATGTGTGCCCAGCTGTGAACTGTCGGCAGATTATACAGTTCACTATAGAAAATGCAACATGCTCCGCTAAGTTTGGTATGAACCAATCGTCTGTGAGCGTTGCTGCTAGATTCTCTTTTGTCATGTGTGCAGGATAGTTTAACTGCTCCAGCACTATTTTTAACAGGGCTATAGGCATTACTGATTTACCAGTGCTGTCTTGTCACCACACGCTTTCACAGGGGTTTAAAGAACACCCTCACCGTTTCCATAAGTTCTTTTCCTCCTGTGGTGCCTCCCCTTGGAGTCCCATCAACTGTGTTTGTCCCAGACTATTGTAGCTTGAGGTGCTCTCCGTGCAACAATCATTTTCTCATTTGTGTGAGCGACTTCCACCTCCATGATCGTCTCACTCTTGGATGCCATACGCTTGGCTTCCGTGTCTGCTGCTTGATTTCCTCGTGAGATAAAATCTGTCCCCTTCATATGGGCAGTGCATTTCACGACTGCTATGCCCACTGGGAGCTGTAGTGCCTTAATCAGCCCTTCCAATAAGGCTGCATGCTGTACTGGTGTGCCGTCCGCTCGGAGGTAGCCCCTCCTTTTCCAGCACGCTAAGCCTGCATACACTGTTGACTTCACATAGGCAGAGTCACTGTACAGTTACTTCCTGGCTTGCATGATTCTCAATCACGAGTATCAACGCCAATAATTCTGCAGCCTGTGCTGAATAATGAGATGGTATTCGTGCACCAAGTAGTACTCAACATTCTCCATTTGCTGCGTGCTTCATCACAGCAACGCCTGTATATCTTTGCCCATCATTTTGATCAATTCTCGAAGAACCGTCAACGAAGACAATTTCTCCTTCTGCCAATGCATTTTCTTTCACTCTGGGGATTTCATCATAGAATTCTTCATAATGTGCACAGTCACGTATTGGCTCTCCTTCAGTGACTAGTTCAGCTATGAACATAGCTGGGTTCACTATTTTATATCAGACTATCTTGATTGAGGGATTCAATATTATCACTTCATAATCAGAAGCTCTCTGAGTGCGCCCTTCAGTTTCTCTAGAATAGCAAAGAGCGAGTGCTCAACGTACAATGTCATCGAGCATCCCATTACAATGGTAGTAGCTTTCTCTATGGCGAATGCTGAGGCAGCTAAACTTTGTTCGCAAAGGAAATGGCCTCTGATCACGGGGTCCAAATGTACAGTATAATATGCTAGGGGCTTGTACCCCAACATGGTCCTCTGCGTGAGTACTGCTGTCATAACGCTGCCATTCGTGTTTGAGAACAGGTAAAATTCCTCTGCATAATTGGGGATTCCTAAAACTGGTGCTGTGCAAATTGCTCTTTTGAGTTCCTCAAATCCTGCCTCCATGGTCTCAAACCATTCAATCTTTCCTTTCTTCACTTGTGCCTTTTTTAGGGCCTGAACCAAAGGCTTGGTGTAAGAGCTGTAGTCGAAAACCCATGCCCTGACATAATTGCACAGGCCTAAGAAACTCTGCATCTGCTTCACCGTGTGTGGCTTGGCTGTGTTTAGTATGGCTTCAGCTCTTTCTGGGGTAACTCTTTTCCCTTCATGAGAGATCAGCTGACCTATGTAGAGTACTCCTCGTTGACAATATTGTAACTTCTCTTTGTCAACCTTGTATCCTTTTTCAGCTAGTATAGTTAATAGCTGAACAGAATCGTGTCTGCATTTCTCTTCTGTCGTGCTGCAAATTAATATGTCGTCCACATATTGCATGACAACACTTTCTAATGATCTGCAGGACTCTGTTAAAGATAGGAGGCTCACAGTACCCCTGGGGTAGCCTCATGCTTTTCAGACGCATCTGTCTGAACGCGAATGACGTCAGATCTTGCAAGACACGGTGCAACTGGATTGAGAAAAATGCATTTTTCAAGTCAATCACCGTGAAATATTTTGCCTCAGTCGATATATTACATAGGATTGTAGTGGGGTTAGGGACTAAAGGGAACTTGGCTTCCATAATTTAATTTATCAGCCTTAGATCTTGAACCAGCCTCCAAGACCCCCCTTGACTTTTTTTCACAGCGTACACTGACGTATCACATGGTGACTCTGACATCACTAAGATGCCTTGCTCCATCATAGCCGAAATTGTCTTAGAAATTCCTTCATCAGACTCCCTATACATGGGGTATTGCCGTGCTTTCGGTAGAATTGCTCCTGGCTTCAGCTTAATCTTCACTTCTCTGACTCCTTTCAATAAGCCTACGTCATAGGGTCCTGTGGTCCACAATGAGACATGCACCTGGGCCATGTCTTCCTCAAAATATTCGGGACGATTCTGTGCTAACATCATTCTCTGAGGCACTTCTCTTTTTATCATTTTCACCCAAACGTTGAGGTTCTCCTCCACTGTTGTTTCTGCTCCGTCTGCTTGTTCATCAAACAGATCGTCATCAGTGACGTCAGTCAATCTGTATCCCTCTTCAATGGCGATTACTATGCACCATTGTCGGCCTTCATCATAACCATCGATCAACACCACTTTTCCTCGCATTGCGGCTGTGTTTATTATTAAGAGAAATAGGTATTCTTGGCCTGAACAAAAATTAATCTGGGGTCCTCATAGTTTTTTCAGCAAGGCCTGGCAGCCCTGCCATTAACACGCGTATTCCATATGCAAATATTTCTGGTTCTATTGGTATAGCCCTCATAGCTGTGTGTCCTGCGTATGCTATAATGATTTCGCATATGTTTGAATAGTGCATTCCTGGAGTTGAACATACTATGCCCTCCTCTGTGAACGAGATTGTCATATTTAACTTTGTCATTGGATCTCGACCCAAAATGTTTACTGGGGTTTGTCGTTAATATAATAGAGGCACATTCATTTCACATTCTCCTATAGAGACTGGAAGTGCGTTTGTAAAGGGAGCACAACTTGTAGCTCCTGTGAAACTCTGAGTATTTATAGCATCCCCGGACAAGCAAAACTTGCCTTCAGGTATACACAAACGTGTTGCACCCGTGTCAACTAAGAAGGAATATTCTTTATCGCCTACAACGACATCCCCAATTGGTTAACGGTGAGGGTCTGGTGTCACTGATAGGATAGAACACATCAGGGCTCCCAGTGAACTGTCCTAGTCCATATATAATTTTGTCCCACCTTGTATGAATGGACTTCCCCCATCACCAGTGTTACTCCTCATTCCAGGGTCACGGTCTGTCCTGTGCTTACTGTCTGTGACAGTTGCATCGGTGACTGTTGGGACTGTCCTTGTGGAAAACTAACAGAATTCTGAGGTTGCAAGCCTTGTTGCGCTCCTGGCATTTGTTGTTGCACTGTGTGATTTTGTGCAACTCCTTTCTGAAAAAATGCAGGTGGATTCACTGTACCTGCTCCTGTTCCTTGGGCGTTCTGCATCATGCCTTGATTTCTGCATGTGCGCGCTAAATGCCCTGTCATCCCACACAACCAACATACTGGTGGTGGTCTGATCATTTGCCCATTTGACATATCTTGATTGCTATTTTGCAGGTTTTGAAAACCTCCTTGATTACTCTGGAAACCTCCCTGATTACTCTGCCATCCTCTTCCTCTAATTCTTCTTCCCCTGGGGTAAAACAGCGTACTGCCCTGATTATTCGGCTGTGGATTATTGACTTGTGGCATGCTCGATTCAGCTGTGCTAGTTATCATTGCTCCTTCCAGAGCATATTTTGACAATTTCTTCTGCACTCATTTTGCCTCTTCACACTTTCGTGCCAATTCCTTTTTGCAATTCTTTTCTTGCAGCAGCCTGCAATAGTGTGCGACGGTCAACTGTATTTCTGACCATGGCTTGGCCTCGATTCCTACCAATTTCTTGAGCTGTTTCTGTACCGGCTCTGGCAGTCCTTTGCACAATATATGGTAGAACACGGATATAGATTTTCCCCAAGATTCCCGTATATCGAGTACCCATGCGTCTTGGAAATTCTGTATGTAAATCAAAAGATCTTACGACTCCTTTGTTTTCCGAGTCATGATAGCTCCCATATCGGAAGTATCTGGGTATAGCACTCGCAGTGCTTTCCACACCATGGTTCTGCAATTGTTAAATGGAGCTCTGTCATGCGTGGTATTAACTGTGGTCACACCAGGGTAACCTGCCTGCGTCCACAGATCGTCTGCTCTATCACCAAGTATGGCGATTAAGAGAACTTTGATATCCCCGATAGCTAACGTGTTCCCTCCTGTCATTTTTTCTAGCTCGTGTATCCATTTTCCGGCTCCTGATGTCAACATTGGAATCTTATTTTTTAGGTTTTCTCGGTCCATGTGTGGCCATGGAATATACTGTGGTCTTCACTCCGCCTTTCTGGAGCAACAGAAATTGGGATGCGTAGTCCTCTCTTTCCTCTCTCATTGTTCTTCTGTCTATTGCAGGAGTAATATTCCTGCATCGCCGCCTACCTGGCAATGTCCTTAGCCAGTTCATATACGGTGTTGGGGACACCCCCTTCTGACCGTGAGATACCTCTTCGTGTCGGTCTGACTGTGTGGCTGATTCACTAGAATCTAGCCATTTTATCCCTTTCCCTCATGGGAATCGTTTTTTTGCATCTCCTCTCTTCCTCCTTTTCCTCATGTCCCTCTGTTTCAGTGTCGGATATTGTCTGCGCCCAACTTGTGCAATGTCTTGCATCATCTTTATTCCTACTTATTTCCAACCTGTCTAGGGACAGTTCTCTATTTCCACTACTTTGGGAGACGTCCTCAGCATCATAAAGCAGAGTGCTCTCTAGGCGCTCGTCTTCCCCCTCCCCTTGGGGTACTTGTTCTAGCCCCATTTCATCGTATATCCTGTCGATCGTTTCTCCGATGCTTATGGTGTCAAAGGCATCCTCAATATTTGCCCTAGACGTGCCTGGTACTAAATCGTACTCAGGAAAGAATTCTTCTATGTCCTCCCAGTCTACCACTGGATCAGGTTTTTTAACCTCTCTTTCCAGATATTCAAGATCATGTGCTCTCGGTCTTCGCTTACGTTGTACATCGTCATTGAATTCTATGCGCTTCCTCGCTTCTTCTCTGACCCTATCTTCTTCCTCTTTCTTTGCGTCTCTACTTTCATTTGCCCTTCGGTTCGCCTCATCCCTTCGTCTCTTTATTCTTTTCTCTCGTATCCTTTGTTCTTCCTCTATTCTTCGCTGCTCTTGTCTGTGTTGGTCATTGGCTGTTCTCTGTTTACGATCATGTTGCCTTTCTTGCTCTTTGCGATATAAATGTTCTCGTCTCTGCCTATCTTTTTCTTTATTATTTCATCTCTCAATCCTTTTTCCTTTTCCTTCTCCATTCTAGGTACATCATCTAACTTCTTTTTTTTCGCATCATCAATGCTTTTGCCATCGAGTTTCAATAAAATCTGCCCTTCCATTCATTCGTTCTTTGCGAATGCTATCTCATCAGTTTTATCTTCGCTTCCTTTCCTTCTTTTGCCTTCTCTCTCTGCCTCGAGAGATGTAATTGCCTGTGTCTGGTCATCGCATCTCTCCTTGTCCCTCGGGACTTTGGAGGTAATATCTCTATCTCTATCTTTATCTTTATCTTGATTTTCGTCACTACTTTGCTGGGTTGCTATACCCTGTGGCTGCTTTAAGTTCCCTGAGCGGGTATAACCCTTCCTCCTTATTTTCAATTTTTGTTTCAGATGGGGCTGGTGGCGCTGAGGGCGTGTCACCCCTCCCCCCTGTGCATACGTTAAGTATCCAGTCTAATGGCGGTCCCTCTTCCTTGTCTTATTGATACATTTCCACAACTCTAGACAAGCTAGGCATTTGTCTAACTTTTGCCCATGTTTGTAGCGTGCAAGTATGTCATCATGTGTTGCAAAACATTTTTAGATAATGTCCCGCCCTGTGGCCGAGGCATAAACATTTTGTGGGCGGTTCCTTTAACCCATTCTGCACTGTACTTTTTCAGCTTAGGTGCATGTTTCGGCAACTGTTTGCACAGGTGTGCTAATGGAGTTATGTCTTCCATGCTTAAATCTATTCCCTTTCTCTTTATATAACACTTGTTAACACTTTACTTGACTTAAACAATTCCAACAATATGAGCAAGCACCAATCACCGCAAGCTCCAATCCCGTTTTTTTCCTGCAAATTTAATATCTTCCATTTTATTCAATAAACATCAATTTGTATACTACAATATCTCAGTTATTTAATCGCGTACATCTGAGGTCAGTTCCTCTAAGGAAAATGTTTTACTTATGACGTCACAACAAACAACACATAAGACAGACGTTAACACACTAGACGAACTCCAGCTGGCCACATATACCTCTGACTCTAATGTTTTTACCCCGACATGGAGTTTAAACCCATCCCTTTCACAAAAGCATCTTTAACCGATGTGGTGACCTATTTGTTCCCCTTTATTTGGGACTATGGATGCAAGTTTTTTCTAGCTGTTTATTTTAAAAGCGTAGGAATTAGGCCAATCCTCTCACTTCTCGGGTATCCTCGCTCTGTCTACTTAATTATTCTTCTCGGGTGTCTTTCCCGGTATCCACTCTGTCTACTTACTTATTCCTGAGTCATTATTTCCATATTTCCATATATATATATATATATATATATATATATATATATATATATTTTCTTATCTACTTCTGACTATGTTATTATTTTGGCAAAAAGCAAAGTTTGGTGAGGATCCGTCCAGGGAGAGCGAAGTTATAAGCCACCCAAAAAGTGCTCTTCCTATGGAAACAGTAACTTAACCATAACTACATGGCCACTATCGTGGCCATGTAATTATATATATATATATATATATATATATATATATATATATATATTCTTCTCTACTTCTGACTATTTTATTATTTTATTTTCCCGCCTCCCTCCATTACCTTTTCCCTTACTTGTTCTAAGGTATATGCTTTTTGCCAAAGCATTAGTGTTTTTCACTCACCATTCGCATGTTTCCTCTATGGATGCTTGGGATCACCGCCTTCGCCACTGCCTTCTCTGGCCGTTCTTCCGCTCAGTTGCCCGTAGGAGTGGGAAGGGGTTATGTGGGTAACATGGGTCCCTTCAGACCTTGTTCTACAGATTTTATTTTTACTCTACCACTGTCTACGGGGAGCTTCACGGTCTACTCAGCTGGATGGCAAAGGACTTGTGATATTGCCGAGGACATAGAATTACTTTATGACGACGGTCAATGGGTGTCTTATTCTAATCGATAACCATCCTATCTCTGATACCAAGTGTGCTCTGAGACCCCCAACCAGCCCATAGAGTCGGGGTTTGCTCAGAAGCACTTTAAAACAAGATAGCAGCACCCGTGAATGGATGGGTGTTCATATATATACTTCAACACCAATCAATAAGGACAACTCACCGTTTGGCAAAGGGAGCCCGTTTAATGACAAGTACAAAAATCGGGGAGTCTCATGAATATCAGCGGATGCGTGATCTTCCTTCTCACTTCACAACTCCAACGATCTTCATAAAAATCAAAACATTTATACTGAAAACTCATCATCATTGACGTGTAACACTCAAAAGTTGACATGCAATTCTATTGGTTTGAGAACGGTAACTTTAATATAGGTTCTATATCTGTATATGGTAACGGAGTGAGGAGATTGGGTTAACACCGTCAGGTGGGCATCTAAGCCCTCCCTTCAAAAATGGTTTCTGCAGACGTCACTAAAAGTACGATGTTCTACTAACTATAGGACCCTAGATTACTTGGTCCATTGTGATCGGGTTGGCACCAACCCCATGCATACTTTTCCACTTTGCTTAGCAGCATGCAGAATGGTCGGCCAGGTGCGGGGTGCCCCTTAGTTGCCCGGTCTTCCTCCAATTATTGTTACAATCAATCATCACTTTAGTAGCCATTTGTCAATTATTTCACTGTGGTTGGCCTCGAGACTGCATCTTCTGTCTGGTAAAGTTCTGATATCTTCACCTGGTCTGGTGCCATGCGTAGGTGTGAGCTCTCGCTTCTTCTTGCTCGGCTGGTCACATGATTCGGACACCGTGAACTTGCCTCTTTCTCCATCAATTAGTGTATTTGATTTTTGTTTTACACACCACCTGCCTTCGTCTTCTTATCTTAACCTTTCAGAAGCATGATATTCTGTTCTTAGTTTCAATTACATGTAACTACTGTTAGTCTCTTCCACTGATACGACCTTGGCTTTCCTGGCACGAGTTCCCTCTGCTGAGTTTCGTTTCTGCCGTCTCTTCTCGATTTTGCTAAATATTTAACTTTCCTCGTGTGGCCTTTAGTAACCTTGGGTTGATTCTGCTTGTTGTGCAAAGTGGAAATACACTTATATAATATGCTTCGTTTGAGGTAGGTTATGTATAGTGGCGCTTGCCGCACTATC